>NC_028357.1:46944322-47023282 GCF_000741045.1 Vigna radiata var. radiata
TGGTAAACTAAGTTCTATCTGTGTAGAATCTCTCGGTGAGATTCTTAGTGTTTTAAAATGAAAGTAGGGGCTCAGCCTTGGGAATCATTCTGACGCTTCAATGGTCAATCAAACTCACTTAGAGAGGTTGAACCATGTGGTGAGAAGTAGCAGGAGGTCCTTAGTCTTGGGGGTTCCCAGTATGCCTCAAGGCCCGGAACGGACTAACCTCGTGAGTGTGGCAGGGTGGGGAACCCAAGTTTTATAAGTCACCACGGGTGCAAGACTCGCCATAGCCCGACTCTCATTTTAAAGTCCGGACGAGTTAAGTCTAGAACTTCACATGTTTAGGTTGTATGTTATAAATCTGTTTTGTTTTCTATTCATTTTCATATGATCACATGAGAAATCTATTGTATGTTTCTTATTTATATAATTAGCTCACCCTTGCCTTGTTTGTTTGTGTGTTGTATGTCTCTCTTTTGCAATGATCATCCATTTTTGGATGTGAGCAGAGGAGAATGAGGTCTCAGTGAAAAACGCCCTAGAGGAGAACGAAGACACTGTAGTTGCCTAGATCTTTAGGAATTTTCTGAATTTCCATGTTTTAATTTCCTCTAAATTTCCTGGATTACTGTAATCCTAATTTAACTAATTAAACACTCTTGACTGCTTTCTATTATCATTTATGCTGACGTCTTAAATTATATAAGTGTATGCTATATTTTGGGATGTCACCGTCAGAGTGTCAATATACTGTATTTCAATTTTTATATTTATTTTTTTACTTTATTAAGTGTCAATTAATGTATATAATTAATACTCATGAGTATATCATCCTATTTGTAATCACATGTATTTGTTACTCCTTAATGAAATGAAGTTATAATTTTATTCTTATAGGTTTAAATTGTGTTTTTATTTTTCTTGCCTTTTTATCAATCTTAGGATACGAAAATGTCTTCAAAGTGGTGTTTGATGGGTGATTTTGTAGTTGGGAGGTTGTTGAGAATTTAAGTATGAATCCAAGTCTTATATTAGATAAAAATGAGAAAGTGAAACATGAAGATCAATTGAATCATTGTCTTAAGATTTTAAATAGAGAATGATGTTAATCTTTTATATGATTATATTCAGGTTTCATTGAAATCGTATCTCTCTAATAAATCTCCTTCTCGATAAACCTAAAAGTCGTAGCGAGATTAATTTCAAACAAATACTTGAGAACCAAGAAAGATGCTCTAATTTCTCTTCCTCACGATGAGTGTTTTGGATCTAATGGTGCTTAAAAGCATTCACGACCCTCCTTTCTTATTTTTGTATGGAATTTTGAATTAGTTGGTGATCTCTATGGTGATAATGTGGTTCTTACGCTGACTATACTCCTTAGCTAATATATGTTATTGTACAATTGTTTGGTATATTACTCTCCAAGCTTATATATGCTGTATTTTTGTGGCCTTGATTATATTGGATTCTCTTCACCCTTGCAGATTTACAAAAATCATAACATCTTGCATTAGCAATTTTCTTTTGTAAATCTCCCCAACTCTTTTGCCAAGTAGGACTTTAAATACACGGCAAGGTATTTAAAAAAAAATCAAAATATTTCAAAATTTTAAAAAATAGAAAACTAACAATTAACGCAATACATTATTTACATATTTTTAATTATTTAAACAATATTACCAAAAAAAATTAATTAAACAAAATTAACGAAAATAAAAATTGATTAAAAAAACTAGAAACACATTAAGAAAATGGAATGAAAACAGGAATAAAAAAAAGTATTAAACCAAAAAAAAATATTGTTTTACTGGTAAAAAAGTGTATACTAAGGCCTACATAATACGTAAAATTTTATTATACAGGTGCATGCATACTGTATATGGTTTGCAAATTTTATCACTCCATATTACTTTAGAAAAATAAAATAAAAATCTAAATCCAAACATTTTAACAAAATACTTTTAAAATTTAATTTATATCAATAAGGTAAATTAAAATTTTAAATATAATTATTTAATATATAAAACATAATATTATATTATATGTGTCGATAGATAATTTTAATAGTAATTTTTTTAAAAATATAACAATTATATTTTCACAAACAGATCGTCGAAAATGGTCCCCTCCATTTAAGTCTATTTATTTTACAAGTAAATTAAATTAAAAAGAATACTTTGCACACATAAACTTTTTATATTTAATTTAATATTATATATATATATATATATATATATATTTTAAATATAAAAATTATATTTTATAATCATTTTATTCTTATAATATATATCAAGCAAATATAAATATGTCTCGATCTATCATTATTAAACTAAAATAACCTGACAGCTAATAGTTTATTCAGCTTTATATACGTTAGAGATATCTACTTCATTCATTCAATGTCTTATAAGAACTACATTCAATCGAGCCAAAAGCTTATCTTTAACCAGTGTTTTTGAGGAGTAGAATGGAAAGAAAAACTAATATTTGAGGAAATATATTTTCACGGAAAAAAATATTGCACCCATCTAATTATTAAAATTAATTATAATTTAACTTTATTTTTCCCTCAAAAAATACGATAAAAGTTATTGAGAATAATAAAAAAATATTCACAATTTGTTTAGTCAACGAAATAGTATAAATGGGTTGCAGTTGGTATTTTATTATTACAAAATTTATTTTCGATGATATAAGTTCTTATGGAGTATTAAAGATCACTATTTTATGCATTTCATTAATATCAGCTCTTATTTCGCATTATCTGTATACCTTATTCTTACTTACTTTAAAATCATTCTTGTGCTGCCAAACTTATACATATGACTTGAATTCCTAATTCTTTTCAGTGTCTGTTTTTCCGTGTGATTTCCGTGCAAACTTTGTATTCCTCTCTTCTTTTTGCGAAAATTATATTATGTTTTGAGAAAAATATATGTTAAAAAAATATTTTTTAAATTTCATTCAATACAAGAAATTTATATGTATTTATATATTATAAATTAATTTTATATTTAATTAATATGAAATTTTTAATATTAAAAAATTAAATTAAACATATATATTTTGAATATAAAATTAAATATTAAAAAATAGTCTTATAATAATTCAATAATAAGTAAACAAATAAACTAAATAAATAATAAATTTCTTTAAAATAAATCTTAATATATCAAGAAAAATACTTTAAACTTAATTTAAATTTACAAAAGAAACTTATAAAATAATATTTTAAGAGATTGAATTATATTTAAATTTTACTTCTTAATATATAATCTTAAAAACTACGATTACTTTTTAGTTTAGATGAAAGTCAAATTTAAACTTAAAGTATCTATAAGAACCATAACAAATCAAAATAATTTAAGCTACCATTACAATAGTAAGAAACAAATTTAAACTGAAAATTTAAAATAAATATATAATATCCACAATGTACCAAAAACTGTAATAAAAAATCCGTCACTACAAATAAAATTAACTGCCGATAGGTCAAAGAAAATTTATGAAAAGATATTCCTTTCATATGTTGAGTTTGCTCACTAGGATTATTCTCTAAAAATCTACAATTCTATAAATGTATCATCCCCTTCTAAGATCAAATTGAATGTAATTTTGAATGTATATTTGTCATTTTCATTTTAAAACTATATGGTATATAGTATGAATAGAATGGTTACCATCTAGGATTGTTTAGTCCAGACGATGCATCAGATAAGTTCAACTATGTTAAATGATGTTAGGTCATAAGTGGGTCATCATTTAAGTTATTATTGGACCAATGGTCCAACAAATGATAAAATAATCAAATATATCTTATTAAAGATATTGATAAGCTTTTTTATAAGCAACTGGCCGAATCCAAAAGGTAAGTCTATTTTTATTTTATTGGATCTGTGCTAGTTTAAGATCCATGATATGACTTATAAATATAAGGTCAGGGTTAAAAGTCAAGTACGTTCTACTTACGTTCGATCAGAACTCAAATGCTCAATTGTGTTAAACAGTTTACTAAATTGCTCCTAACTAGTCTCTCAGTTTTATAGATCCCTACCGATAAAAACTATTTATTATAAAATAAAATGGAAAACCATTTTAATAACAACGATGTTGTTTTATCCATGTTGAGGTAACTTTCAAAACCTACCTAAAGTAAAATATGTAGTATCTTATTCTTTTAGTTCGCTTAATATTTTTTTTTCATCACCCTTTTTATGAAGTAAGATCTTTACATGTTATTACAATTCATTATGTTTCGAACAAATATTCAATTTTTTTGAAACTACTCAGAATAATTCCTATTTATAAAAAGGTACTTGTAATTTATATCATCGTAATGGTTACAAATTTTTCAAATAAAGAAATATAATAATATGGAATAGTCAATCACTAAATAGTTCACTATATAGAAAAAGACAACACATATAGATCTTCACACTAAAAATAACTAGAAATATATTGTCAATTTTGGGTCAAGTCCTCACGGTTCAAGATATCATAATTTTTTATTTTTTATTCTTGTTAAGTTTTGTAAATTAAATTCTTCATAGTTTTTATCTTGTTTAATTTTCAAATTTATCTTGATTTTGTAGCATTTTAATATCTATTTTGAGTGTAAGAAATAAGTCAATAGGAAACCATTTTGATGAAGAAAAACAAGTTGAAATACAACAAAACATGATTGAACAAGAAAAAAATGTTTTTTAGACAAATACTTATACCAAGGGCACTAGAACCACACCAACCGCTGTAAACATGAAGAAAAGACTCACCTATATGTTATGAAAATCACCATTGGATGCTAGATTAAGTCGGTGGGTGAGCTGGTTGTTGGTTGGACGAAAATGACAACTCAAACTTGTAGTATTTAAGTCATTGGACGAAAATATGACTCGCCAAACAAGTTACAAGTTAGAGAACATAGATTTTTAGGCCTCACTGGGTGAGAATGAAGTTGTTGGACAAGTATGTCAACCCTATGAAAGTGAGTGTTTAATTATGTTTTCGCGATGATTTTAGTCATTCTTCATTTTTACACTATTACAATCACATGTGAAAAACTTTTGGAGACTGCTTGGGGATTGAGAAATACTTCTCTCCTCCTTGGGTTTCTTCTTTCTATAGTGATTTTCATTTTTTTTGCGATTGAAAAAAGATGATTGGTTAAGAATTGAAGATGTTGACATGAATGAAAGATGCAATTAAAATATAGAACAATTAAAAGTGTCTTGAAAAATAGTTTTTTTTTTTTTTCTTTTCAAACTCTTCCGTTTATAAATTCTAGATTCTCTCGAAAAGTTTTCTAAAATTATGTGTGATAAATTGAATATAGTAAATGATATGTTCTCATTTAGTTATTCACTTGATTTATAGTTGTTAAAGTATTAAAAAATCTCTTTTGAATCTAAGATTGAATACTTGTAAAATTTATATTCAGCATGTTTATTAATAATAATATTTTTTTTATTGTTTATCGAGATTCTTATATTATATGAAACTTTTATACCGTATACCATAATTATTCTCAATTATATTATATACACCCTTTGTATTTTATAAAATTATTTCAAGTGAACCCTTATTTGTAAAGAAAATTATGTCCAACTTTTTCAATCCAATGATAAATATACCTGAAATAAATAATAAGATAGTTTTACAAACTAATACTTATTATATGGTTATATCAATATTTCCAAAAATAATAATATTTTGATAACATTTTAATATTATTTATGTATGATTATGTAATTAATCAATTTTATTATTTATAATTATTATTATTGATTAAAAAATAATTACATCGAATTATTACGTAAATATGCGTGGAGTATCACCAGATTCTGCGGTCTGATCCATCAACCAGCTACTCTCTCACCTAAGTGTAGGGATTCTGAGTTTTACACAATAGTGAGAAGATATAGTTTCCAACATGAAAAGGGAAAACCTACGCAACCAAAAAAAAGTTGTGTCGGCACAATCAACCATGCGTGTCCCTTTAGATGTGCAGAACCTCCTCCACTGTCACTGCACCTTCCACCCTATCATTTTCTTAAATTCACATAAATATTTTCTTTTCTAATTAAATACAATAATTCTGTTACTTTAATTTTTTACTCATATTAATAAAGTCTTTTAGATATTATAATTATGCAATTTCAATTTTTATATTTCAATAACAATTTATTTATCCAAAAAAAAAAATATGGTTTGTAATTGAAGCGAGCTAATTGGAGAAAGTAGTGTGGGATAGGTTCGTGAGCATCAGGACGTTGTTTTCTTTCACCATTGGCAAAAAAGGAACTTCAACGACACGCTTTCAATAAGTCTACCAATATTAGGAGAATGTTTCAACACATTTGTTTTTGAAAATAACTTCAAAGTTAAAATTAACTTATGTATAAAATAATTTATAGACTTATTTTCAAATAATTTTTAAATTTTGTTATAACTAGCCGTTAATAATTGTTAGAAGTGGACTTTAAATCTAACTCAACTTCACAAAACCGGCTTGTAAGGTGAGGTTTGCACCCCATTTATATATTATAAATTCCGAGATATATACATACCATGCCCCACAAAACCGACTTGTAAGGTGAGGTCTGCACTCCACTTATATATTATAAATTCTGAGGTATATAGATACTATGTTAGAAGTGGACTTTAAGCCTAACTCAACCCAACAAAACCGGCTTGTAAGGTGAGGTCTACACCCCACTTATATATTATAAATTCCGAGGTATATACATATCATGTTAGAAGTGGACTTTAAGCCTAACTCAACCCCACAAAACCGGCTTGTAAGGTGAGGTCTGCACCCCACTTATATATTATAAATTGGCTTTATCTCTAGTCGATGTAGGACTTCCAACAATAATATTAAGAACTTTTATTATTACCTTTTAAGTAGTATTTAAAATCCTTATTTAATTTATTAAGTTATAATAATAATAATAATAATAATAATAATAATAATAATAATAATAATATCTTACAAAATATGTATCCTGTCAACAGGTTTTATTATCAATACAATTATTTAAAAATATGTTTAAAAATGTTAGATATTTTAGACTGAATATAAATATAAATAAATTATATTTAATTAATAACAATTAAAATACGAATAAAGAAAGAAAAAAAATCATAACAGTAGTTTAAAATTACTTTTACTCTCCTTAATCAAATAATGCAACTTACTTATATCACTTTCTCCTTTTCATTCTTTCAATAACAAAAAGCAGATAGTTAAATTTTAATGTATAGCTACTATTGGCATCACTACAAAAAGAAGAATAAAAGTCTAAAATTCTTCCTTTGAAATTTTAAAAATAGGCACAGTTTTTCATTTACAGAAAAACCTATCTATCTATTTTAGAAATAGCATAATGTGACAGCCACTTTAGATTTTTTTTTAATTAAAAAGTAGTACCGTAAATTAAATTTCAAAAGTTAGATCCGAATAAGAGAAAAGGTTTAAATTTTGCATCAGTAACAAGCTAATTTTTTTTTTTAAATTGAACTAATTTATAGAATAATCGTTACGTTAGTTTAAAACTAAAAACTTATAAGTAATTTGATTTTTAATTGGTTAGTCTGAAAAAGTTCACTGTGAAACACATCAAAATTAAATTCATTTATAAAAATCATAATCACAAGAAAAAAAGTCGATTATTATCAATTGCTTTTAAATGTAACTTTGGTTTCAATATTTTACAAAAAGATATGCATTTGTTACTTTTTCTTTTATTAAACTTTCAATTCTCCCTTATGTCTTTTAAAAGTAAAGCTCTGATATAAGTATTTTATATTCTAAAATATTCAAGTACGATAATTTCTTGTAACAATGTTTTCATAATATATGTTTTGAAATATTTTTATTAAAAGAAATTTTACACAACTAAAAATAAAACTAATTTATAATATATAAATAAACGTAAATTTTATTATTTAAACTAATTTTATAAAATAAAATTAAATTTAAAATTGACTTTTTACATAATATTAAAACCATTATTAAAATCTATTCTAATTAATTTTATAAAATTAAGTTAAGTTTCACTTGATGAAATTTTAAGTTTTACAGTCTCGTCTAATTTTTACTCTCAAATTATAAACATGGTATCCGTGGTATTAGTAATGGTTTATTATTTTTTTCACATGTATCCATTGGGAGGTTTACGTAATTGTCATTGAAATAATGTCAACAAATTACAGTACAAAAGAGAGTCAATATCTGACTGAAAAATGATGTATTGAAAATTACTTGATATTTTATTTCGTCATCAACAACAGAAGCAATACAGTGATGGGCAACCATAAAAGTAATTAAAGCATCATACTAACAATAATCTACTATCTACCAACCCAAAACCTATCTAATCAATATTTAATTAATCAAAATTGATTTAGCTATTTTTCATAATTAAATATTTCTTTTTTTATTTAACATATTATATTTTCAAAAATTGTTTTGATCTTTTCAAATAATAAATATAATTCAGGTTCTGTAAACTTTTTCAAGTAAAATAAAGACTTAACCACTTTCAAACGCATCAATGATTAATTTCTTTTTATACATTATTTCGTAGTGAATAACCATCCATTCATTTTCGCATTAAAGTTGATGCATTTATTAAATTATTAACAAAATAAGTCTTTTCAGTTAAAAAATTATCAAACTATTTCATTTTACATACATAATTGGAAAGAAATTTAAATTTATAATACTTAATATATATATATATATATATAATAGTTTTCTTAATGAATTGGATATATATAAATCATAAGAAATAATTATTGATGAATGGATTGAATGAAGTTTGTGAAATAATGGATAAGGATAAAGAAGGTTTTTAAAAATAATTAATTCATTATTTTATGAAATATAAATTAAAATTTATCCAATTAAGCTATGATGTTAACCCAAATTATAAAAAGGGGATGAAAGTAATATTTGAATGGAGATTAGCAAAGTGTGCATAACTTAAGATTGAAGGTTGTGGAAGAAAATTTATGTTGATTGTGATGACAGATAGAAAGCATAAGCTAATTAATCCGAAGAAAGAATAAAGAAGAAGGAAAGTGAAGAAATCCAAAATGTGTCATTCTCAAAAAGCAAGAAAGGCAAGAGAGAAGTGCTTTTAGAGAAGAGATTGCGATGCTGCTAAAACAAAAAAAAAACGCGTTTACAGCTTGTTATTCTGCCGTTTTTGCTTTAGCATTATTCTATAAGAAACAAGCCTAATAAATAATAAAGAGAACAAAATTAAAGGGAGATATAACGCGGAATTTGAGCTTTCAAGGATCTATTCGTTGATCTGGCACGTGTTGTGGTTGTGGCTAGTTCCATCATATGCACCACATAGTCAAGAATCTCACGAGAAAAAGAATAAGCAATATCAAAATCAATGGGGGAATTTGACTTGCCCTTTGGATTTGGAATTTGGAATTTGGATTTTGAAAGATGCTATCTCTAATATGTGATTGCAATTTTAAACAAGAAAACTTTTGGTATAGTGGCCCTTCACACACATTTATAGCAATAACAGGTTTTTGGATTTATTCCAATTTCGATGTCAAATCATATCAAATTTATTTCTCCGTAATCCAAGTTACTTTAATGTATTATCTTTCAAAAACAAGGAGTTGAATGTGTTCAAAATCTAAATATTTTTATATTATTATTTGACTAGAACTTGTTAGTTTTCTATAATATATATTTTCCTACTTATATTTTAATTTATTAACAACAATAATATATTTGAGTAGATTTGGAGGCAAATGAAAGTGAATTTGAAAGTAAAGTGAGTGTTCCTCTCTGCACTTCACTTCCTTTTTCCTAAACCTCCCAGTATTTTCCAGTTTTAGGCTTAATACCGCTTTTGGTCCCTAGTTTGGGAGGGTTTGTTCAATATGGTCCTACCTTTTTCTTTTTCATAACAATTGATCACACCTTTTGAAAAAACTATTCAATTAAGTCTTTTTTGGTTACGACGTCAATTTTCTAACGGTGCTGGTTACGACGTCAATAAGTTCTTTCATGCATTCACCTATCCAAATGTTATTTTAACAGTCCTGATATAATGTTATGTTAAAAATCATGTCATCATCGTATACAATAAGGACTATAATAAACAATTTAAACTTGAATATAACAAAAAGGAGTCAATTGTTGAACAGTTTTTTCAAAAGGTGAGATCAATTGTTATGAAAAAAAAAAGGTAGGATCATATTAAACAAACCCTCCCAAACTAGGGACCAAAACCGGTATTAAGCCCTAATTTTACTTTAATTTCCACTGTATCCCTAACTCCTATAAGTCTACTTGTGTCAGCCTATTCATTGATTTTATAAAAATTTAAACTACTTTACGGCAACTCATACCAAAAGAAATCTTAAACCCCTTTTTTCTTTCTATTAACAAATATTGAAACAAATAATAAAAAATTACGGATAAATACAAATAAAAAATATATAATTTGTAACAAAATAAATTTTACGGATAGGCATAATCATAATTATCTAATTAATAAATAATTTAATTAATAAATAATTTAATAAAATTTTTAAATTCATAAAAAAAATAAAAAATTAACTAAAACTATATACATAAAAAATAATATAAAAAAAATATTTAACAAACAAATAAACCAATGTAAGAAAATATAGTCTACTTATAATAAAAATTATTTAATTCAATAAATTAATTAATACTTAATTTAAATTAATAAATAAAAATAAAAACACAATAAATTAATTAATACTTAATGTAAATTAATAAATAAAAATAAAAACATTGAATAAAATTACATTAATAATAAATAATATATAAAATTTTATAAATTTAAAAAACAACAATTTGAAAAAAATATTAACAAACAAAATAAAATTACAAATTTAATCAGAAAACAATAATTAAACATAAAAAATAAACCCAAAACAAAAATCGCAAGATGAACGACTTCGTTTGGCTGCACCCCAAAAACCACACCATCCGCAGATCAAGCGGCGGTTGCCATCAACCGTTAATTCAACTGCGACGCAACCTCATTCGCCCTTCGCATTGCGGACAACCAGCATGCACCCCCCCCAAAACCAACTGCAGATTCACCTGCGATTGTTGTTGGTTGTTGATCCAGCTGCGGCGAACCAGATCCTCCCTTCGTATTGCGACAGGCGTTAACGCAGTGGCATTTGCGGTTAAGCCTGCATCTTTCCGCCCCATTCCCATCCACACAGTTCATATACACACAGTTCATACAATTTTCATACACATACACAGGAAAAAAATGCGACCACAAATCAACCAACAAAACATGATTCTCACACCACAACATCAGCAACATCTACGAAAAATACTGGATGCCATAAAAGCTTGATACACGATCTCTGAGAAGAAGATCTACTACCCAACTATGCTAACAGCACACTCCACAAATACGAACGCCAACAGAGACGGAGGAGGAAAGTAGGTGCACTATCAAATATGGTAAATAATAGGTTGAAGGGGAGGAGAGAAAGATGGGTAAAGGGAGAAAGGAAGAAAGCATAAAGGGGTTTAGGGTTTCTTTTGGTATGAGTTGCGACAGAGTAATTTAAATTTTTAGAAAACCAATTAATAGGCTGA
Organism: Vigna radiata var. radiata; assembly: GCF_000741045.1. NCBI lineage: Eukaryota > Viridiplantae > Streptophyta > Magnoliopsida > Fabales > Fabaceae > Vigna > Vigna radiata. The sequence goes on from NC_028357.1 coordinate 46,955,940, forward strand.
CACAAGTAGACTTATAGGGGTTAAGGGTACAGTGGAAATTAAAGTAAAACTGGGAGGTGCAGGAAGAAGGAGGTGAGTTGCAGGGAGGAACACTCAAAGTTTATGAGAATCAGTGTAAGATTTGATTGATGTGAGAGATAAAAATTATTTAATTGATAGAAATTGAAAATTACCAAAATGTCCTTTATTATTATTATTATTATTATTATTGTTGCTGTTATTGTTGTTGTTATTATTATTATTATTATTGAGCCTGAATGATTTGGGCATGAATCTCTCCATGGAGTTCATCATGAATCTATACTCACCAATTAAAAGTAGAAATGAAATAGAAATAAAATTATGAGAAAAAAGGTGGAGCATAACTAGAAGAAGTTTTGTGAAAGAAGTAAAAGTAAGTTGATCTTTAGTAAGTGTGTGTTCTTGTTGTGGGTCAACACTGACATATGTAAAGATAGATAAATTCTTTTGGGACAAAAAAAGATTTCGATCACAATCCTCTAAAATCACACCATATATGAAAAGATGAAAAAAATAGTTATCTCGTAATTACTTGCTTATCAATTGCTTATGAATCACTTAAACGAACACTTAGATGTTTATGAGAACTTAAAAGATAATATAAAAATAAAGATAATACATTATGTTAATGATAAAATATTGAAATAGATTTTGCATTAAGTGCAATTCATTTTATAAAAATCTCTATTTTTTGAAACTTTTTTTTAAAACCTTTCTCTTTATTTTCTTTTTAGATTTCTAATTTCAATCTTCATTTTTTTTAATCTGTATGTGACTAAATTATTTAAAGTAAATTTCTATTATTCTTAATGATGGTGATATGTTTAGATTTCTAATTAGAGTATTATTTGTTTAGTTGTTATCCTATGAGAGATAGAGCTCGAATAACATTTGTGAGAAAAAAAGTATAATTTAACAAAGATGAGAAGAATTAATATTATTTTTTATACATTAGATTTATGTTGCTTAATTTAAAATATGTGGTAATCTCAGTATGATCACATGTAAGTGTTGATTGAATTGATTGATATAATTTGAATGAATTTTGATATATGAAAGTTAAATTGACAATTGAGTTGTGAAATTGGGGTTGAACTTGTGAAGTGGTATCTTTGACTTCTAATGAGCGATTCTGGTCATATTGGTACTAATAATTTGTATAGAGGAGAAAAACTCTCATTAGAGTTAAGAGTACCATCTATTATACAAATTTTCAGTTATTCTTTATGTAAACTTCTTGGACAATCCAAAAGAGTGTTAAATTCGAATTTGACAAAAAGTTAAGGGAAGTTAGTTCACAAGACGAGCTAACTCTTGTTGAACAAAAATCAAATTCAAGTTTGAAAGAAAGTTAGGAGAAAATTGGTCATTAGACAAGTCTATTCTTGCTAAATGAATTTATTTACAATTTTTTTTTCAGTATTTTACTTGCTCAGCAACCATTTAATTGTTGAGTAGGCGTCTTTCAAAAAACAATTTGCCAAGTGAGTAATTAAGTTTGCTAAATGAGTTTATCAATTATTATTTTTGAATTGTAGTTTGCATTGTGGATAATATATTGAGAAATAATTATGCTATGAAAGTGTGATGATTTTGAGATAATGAAAATAAATTAATTGGATGAAATGATTTGTTTTGTGACCTGTATGTGTTGTATAAAATTTTATAAGAAAGAAGTACAATATTATTTAATATAATGTTATGCATTGATTACATATCTCTATTATAAAATCATCTTTAACTCTAGTATATTTATATAATTTTAAGAAAGAAGTGCAATGTTATTTAAAATAACAACTTGTGGCATAGAATTAAATCTAACCAAATTAGATATAGTGTATAATACAACCTTAAATGCTTGCATCAACTAACTTTATGCATGAACATGAAAACATTATACTAACGAAAAAGATGTTCTGGGGTGTTAAGGTAGATGCAAATTAAGGAGCAATATGAGGTAATGAAAGCATGTGAAGCAATTAATATATGACATTGTTTTGTAAGCATTATGAACTTGAAAGATTGCATGGGACATTATTGTGTTGCACGGTTTTCACAGTACGATAGAGAAATGTGATGCAAACATGTTTGTATAGCTCCCACTTCGGTAGCACCGACGGTGCAAAGAATCTGAAAAAAGGGTACTTAGCTGATTGCGACTACTGCATCTTGTTTTATGCATAAGGTTACCCTCTTCAATTTTTTTCAATACTATCATAATGCAACAAACTCTTTTTCTCTTTATTTTTTATTTTCAGTGACAAATTTTTTATCCTTACGTGATTGTTGCCTCCATTTAGCTATAGTTCATTTGTCAGATATATATATATATATATTCACGTAATAATAAGAATTATTCAATTCAATCTCTTAATATTTATAATATTTTTTTATTGTGTTCAACATAGGGAATTCATTCTGAGATAGACTTTCATTCGGTTATTGACAATTTTTAATGTATAATGAGTTTATTTTTAATTATTATTTAGAGCTTCACTTAAATATGGAAGAATACGTTTCATCTTATTGTATGAATGTCAAAATATGAGTCAATTCAGTTTGATTTATTACAAATTGAGTTAAAAAACAATTAGTTCAACCTAATTACTTTTCTACGAGAATGAAATTTGTCAACTTAACTCAATCCACCTTATATTAATGAGTTGGTATTTTGACCTAATTAATTTGTTTATATTTTAATTTTTGATTTATTATAACACAATCAAAGTGAATTTATTCGATTTTTTGTATGATAATTCAATCAAAATAGATGGATTCGATTTATGTTATTATAAAAGTAAAATCAAAATATTAAACAAAAATTATTATAAAAATAATATTTAAAAATTAAAGGATAAACTTATATAACTTAGTTAACTTAATAAATAAATTAATTAAAATTTCAAACTATTCAAATAATATCACATAATATTTCAATATTTAATCTTATTGAACAACATTTTAATATTAGATCAAATTATTAACTTGCATAATTAGAAGTATATAGAAGGTTTAAACCTCTTTTTGGATCCGTTATAAGTGGATGTTCAGTTTAGTCTCCGTTTTTGAAAATGTAAATCTTTGATCCCTAAGTTATAAAAAATGTATCAAATGAGTCCTTTTTTGACTTGAAATATTGTTTTTGGTTGTTTCTTAACAACTGCTACATCTTTATATTGCTCTTATTTGTTTCTTAATAATAACAACACTTTAGATTGCTCTTTGTACTTTGACCACGAACATCAAAAAAGGACTCATTTGATACATTTTTTATAACTTAGGAATCAAAGGTTTATATTTTAAAAGCGGGGACTAAACTGAACATCCGCTCATAACTTAGGGACCAAAAAGAGGTTTAAACCTATATAGAATTATGATAAAAAATCTTATAAAAAAATTATAAAAAATTAATAAAGAGTTGTTGACGGTTACACGTCAATCTACCTTAAACATGACTTGAATTGTTTAATCCAATCCACAGTGGAATTTAATTTAATTTACATTTAAAATAAATTATTATTTTTAATTCAATCCGATTCTAGCCTATAACGATCTATATTGTCTCAGTTTATAACACATTTTAACATTTTTACTCACTGTATTATATATATATATATATATATATATATATATATATATATATATATATATATATATATATATATATATATATATAAAAGTAAAATTTACAAGCAAGATGACAACCTCTTGTATGTAGAAATTTTTAGTATGTAATTTTTTTTTCTTTTTTCACTTATATTTTCCTTTTGAATCTAAAATTGTGACATTTTTTATTTTAATTTTAAAAACAACTTTTAAATGGTGTGATTTTAAAGTCATTTTTTTATCATAAAAAATATTTTTAGATTATGTAATTCAAATTTATTTTTGATTTCTATATTCCACAATCTAAAAACTTTTTTAAACTATATACAATAAAGACTACTTTCTTCTTTGAATCCAAATGTATAAACAACATTCTAACGAGACAAGAGCGCAACAGCAGCGCGAAAGGGGTAAAAGACTTCATGCGGGTGCACATAGGAAATATGGTGGTGCAGAAAGAAATTACGAAAATAGTATTGAAAGTTCTTGCATCTTCATTGGAAAATCCAGGTGCATTTGCGTTTCTAGAATGGTTAGAGGGTAAAGACAGTGATTGAGGTTCCCGAGATGGTTGAAATGGTGGGAGAGAATAACTTCGGAAAAGAAAAGCAAAGCAATATAAAGGTGAAAATCTAAGAAGCATTTGAGGTATGTGCAGTTGTATAAAGAATGCAACATAGTTATAATATCTTATGTTCTCGTTAATTTTACACTTTCTGTATTAGGGACCATCGGTTGGTCGTGTGAAATAGAATCGGATGGTCTACTGATCAAGACAAACCAATCTACTGAAGACATCTAAATGGAGACAGTCAGTTATCTCGCAAGACGGTCGACCGGATTAAATAAGAAGAACCGGACGGTAAGATGTAGACGGTCTTCATGATCAAGGTAAGGCTAAGACAATTAGGATAATTACATGCTTAAAGTGATTGGCTATGATTGGGCCTTGATTAAGATAACCTTAATACCAGGCCCATATCTAACACTATAAATACATGTTAGAGGTACCAGGTAAGTAGGTTCATTTATTACGCATTTACTTCTGAATCCAGAGATCCGATCGGACAATTTAACTAACTTTAAGCATCGGAGTATCTTTGGCAGGTACCCTCCGGACGCATCGGACACAAGAGAAAGAAGAAAGAGGACTGGTAGATGACACATTCCGAGATTAGCGGACGACCTGAAGAGAAGAAATTGTATAGGTTTGATGACTCCGCATCACACCGAAACACTTTCTAAATAAAACAAAATGAATGATATATCTATATTTCATGTCGTTTTGACAAGTTTGACGAAACTGCAATTAATTAAAATGATGGGGTGCAGGAAGAAAATGATAGGATACAGTGCAGGTTAATGTCCCTTAAAATTTGGACCAACCCATGGTTGGGTTTCATGGGCTTAAGTTTTAGAAAATGGACTTCTTAATTTGAGTACAGGTTCCGGAAATCCCTACTCCAAACAATATTTTATATATATATATTTTTAAATAATGTTGCTTTTTAAAACAAATATGTATTGATAGCTTTTAATTTAATAGACATGTTTTTCGTTACATAGTGATATATTTTAAAAGATAGTTTTTAAATTTTTGAAGTACATATTATATAATATCCCTAAATTTAAGTTTCATACTTTTTAATTTCACAATGTCCATACATAACACCAAGAATACAATTGCATGGGATGCTGATATGATCATTTTCCTAAACTTACCATATTTTGTCGAATCGTTTTCGATTTAAAAAAAAGAGCTAACAATTTTATTGGAATATGATAGAGACATAAGTATTTTTTCTTTTACAAAACTACTTCATCTTTACTCTAATCAATATCAACTTATAGATTACCATTAATCAGTACAAGTTACTATTATAATAGTAACTTATGTCTCTTATATAAGTGGTCCAAGGTTTGATTTTATGTGACATCCCTTTAGATATAAAATATATATGTTGAAGGGGGTGTTTAATATTTATTAAAATGTTAATAATTTAATTTGAATAAATAATTTATGTCAAAGAAAAAGATAAATGAGTTGTTAAGAAAAAAAAAGTTTTATTAGTTGCTTTTTCTTGCCAAAGCAAGTTCCATTCTATCATTGTTGAGCCTTTTCCAAAGCCAATTATATTCAATGTTGAAATAAAATAAAAATATTGAAAAGAAAAGTAATGGGCAGAAATAAAGTATTGAAAACATAGGAATTATTTGTGGTAATATTTTATTAAAGTATCTGGAATTGTAGAAAAGGTTGTGAGGAAGAAGAAGAGAAAGATTCTGTGGAAAATAGAGTTATAATTAATTAATAATGAGCAAAAGGTATGTTGGTTAGATGCGACAGCCAAAGTGGTATATAAAAATATTTAAATTGGATTCGTATCCAAAGAAAGAAGTATAATGGAGTATGGCTATAATCACTTGATAAGACCCTTGTTTTTAAAATTCCAACCAAACAAAAAAACCTCATATATTTTTATGTTATCAATTATATATTGCATGTTGAAATTAAAACGTTCAATTATAACAACCTTAATTTCACTACTTACAAATGCAAATGCATTAATTAATATTACATCTTTCCTGAATTCCAACCATTTCTAATGTTAGTGTTTCCAAAAAAATCCCATCCCGCCATCTCATCATACATATTCCAGAAAAGAAAAGAAAAGAAAAAGAAAATGACAGCAGTTCAAATTAATATTGCTCACGTACTCCTCATATCACAACAATCAATTTCTGGTTGAACATTTAGTTAAACTACTTCATCGGTTTTCTTCTTCTCATCACTAAAATGTTCTTATCCATAGTTCTCCTCACGCCTTTAATCATTAAAATATTTACATAAATTCACGTACTTTCATTAAGATTCATTAGGTAAAAGTCTTTATATTTTTAATTATAAAGAAATTGATTTTATGAATATTTAGGAGGAAATTTATTTTAAAAATGTTGTTGCTTGTTTTATCAGTGTGCTATTTTATGAAATACACGTCAGGTGTTTATCCAGATCATGTTTTTCAACTTCAGTGAATGATTACGTTACGTATGGATGTATGTTTGGTAACACGTGGCGTCAGCATGGATCTCCAACCATTTCTATTTATTATTTTCCTTTGTCTGAGGAGTCACGGTCCCTCACGAGGTTAATATGAACATGTTATGCACATTGTTTGTTCTTTATTTGGGAATTTAGATAAGACCATGCTAATTTAGAATAAAAAAACAAACAGAAGATGACAACGTAGGAAAAGAGTAGGATCCACTTCCCATTCTTAAAATGTAGTATGTGCCTAACTCTGCTAGCGTAGGACACCTCCAATGTCGCAATTCAACCTTTTAAATGTCACCAGATTTGTTGTAACTTACAATATTGTTTTGCTGACATTACCTCAACCAAAGAAGGAACTTGACAACTTGGTACGTGTTTATTTTCGGTTCAAGTTCTCGTAATAGTTCAAAAACACCTTCAACTCAATCCACCTTTCATATTGATTTGGCAAATACAAACACAGACATCCTGTCAGAAATCACAACCACTTCTCTTATTGTTGTTTGTTCCTCATCTTTTCTCTTATTTAACTCAGTTTCAATCATAATCCATTGCAAAAACGTGTTCAACTGCTGATATTGGGGTAAGCTTTAATTATTTAGTTATTTATGAATATGATAAGGAAATTGATTAAAGCATGCGTTTCTTTTGAGTTATGTTGTGAATGGATGAAGAGTTCGGACCTTTGGGTGTGTTGAAACAGGTAAAAGGATCATGCTTGGGAACGGGGTTGTTGGGATATTGGCAGAATCTGTGAATAAATGGGAAAGAAGGGCACCTTTGACACCATCACACTGTGCTCGATTACTTCATGGTGGAACAGGTGTTTCTAGAATCATTGTGCAGCCTTCCACTAAGAGAATTCACCATGATGCTCTCTATGAAGAAGTTGGCGCTGAAATATCACAAGACCTGTCACAATGTGGTCTCATCCTTGGCATTAAGCAACCAAAGGTTCATATTTCTTTCTTTTTTAAATTATTATTTTCCTGCTAGAGTCTGTTCAGTTGATATGAGACTTGTAATCATGTACATGACTTTCTTGCAGCTGGAAATGATATTGCCAGATAGAGCTTATGCCTTCTTCTCCCATACCCATAAAGCACAGAAAGAGAACATGCCTTTGCTCGATAAGGTGGTTCAACTATTCAGTTTTTCTCTGTTGTTTTCTTCATTTTAAGTTTTACTCTTCTACATGCAACACAGATGAATTTCTGGCAGTGTATAGGAACCAAGAGTGTAATTCAACCTATAGAATTTATCATGTTTGAAGCATGGCTTCAATTTTTGTTGCGGTTTCCTGGCACTTCTAACTTGTTTTTGTTATTTTCCTCCACAAGCTCAGATTCTAGCCGAGAGGGCATCGTTATTTGACTATGAGTTAATTGTTGGGGACAATGGGAAAAGGTTACTTGCATTTGGGAAATTTGCTGGTAGAGTTGGAATGATTGATTTCTTGCGTGGGTTAGGACAGCGTAAGTTTCTAATTGTACCTGTTTTAGTTTATGGTATCCATGTTGAATGGCATTGTCTAGAGTTTGATTTCAAACTATGCATCTTATCTGTTTTTTTGTTCCAGGGTTTCTAAGTCTTGGATACTCAACACCTTTCTTGTCACTGGGATCATCTTACATGTACCCTTCCCTGGCTGCTGCTAAGGCTGCTGTGATTTCTGTTGGTGAAGAAATTGCTACACAGGGATTGCCATTGGGGATTTGTCCCCTGGTTTTTGTATTTACTGGTTCAGGAAACGGTATGGTGTTAGCAAAAATGATACATTATTTTTATGTCCCATCCTTTCTGAAATCCCATTTACGTTAGCACAATGAGTGTCGAAAAGTAAGGCTTATGCTAACTTTTGATTTCTTCCTTTCTTGTAGTTTGTTCTGGTGCAAAAGAGATATTTAGGCTCCTTCCTCATACATTCGTAGATCCATCTAGACTAAGTGACCTCCACAGAACGGTAATTTTCTGTTCAATTCTTGTTGCATTAGGGTGCTAAGAGTGTTTCTAGCTTCAGCTTGTGTTAGTTGTACTGCACTTGTGCTTGTCCTAGATTATCAACGTAAAGAAGCCATTAGTATGTCTGTTTCATATCATAGCATAATGATGATTCAGAGTTTTATCACTCAATTATAGAACCCTTTTTTCCTGTAACTTTGACAGTTTTCAATGCAGTACAAGATTAAGGTTCATTAAAATTTTAGATAATAAATAAGGTAAGTGCTTTGCTAAGTTGAGACAACATGGTTACAGGGTAACACATTTAAGTTTCTCATAATCAGGATGCATAATGTGACACCTGGAGAAGATGTATTTTCAAGTTTCTATTATTTTCTTTAGTCTGCAGTTACTATTGTGAAATTTCAAAAAAGTTAGGGTAGTGTAAAGAGATAAAGAATGCAAAACTTTGCTAGAAATTCATCGCAGTAATGATAGTATAAAAATAAAACAAGTGTATACAAAACATCTATTACAGTTATAAATAAGTGAAATTACAATGCGTTCAAGTTCAAATTTGATTAAAAAATAAATTGATAGAATCTTGAAATGTCAATAGCTGTTATTGTTGCTTTAGAGATGTCTAGCAAACGTCTTATACTTTGCTCTGAATATAATTTGTTTAACAGGACACAAATCAACCAAGGCACGCTTCAAAAAGAGCTTTCCAAGTTTATGGTTGTGTGGTGACTGCCCAAGACATGGTTGAACCCAAAGATCCCACAAAAGTGTTTGATAAAGTTAGTTGACCTTGATCTTGAGTTTTTGGATCTCATAATCTACTTTCCTGCTAAAATAGGTCTTTCATAAGTAGCAAAATAATTGACATGTTATTTGGAATCTGAAACCTGTTCTGACTCACATTATTCATATGAAGGGTTATTTCAACATAAGCAACAAAATAAAATATGAAGGGTTACTTTGGCATGGTTTTTCAGATATGGAAAAGATGAATACTTCAAATCTATGATAACCTTTAAATGATCTTAAAAACAACAATTTCCCATTTTATAGCAATGTAGCATGTGTGATTTGGAAGCCATTTCAGAAGGAATGTAAAAATTCAAAACCATCATGCTATTGCAGTGGAAAAGTAATTTTAAAAATTCCTCACTATTCTATAAAGTAAGAAGACATTAAGTCTAAGTTTTTTCATTTTACAAGAGCACAATTGAGGTGCTATGCACAATTGAGGTGCTATCAATTGTAAGTACTGCAATTAGCATTTCCCTTTGCATCCTTATGGATTGTTCATGACATTCTGACAAGAAAAATAAACTTTGGACATGATTTCTTGAAACTTGTGGAAGCACACTTAACTCTTCTCATTCAAACTCTCTTCTATTTTTCTATTGAATATTCTTTATTTTGTTGTTGGATATGCAATTGACCTTTGTTCAAGTTCAATGTACAATTTCTTTAGGTAAATCTGGTTTCATTGTAAATATATATTAGTAAGGGGAGATAAGGCCCATGTAATCATTATTAGATTAATATATACGAAATGGTCCATATTATGCATTAACATATGATGTTCAGCAAATGCTATTCTTCTTTCTCTATTTCTATTATTTTAATGTAACAATTTTTTTTATTATCTATAACTAATACACTAACATGATATAATAATTTCAGGCAGACTACTATGCACATCCTGAGCATTACAATCCCACTTTCCATGAAAAAGTAGCACCATATGCATCTGTTATTGGTAGGTCCCTTCGTACTTGTTTCCGAGTACTGATATTGGAGAAAATTATATGCTACAATTTAAATAAAAAGATTTGAAGTCTTTAAGATTTCTAGTTCCTGATATTTTGAAATTTTCTTTCTCATATATCAGAAAGAAATGCTAAACAAAACCTCCTCTTAAAATGCTTTTCATTGTTGAGGATGTATGTAGATAAAGTGGATTTTCAACAAGTCTTGACTTAGCTCACCACTCACCATATATTAACAACTCCTTTTCCGATACCCTGGCCTGAAATGTTTCTTGATACAATTAAATTTTACCTGGTATTTTTTGTTCTTCCATGAAGATATATCTAATTCACATGTTACGATATCATGAAGAATTTTAGTAGTTTTCAAGTTTCACCATATATTAGTAATTCTGATCTCATAAAATGTTTCTTTATAAACTGAGTTTTTTTTTATTAATACTCACATTTACTTGTCTTAGTCAATTGCATGTATTGGGAGAAAAGATTTCCTCAATTGTTGAGCTATAAGCAGATGCAAGACTTAATGAGCCAAGGGTGCCCCCTTGTGGGAATAGCAGACATTACATGCGATATAGGAGGCTCACTTGAGTTTGTTAACCATACTACCTCAATTGATTCACCCTTTTTCAGGTATAAAATGTAACTAGTCTGGGAAATTAATTTACTTTTAGTCTCATCTACACCACTCTAACACGAAATTTATCCTAGAAAGAGAGTTATGCTTCAGAGTTCATAATATCGGATTATTTCAAGCACTTTGCATTGATAACAAATGTTAAGAAATGTATATGGCCCAAGTTGATATTATGAATAGCATAATCTACTCTTCATGGTCATATATTCTGCTTAAAACAAGCTAGGAATAAATGAAAAAAAAAAGACACACAAATATAAGATTCTTTGTCAAAGTACCCTTTTCTGCTTCTGGTAATGCTTTGTTTGGAAGTTCAGACAAATGTACATGCTGCTGTTGTTCTACCTCTGTTAATCATAAAAGCTTGGATTTTATTTACCATGAGGCCTTAGCAAAATGCTTCATTATGCACAACACAGTATATCCCTACTTATGTCACAAAAAAAGCATAAAATATGTCTTTCTAGCTCCATATGTTGGTCCATATAAAAGAAAAAGGATAATCCCAATGAAGGATGAAATACCATATAGTACTTGATTGTGTGTTTTAGAAGCTATAAAAAATTGTAGTAGATGCTATGCTGAAATATTATCTTGGCTTACATTATCATATAACTTTCAGTTCAATCGCATATATTTACATTACATGACAGTTTTTTTTCCAAGTATGATGTAATCTGTAAACATTTTTGTTAGGTATGATCCGATAACAAATTCCTACCATGATGATATGGACGGCGATGGCGTGATATGTTTAGCTGTTGACATTCTTCCAACAGAATTTGCAAAGGAGGTAGGTTCCTTTTTATTTGCTAATTACTATGCTTCTATTCTATAAGAGAATAGTATTTTGGAATGGAGAATGTATCAAATATGCAATTTTATTATGGCTAGGCCTCTCAACATTTTGGAAACATACTTTCCCAATTTGTCGTGAATTTGGCTCTGGCTACGGACATTACAAATTTGCCTGCTCACTTAAAGAGAGCTTGCATTGCCCATAAAGGAGTTCTAACCTCCTTGTATGATTATATTCCACGCATGCGGCATTCTGATTCAGAGTACGTGTCTCCTCTATATTTCATTCTTTGTAATATCATTTTCGTCATTCATTTTGTTGAATCATGTGCCACTTTTTATAGTTTCTTGTTATTTTCCCACATATTATAACAGGGACATTCTGTCCTTTTGGTTTGCAGGGAAGCATCGGAAAACTCAGAAAACACCCTATCTAACAAAAGAAAGTACAATATTTCGGTGCGTTCTTCAGCTTCAAATATTTTATCTATTGTTGGAACCCTACATACTTACCTTAGCTTGTGTACAACCGTGCATGCTTTTGCATACCCTTGCACCTCCTACAAGAATTCAAGACATCTTTAATTTTACTCTAAAATGTTTTTGCACATACGAAGATATCAATGCATAAAACAAATAGAAATAAAGCTAAGAAACTAATTCTGCAACTAATGACACCTAAAACCAGGCTAAGTGCAACAAATCAATAATCCTATTAGTTGTTAGTTAATCTTCATTGAAATTACTGAACATTGGCAGGTATCTCTGAGTGGTCACTTATTTGATCAATTTCTGATAAACGAGGCCTTAGATATTATTGAAGCTGCAGGAGGCTCCTTCCACTTAGTCAACTGCCATGTGGGTCAGAGTGTTAAGGCTGTATCGTTCTCTGAACTTGAAGTAAGTAGTCCTGTATTTCGAACTGAAATATTATCTCCCTTTTGAAAATGTTGTTTCTCTTCATTTTGATGTATAATAGTATAAAACTAAATAATTCAATTTCTTTTCTCTAAGACTTGTTAAATATGGTTACAAACACTTTATTTGTAATGATGGGATGTCTTTCATTGTTCAACTTAAGGTAATGATGATTTTCTCAACAGGAAGGGTACCAGATCCTAAGTAATTCACTATAAGAAAGGATAGTTTTCCCACTCATCATACCTTGTTTCACATTCTGGAGAACATTGTAACTTGTCTTGTGTTAGATGTTTCAACCCCATTTTGAGGGGTGTCAATTCTTTTTAATGTCAGGTCTAGCTGTATGTCCTTGTGTGCAATGTTTTCTATCATTTTTTTTTGTTGAAATTACATTTTAAACTATGACTTTTGCGCCAACCTAGTAAATTTACAACAATGAATGAGGTTTTGACATTTTGGGTTCTGAATAGGTTGGTGCAGATGATAGGGCTGTTCTGGATCAAATAATTGATTCTTTAACTGCTATTGCTAAACGAACTGAAAATGATAGATTTTCAAATCAAGATTCCAGTAAAATTTCTCTTACGCTTGGTAAAGTAGAAGAGAATGGCACAGTGAAGGAGTTGGGTTCCAAAAGGAAGGCTGAGGTTTTAATTCTTGGTGCTGGTCGGGTTTGTCAACCAGCTGCTGTAATGCTATCCTCATTTGGAAGGCCATCATCGAGTGAATGGTATAAAGCATTGTTGGAAGATGATTTTGAATGCCAAACTGAGGTAGAAGTCATTGTGGGATCTCTGTACCTGAAGGATGCAGAGCAGGTATTTTGATTGATATTTTGCTTTCACATAACTATTTCTTGATTTCTCCTAGATTTGACATTAGAATATCAATTCAGATAGTTGAGGGCATTCCAAATGTAACCGGAATCCAGCTTGATGTGATGGATCAAGAGGGTTTGTGTAAATACATATCACAGGTGCGTTTGTCTCTTGCCAACTAAATTTTGCGTATATCTTAATTAACCAATAAATTTAATTAAAATTTTGAATTTTCCACCTTGAACATCATTCAATGTGATCTATGTTGTGTTCTTATGGCCTTGATAGCTTTAGCAGCCTTATCTTTAACATTTTGTTTTATTTTCTTTCTGCAGGTTGACGTTGTTATAAGTCTGCTGCCCCCTAGTTGTCACATTATCGTAGCAAATGCTTGCATTGAGGTGCTTCACATTATTTTATGTCGTAGTTTAACATTGTATTCAGAAAAAATAAAATAAAATGGCAAGATTTTGGACAAAGCATATCTAGGATAAATCATAGGTCAAGACTGCAACAATGTTGAAAGTAATGAATTTGTGATGAGGGTTGAAGTCAATTCTTGAATTAATACACAAATCAAGTTAAAGATCGGTCAACTGTGGGTAAAAGTAAAAGTGGTCATGAAAGTATAGGAACTTACTGATCCTTTGTAAACAATGCTTTCTTTAATTCCTGATTCTCAAAAATAACTTCTATGCCAATTTGTTTTTTGGTAAGAATTGTAGGTCAGTATTGGTTCTTTTTAACTATTCTTTCTTTGTTCTGGATTTAGTAAAGAATCTGTTCCTTAATGCAGCTGAAAAAACATCTTGTCACTGCTAGCTATGTTGATAGCTCCTTGTCAATGCTAGATGATAAGGCTAAAGAGGCTGGTATAACAATTCTTGGAGAGATGGGGTTGGACCCAGGGATTGGTAAGACTTATTCTGATAATTATTGATTGTTTCTGGGACTTTTGCAACATAACATAGTTCATTGTAATAGTGCATCTGGTTTTCGTACTTGGTATAAAATTAGTTTTTGAGTTATTGGTCTCACTTCTCAGATATTCTCTTGAAATTTGTGCTCTCGGCTTTTCACCATTTTACGTATTGCTTATGGTTATTTCCAGAATGGATGGATGACTGGAATTTCTTTGAGATTAATAGACATCCACTATAAGTGTAAAAGTATTTACATTGTTGACTAATCACAATATTATCAAAACATTTATTATAGGACAGTTTGTGATTAGGGGAAACCCTTCAGACACACTTATTTACTTCTTTTTATCGCAAAACATTGGCTGAAACCAGTGTATGAAAATTTTAGAAGCTTCACCTATTTCCAACTAAAATGGGTATTTGTTTGATGAACTAGATCATATGATGGCAATGAAGATGATCAACCAAGCTCATGCACGGAAGGGTAAAGTAAAGTCTTTCACTTCTTATTGCGGTGGACTTCCATCACCTGAAGCTGCTAACAATCCATTAGGATATAAATTCAGGTACTTCTCGGAATGTCTTTTGTCAAACTCAAGAGTAAGCACGCTGATTAGTGTATTTGTGATTGGAAATGGTATGGTTTAGGCCAAAATTACAGTACAAGACATAGGCAGCAGAGAGTTTCCCTCTAACATGAGTCTTCTCTTTTTTGCATCCAACATTAGTAAAACTACCCAGTGAATGATCCCAAGAGATCACACAACAAAATATTTTGACTTGGAATCAATGTTTGTATGAACTATATCACATGAACGTTTTTTGGGACAAATGTCCGTATGGATGTTAGCATAAGTTTCCAAAGCTCTGCTTTTAAACTATGTTTGTAGTATTTCATCTTGCTACCCTTTAACTGTGGTAGGTCATTGTCATTTTCATTATTCAGTTATTATTTTTTTTTTTTATGACTGTATTTAGAAGAACTCATTGGTTATCCATTATTTCAGTTGGAATCCTGCAGGGGCCATCCGAGCTGGGCGCAATCCTGCCACCTACAAATGGGCTGGTGAAACTGTACATATTGACGGTAAGCTTTTAATCATTTGGATTATGTACTGCATGTATGATTTTGAAGGTGACTTCATTTTTTCCACTCTTGGTTTCTGAACAGGGAACGATCTTTATGATTCAGCAACAAGACTACGGCTCCCAGAACTTCCTGCTTTTTCTTTGGAATGTCTCCCAAATCGTAATTCACTACTTTATGGGGATTTATATGGAATAGCTTCTGAAGCATCAACCGTTTTCCGTGGAACCCTCCGCTACGAAGGCACGATCTACAACTGTTTCTCTTACTTTTCAGGCTAATATTTCGCAGCAGTCGATACCTTTGTGTGTTTGTACATTTATGGTTTGTTAGATCTTTCTGAAACTTACTGGTAGTAACTTGGTATGCAGGATTTAGTGAGATCATGGGAACACTGTCTAGGATTGGGTTATTTAACGATGAAGTTCATTCGTTGCTAACGGATGAACAGAGACCAACTTTCAGAGAATTCTTATTTGAACTTCTGAAAGTTGTTAATGCAGATCTAGATGGACCAATAATAGGAGAGAATGACATCATAGAACGAATATCGACACAAGGGCATTGCAAAGATTCAAGAACTGCAAAGAAGACAGCAAAGACAATCATGTATACCCTTTACCCTCCTCTTGTAATTTCATTTGGAAAATTGTTGTCTTAACCTCACTGTATTTTTTCATATAGATTCTTGGGACTTCTTGAGCAAACAGAAATCCCTGCTTTCTGCAAAAGTGCTTTTGATGTTGCTCGTTTCCGCATGGAGGAGAGGTTATCATACACTAGCCAAGAAAAGGTATGTTTCTGTTATAAACAAATGCTAGCAGCACAATTTTTCTTTAATACACTTTTCTCTATTGATTGAAATTTATTAAAAATCACAAATGCTGGAACAACAAAAAAATGACTGCTTAATGTAATTTCTTCCAAAATCCAGCAAAACATGGTATTTCCATCCGCATATCACATTACATACTGCTAAAGTAACTTATTTACTTAATAAAGCCTACATTTAGTATCAGTACCTTAAACTTTTACTTGGTTTGTAAGCAGGACATGGTGCTTTTGCACCATGAAGTGGAAATAGAATACCCAGATAGCCAAAAGACAGAGAAACATAGAGCTACTTTACTTGAATTTGGGAAGACTGTCAATGGAAACACCACAACTGCCATGGCTCTTACTGTTGGTATTCCAGCTGCTGTTGGAGCTCTGGTACTTTCCATCCCTTTCTATTCTTGTGCTGTATTCCAAGCAAAAGCTGTTAGTGAATTATATTTTCTTTTTTGCAGCTCTTATTGACAAACAAAATTCAGACAAGAGGAGTTTTGAGGCCAATAGAACCTGAAGTATACACTCCAGGTGAACCATGATACCTTGGTTTTGTTGTTCATTTGTTAATCTAGTTTATCTGGCTTGCATAATCAGCATACTTGGCAGTCACATGGTCATAGAATTGCAGAAAGTTGCGTAATTTGAATTTTAGGAAAGTTTCTTTGCGTCAGATGAATATTCTGTCATTGATTATTGCTAAAATGATGCATATGTTGAAGAAGTTTTATACTGTGGACTTTGCAGCACTGGATATTATAGAAGCTTATGGCATAAAGTTGATTGAAGAGACGGAGTAATTTGCATATCTAAAGAGGTATATATCAGTGTCTACCGTGCAATGTTGGATGCGAATAAGATATATATCAGTGTCAGAAATGCAGCAGATCGTAGCATCTCAGCTAAAAGCACTTCTACAGAAGCTGATACCAATTTCAATTGCAGCACTCCATTCTACCAATCCTGAAGTATGATTCTAGAATAAATGTTAGTAGGTGTCAACGGAACTATATTATTAATATATTAATTTAATTATGTTTTTAATTTCCAGAACTATATTATTATAAATTCTCTCTCCAAGCTTTAACAATTTGTTGAGATAAATGACGGGTGTCATGTGAGCAATTACGTGGAATTTAGCCACACAATTGCATTGTTAAAATATTATTTTATTCTTTCAGTATCTAAATTTAAAATTCAATTTTTTGGTTCCTTATATTTAAAATTATTTTTAGGCTCCAAATTTAAAACAATCTAGTCTCCTTATTTTGAAAGTAGTTTATTCTAGTTGTCACAATGGATGTTTAAAAGCCTACTAACATATGTAACAGTGTATTTTCTGATAATCTTAAATTTCTAAAATTTAGATTAACGAGTAATGTTCTAAAATATATTTTATAGTAGTTTTAAAATCCACCAAATAGAATAAAACAAAAAAGCTCTTGCAATTGATTTTTCTTTCATTATTTTAGTATATTTAAAAATCCAAGTTGCTTAAATATTAAGATTAAGGTTATTTATATATACATTTTCTCTTAATTCATCAAGTAATGATGGCAGTGATTTTGAAGTTGCAACATCCACTTTCATCTCATTTCTCTATCTTTTGTTGTATTAAATAATCATTTTTATTTAATTTTTCAATTGATTGTCGTTTTCTTTTATTTTCGTATTCCTAATCACACAGGTTAGGTAAGATTTACGTCGTGTTTTCTAGGGTTTAAATCAAGTTATGGCTGAAGTGTGCATACACTATGTTTGATTTTGATTGTATTTTTATGGTTTAAAGTTAACACAACTTATTTTAAAATATTATTCACTAATCTAAATTTTGAGATTTTAAGAATGACAAATTTATTTATAAAACTACTTGAAAACACATTATTAGTATATTAACCAACTTTTAAATAACATAACTACAGAAAATTATAATATAAATTACTTATAAATTTGAGTGACCTTTAAAAAAAAACAAAGGAATTAAAAATTCAGTTTTAAATTTAAAAGAATAATCAAATGATTAAAACCCCTGAGGTTTTGCACTTGTATTTCATGTATAATCATTGTTCAATACCAGAGATCATACAATTTGATAGTTAAGATTAAATGTAGGATCGCATAAGAAAAATTATCTAGATTTCCCTCCAACATTGATAGAGGGTCTAAACCAATCTTAGCCTGGTAAATTCCACCAAAATGAACAACTTCCTATTCCAATCTTCATTCAAGTTGCTCAAAATGGAAAAATCCTATTACTATCTCTAGGTGGTCTTCTTGCAGCCACGTCTTCAATTATATATATAACATGTTTCTAACAAAAAGTCCAGAACTTAATGTAGAAAGGGTGATTTTCCAGAAATTCTTGTGATAGGATTTAAAGTCTAAGAGGCAATCAATGACATTAATTGTTGTTCGACTTCTTCCCAATTCTTTACTTTGGTCACCAGAGGGTGTTCTTCCGTAGACTCGCTCTTGCACCAAGGATATGAATTTTCATAATCAAAAAGCAGGACTCTAATTCCAACATTAGCACACTCTATGGCATATCGAGGGTTATCATCGATAAGAACCTTGGCATTTAAGGACCTGCCAATGCAAATCTATCACTAAACAGACATTTCAAATCACATATTTTTGTGTTTGGACATGAACTAGATTTAATGCTGAGAAAGAAAGTAGAAAATAATCAAATAGAATTAAGGGACTTACCTACAAATTTCTGACTTTGGTCTTGACACGCCATCAAGAGCAAAGTGGTTACCAAAGTGAATCTCATGGAACAGTCCAGGAAAATTCTTCTCTATCCACTCGATTGTGTGATCCTTAATTGCATTCTGCCGTGAACTGATCATATGACAATAGCTGTAGTTAGTCAATGCTGCCAAGATTCCTTTACAGTGTGAAAAAATATTCAATATAAAAGCATACGTTACAACTGATAGGCTACAAAATCTTGATAACTTCTGAAGAGCCGTATGAGCACCTGGAAGAGGGTGGATCCCTGACTTGAAATATGGTGTCTTAAAAAATTCATGTACACGGATGTCAGCTGCAGAACAAAAAATTATTTTCAACCACTCCATTGGTCATCGGGAAGGTTAAAAGAGGAGTTAAAAGAATTCATTAGATTTCTATATCAGAAACATGGTAAAAATATTGAACAGCTTGCTTTCGCTTAGTTGCCAAAATATCTGAAATACTTTTTTACTTCCAAAAAAAGTTGGAAGGTTGGTTGGTTGCCCATAGCATGGTACCCCATGAAAATACATGGCAAAAACATTTGGCCTCACCATTAAAATCCAGTTTAAGTTGTTCAATGACTACACATTAAGCTTGCTCCTCAATAATAAGCTAATCAGGAAAGAAAACAATCAGAATTTGATGCATTTAGTAACTAGATTTACAGGGAATGCAAACTCAAGAAAGATCACCTGGATTTCAAAACAAGAGATACTTCAATCCACGTGTTTGATGAAAATCAAATGAGAATAAAATGGTTTAGGTTCAAAATATTTTCAAAATAAATGGAATAGCAAAACCATTCACATAATGAGAAGTGAAAATATGACAGATACACGGTTAGTTACCTTCATCACGTGAACAATTCCATATCTGCAACAGAAATGAAGGGTGCATATCAGACTCCACAAACAGACAAATTTCCAGCAATACAATGGGCTAAAGAGATTGCAAGAAGTGTCTATAATTATTATCAATGATGCTCCATCTCATTATGAAAAGGGAGCCCCCTACCCATAATATATTGATAAAATAAAGAAGAAACTAAAACAAATTGTGATTTTCTGAAGTCCCAAGCTAACAGACCAATCATTTTGATGTATATAACATTACATTCCAAAGTATTAACAGCAAACAAAACCAATGCAACACAAATACGCCAAATCTAAATAATTGGCAGTCACTTCTAATGCTACATAATCATATAAAAGATTGATGAATGGGGGTATAAAGGAGCCTCTGAAAGAACATTCAAGTTGTTGTAACTTAATATTATTGATATTTAATTCCAACAAAAAAATTGGTAAATTTCCATTACTTGTCATCAAAATATATAATTACTGAAGCAGCCACTAGTACCTTACAAAACTCGTACACATGATATTCGGAAACTGAATAATTTGATGAATATCGATCTGCAATGAACTTGTTGAGAGCTGAAACGAAGTTTCCTAATACTGTTTATATGGGGTAAACATCAGAACACAAGTGGATAATCCAAGAATAAAAATACATATTAGTCAATCTACAATGGATTCTATTTAAAAGAGAATATCTATAATTTTAGGCAAGCCATCGCACTCCAAACTGTTGCATATTAAAAGAGATCATTACACAGCCTAAAAAAGGGGGTTAATGTATTAATCAATGACAAAAGAATCTTCCTTCCTTATCTCCTATCATAGAATCTCTGGTCACTGCACAATTCAAACAGTTTCCAACAAGTTAATGAGTTCTATTTAACAAATTGAGACAATAATTTCCTTATATTTTATTTTATCTCAATCGCATGGCGAAAAAGAATGCTCAAACCCACATATTGAACAAGTTAGATTCAAGCAAATACACATGTGATATGGGTGAAGCTTTGAACAATTCAAGATATAATCTGACCAGTTCATTCACCTGCAGAGGGGACTTTGACTTTTATTTCTTCAATTATATGTTTATGTTTGAAACAAATTAAAAAAAAAAAAAAAAAACACAGAGGAAATGAAATCCAGTAAAGCAATACTCCTTACATTTTTAAAGGATTGGAACATAGTCAAGATTCTGCACTAAGTCTACTTAATTCATAAGAATAAGTTAAATGACACAACATATAAAACTCTAAGTAAGAAACACCATAATATAATAAAAAGAGTGCCACAAGCATGCGCACTTATATACATACCCTCATCAACATCAACGGCAACAACAAGTTTCTGGGACAATCGGTGATCATTGAAACAAGGAGGTTTAGCAGGACTTCCATTTATAGATCCGTCATCAATCTTAACCAAAGTAGCATCAGATTCATCACTCTTAACAGAATTCCTTTTCTCCAAATCAGCCAACATCGGCTGGCGACGATTCGATGCAAAGCCACGGGACCTTGCCTTAGCCCTCACAAAGATCCTATCACCATTACCACTACAACTACCACTACTATCAAAGCCACAACCTCTACGACCAAAACCAATGCTTCTTCTAACCCCAAAAACATTTGCATAAACAAGTTTATGGAGAAGTGGGAAAGACAGATAGCAGCCACGATCAGAAGAAGAGATAGAAGGGTACTGCGAAAAGGCCCTGCTCAAGTGGGAGCAAGGATCGAAACCTACTAAATAAGCCATGAGATTGTTATGGTGAGGGTGATGCCGAGCTTGCTGATACAAGAACCGCACAGGGCCTTCACAGTTCTTTAATCTAAACATAATAACACCAGAATCTTGCTATGATATTCTAGCATCACCATGAAAAGAAAAATAAAGAAAATATTAAACGGATAAATCTCAAAGCTAAAAAGAAAATATTCCCTCCAAAAAAGAATCGATCCCAGTACTTATTGAATTGAACACTGCGACCACCAAGAACCGATCTTTTCGCGGTCAGATTGTTTTGGAGTCAAAAGAGTATCCTCCAAACACAACCGATATAAACCCTAGAAACGGGAGTGTGAAACCTTAGGCAATCATTCCCAATTACCCAGAAAATGGCAATGTTCGATAACCATATGATGCGTGAAAAGATCAAATCTTACAATGCCCCGGATCCAATAAACAAACACCCAGATGAAGAAACTTCGATGGGACTAAATATACAGGAACAAAATGAAGAACCTTTGCATATGGGTGATTTTATTACTTCTGATCTCTCAGTGTTGTTTAAGAATTATTCAGATTCAAAACTGTGGTTTTGTACGTTAGAATGAAGCATTGGACATGCAGAAACAGATAAAACATGCATCGAATCTAAGACTCTGCAATAGATTGATTTTTGGATGATAGAAAGGAAAATTTAAAGGAAAAGCTGAATAATGGAGGAAAGTTAATTGTGGTTAACACGGAAATTTGGGCATCATTTTCGATTCTTCTCTCGTCTCCTTCTTTTCGTACAACAAAATCGGGATGCTGTTAGCCATCTTCACTCTTTATTTTCTACCAACTTTTTATTTAGATTAATTTTTTTGAAAAAGTTTGTTTTGTTCACATTTTCTATGTTTTGGGCTCTCTTTATTGTGGTGCAAGTTGTTTGGGCCATCCAAGTCGGTGGGGTCCATGATGCACCTACCAAATTACACTCATCATTGTGTTCTGATGCCACTATGTTTTATTTCCTTAAATCATTTTTTTTTTCACTCACATATCTGTTTATTTTGTTTATGGCTTTTAATAATTTTTTACGAATTTTTATTTTTTGTTTATGGCTCTAAGAATTCTTCATCTTCTTTCATTTTACTAAAAAAGAAAACTCAATTTTGTTACACTTGTATTTCATTTGTTTGTTATAGTTTCATCCTCTTTATAATTGACGTGGATCTTCAAATATTTACAGAAAAAAAATTAAAAAAGTAGTGAGAACAAAAATTTAAAATATAAAAATATTTTTAAAATAAAAAAGAAAATGATACAATTCAAATTTAGAAAAAAAATTTGTGAAAGATTATTTTTTCGGATTTCAAGTTATATATGTTTCTCTCGTTTTAAATGTGGAGAAAATATGATCTCTATTTTGTACAAATACTCTCTACTCACAAATCGATATTTATAGTAAATTTATTAAATTTATAAATTCTTAGTATTATTAAAATAATTGAATTAAATTCTTACTTTTAAAACTCGATCTATAACTTATCATAATATCTCAGTAAAGTATTTCCAATCAAAATATATGTTACTTTTATTCAATTACTATTTGATATTCTAATTTAAAATTTATGTCAACATAACTTATTTTTTAAATATTTAATATTAAATAAATAACATTATTTTAATATTAAATATTTTATAATATTATATTTTTTTATTATCAATTTTTATAAAAATTAATTAGTTGAAATAGTAAAAAAATATTAATGAGAAAAATTCTCTAAAATCAAATATAGGATTAAACGACTTTTTACTTTATAAATATTGAAATGGAATGATATATTGGTAGAGTTATCAAAACGGGTAACTCGACTCGACCCAGTCCGATTCACTATAGGTTGGTAACTTAGTGAGCCAATCCAACTAAGTTTACTTATTAGCGAGCTGAAAAAATTCGAACCCGGCCCAACCCACCACGGGTTGATGGGTTAAGTGGTTTGGCTCACTGACTCATTTAAGGGTGTTGCTCCCTCCACCTCCCCAAGTGGGTCTTGCACCTCCCCACTATTTTAATTTATTTCAAAAATATTCTACACATTTTCACTATTTTTTTTATTATAAAAGTATCTTACACCTCCCCACTATCCTCAACCATCTTTCCCTTTCTCTCTCGCATGATTCAAATTTGAATTTATGATATACTACAAAATATAAAATTACCATTTCCATTTTATAAAATTAAAAGTTAGATGCAAATACAAAATAATAAACATAATAATATTAATAGTAAATAATGATATATTATTATTATTATTATATACTAACTTTATAATAAAGAAATAATTAAATAAATTCTAAATCTTTAACAAATAACTTTTTTTTATATTTTAAATAATTAATAATATTTTTATATTATTTATCTAATAAATTAAATATTTTATTCAAGTTATTTGAGTCAAACATGTCGGTGAGTTAAAACATAATATAATGTTAAAAATTATAGATATTATTTGTAAAAAAAAACACACACATATATAAACATTTTTCTAGAAATTTAGAACAAAATTTTACCATTTATTAAGTAATTTGAAAAGAAAAAATATATTAAAACAGCAAAACTAAGATTAAATCAAACTTATTTAAAAAAATATATCACAAGTTCAAATTTGAGTCATATAAATGCTTCATTAATGAGTCATGTAAATGCTCCATTACTGTAGAGAGGGAAAGAGAAAGATTGTTAAGGATAATGGAGAGGTGTAGGGTATTTTTGGAATAAAAGAAAATAGTGGGGAGATGTAGAATATTTTTAAAATAAATTAAAATAGTGGGGAGGTGCAGGTGCGGAGGTGGAAGGAGCAACACCCCTCATTTAATTATAAGTTTTTTGTAAATAAAAAATTATAATTTTTTTAATTCAAAATATAAATAAACGTCACACTAAAATGATGTTAAACTCAAAAAAAAAATTCAACATAAATAAAAATAAGTATCATACAATCCAAGTGTAATGCAAAAACATGTACAAAAGGCGAATAAATAAGTTTTTAAAATTGATAATTTCTGTGTCACTTGTCTATTTATAATATTAAAGTCTTGAATAAATAAATGTATAATATTTTTCTCTCTTGAAATATGTTCTTTCTCATCATCATCTATAATATAAAGAAAAAATGCTAACTAGTAATATTGAAGCATAAAATAATAAATAATTAAATTAAATTAAGTGGGTTGACGAACCAAACCGACTCACCACGGATTTAACCGGTGAACACTCAAACCCTTGGTCAACCAAGTTAGCTCACGGGTTATAACTCATTTTGACAGCACTGAAACTCATTGATAATATAATAAATTGAGTATATACTCACAAAAAAGTTAATTGAGAATAATTAATTTTATCTACCCCAAATCTTAAAATTGTAACGGTTTAAAACTGAATTGGGAAGTTTGACCATCGTAACTGATTGTAATGAACAAAACCAAAGGTTATATAAACTTTTGATAGGTAAATTTGGTTCAGTTAACATGTTATTGTTGACTATATGCACTAACATGCATGCAAATATCACACAAGTATATGCTAGATATTTATTAAACATTAGATATTAAAACTAATGACAACAATTGGAAAAATGAAACAACTTTGGAGATTTCGAAATCTTAAGCATCGGAAAAGCTATTATCTAACACTGAATTCTGAACTTGTTTTACAGATTAAGTTGCAGAATGGAAATATCCAGACTGAAAAAACTGCGATAGTAACAGGTTGTTCGGGGAATAAAAATTGGTTCAACTTGAAGAACGAGATCAATTTTATTCATTCATTGATCATGTACAAGAGTGAAAATCTACTCGAAAGTGATATAATATACAGAGACAGAGGAAAATAATTAAATGAATAAAGAAAAAAATTGGTGGCGTGGAGTTGTGAATCTCTGCAGAAGAGCAATGAAAAAACCTATACACGAAGCAACAACAACATAGTGAAAATGAAGCTTGACAGGAGCATGATCATTGAGTTGAGTTTAATTTTTGGTGCATCGGAAGGAGTAGTGGACTTCTTTTCATGCTTGCCCAGATCGATCATGATCTTGAACTGGCAAGAACTCTGAGGGGGTGAAGGGTTGATGTTAGTGATGACAGAGAGACCATTGAAATTGCATGAACCTTTGCGTTGATCCATGGTCTGATAGTACATGTTGAAAGCATATGAAGCATTGCCTCTTATGTCTAATCCACTGCAAGATCCTCCGGGAGAGAGAGGTGTGCAATCAGCATATGTGCATGCTTTGCTCATGCTTTCAGAAAAAGCAGTAGGGTCTTGAACATTTGCTTGAGTTGACATGACGCACCATTGTTTTGGCAAATACCTGACCCCTCTTGCAGCAACTAGCTGTTTTCCGCCACCAAGATTTAAGGGGTATTTGATGGAACCATCAAAGTTGAAGACACCCCAGTGCCTCTCAAAAGGGCCAGGCTCAATGCTCTTGGCATCCTCATCTATGAATCCAAACAAGTAGATATCAGGTGGGGTTGGCCTTTTGGGACTTCCTTGCCTTTTCACAATGCGATCGATTAGGCCTTGGTTGAACCTTTGAGCATTCTTTATGTTGGCATTGGCTGTTCCATCTGTTGGCCACCCAACCTCTCCAATTATGACAGGCATTTGGCCAAAACCATTCTTCTCAAG
This sequence comes from Vigna radiata var. radiata, assembly GCF_000741045.1. NCBI lineage: Eukaryota > Viridiplantae > Streptophyta > Magnoliopsida > Fabales > Fabaceae > Vigna > Vigna radiata. Next base: position 46,982,358 of record NC_028357.1, read on the forward strand.
TGCTGTGATGAGTGTGTCATAGTTTGCATCAAACACATTGGTGTAAGTTATGGAGCCATCAACCACAGGGGCAGCTGAGCCATCAAAGAACGCAAACTCTTTTGGGAAGTGAGGATCAGCATCAAGGCTGAGGAATGGGTAGATGTTGAAGGTTAGAGGGCCACCATTTTGGCTCAGGAACTTTATTATGGAGATCATTTGGTCATGAATATCAGGCCTGAAGTTTCCCCCTGATGGAAGACCACTGTCACTTTGATACACATCTGCGTTTAAAGGGGTCGTCACCTTCACTTGCCTGCCTAATCCTGCTTTTATAAGGGCTGCTTGAATGTTCTGGATTGCTGGAAAAGTTGAATTCACAAACCGACCATTGTATGTTTTCAGAAATGCTTCATTTCCCACAGCAACATACCTAGGAATAATTTTTCAAACACTTGTTAAACATGCCGTGAAAAGTTTAAGAGAAGAGAAAAAAGCATTGAAAGAAAGAGGTGGTGTAGTTGTATAACCTTATATCAACCCCATTTTTGGATATGTAGTTGGATACGTTTTGGTTGACCCATGCAATGGCAGCATCGACACTGCCAGCAAGGGTAGCTAAGAGGTCGTTTGGTATGCCAACCATTACTTGAATGCCAGAATTTCCAAGAGCCTTCAATGCAGCAGGATCAGCCTCAAATAGCTTAACTTGCTTGAATCCATTGTCTCTCATAAGTTTCACAGTTATTTGAGGTGGAAGAGGATGTGTTAAACGCGTTCCCCAGTTGCAAGCAAAGCCATGAACACCCATTGCCAAACCTTGGCTTAGAATGCATAGTGCTAACAAAAAACACGTACTAAAATGTTTGAATCCCATGCTACCTATGCTTTTCTGAGTATCCTTTGTCCCAACACTCACCTATATGAAGATGATTATTCTGAGTAGAATGGAATATATTAAACAAAGTGGAGAGAAAATGATGTCCTTTTATTCAATAGAAAGTTACGTAAAGAATTGCATTTAGAGTAAACAAAGCACTGGATTCCTAAACTCATTGTGTGACACCAAGCCAAAGCATAACCCTTTTCTTCTTTTTCTTGGTAGCAGAGGGAGAACAATCTAGGAAAGAAAGGTAGAATCAGACTAAAAAGCAAAGTTTTTTTTTTTTTTTTAATTCTAAAACATATTCCCTACTGGGTTTTTGGATTGTCTATGAATCTTTATTGGATTGTCTATTATTTTTTTTAATTCTAAAACATATTTCGTATCTCCTTTTAGTTGGAGAAGTTGGGACTTAGATTGCGTGATTAAGCCAGCAGTTAGGGGTTAAGGCAAGTGTCCTGTCTGTCTCAGTGTAGAAATTGTCATCCAAGTTCCAAGATGTGGCTTTTACTTCCTGCACCACCACAATTTCCTTGCAAAACCTCACAAATTTTCAAAATAACATTTTATCTTTTGTAAAAGTGACTTTTAGATTATCTATTTAGAAAATTTCCAAGAACAAGCTTTCCAGAAAAAAAAAAAAAACTCAGAATATCAGAATTTCTGAAATGTATTTTAGGATATGGTTTTTAAAAATAAGACTTCTGGAACAAATGTTCCAAGATTTTTAGGGCTTATTTATTTTTCACCATAAAAATGAATTAGTCCTTAAATTTCCTTTATTTAAATTCCAATGCTACACATTGAAATATCTTTCGAATTTTCATCAAATATCTAATTACCAAACTTAAAAATTTACCATATATTCCTAAATCATTGGAACCCTATTATTACTCAATCATAAACTATCCAATTAAAGACATTGAGAGGACACTTAAATATTTAAATAATATATTGAAACGTATAGACTAATCGTGTTTAATAAATCTGTTATGCCGAAGGCAAGACATGGGTTTGTTTTTCTTACGACGTGACATCTGAGGTTCTTCATGCATCCCATAAAATTTTTTTGCACTTTATTATTTTGGATTTTATTTCCAAGATTTATTAAATCGATTCCAGAAACACTTTTCTGGAAGACAGTCACCCCTCTTAAAACGTTTTGAAAATTGATTTAGTATATTTCAAAGTATAAAATCCGAAATAATGAAATACAGGGAAAATTACAATAGGGTGGAGGAAACAATTGCGCTCATCTGACTTGTTTAGTTACAAAGTTCACACTTGCAACTATAAATTAACAGAGTCATTAAAAAGCAAAGATAAAATAAAGAAATAATTGCCATGTGTATCAATAAGCCATTGCTTGCGGTATTTCCAAAATACTAATTGCACCTTAACAATAACAGGAAAAAGACTTATTTTTCATCACTGCCGCTACTTTCATTGTTGCCTTGCCGATATACCCGTGCTGCAGAGAAAGAAGAAAAGAGAAAATATGAAAGAAAAAATGTCTTCTTTCAAAATGCATTTCATTTCAAAATGTATTTCATTTATTGTGAAGAGTTCTTTCCAGAACACAATTCATGTATTCTGATTTTTTTTTTTCAAAACAGAGATATTCTACAAAAATTCTTTTCAAAAAGTATTATGTGCATCTAGGAAAGTTTGTTTCTGAGATTTTATTCCAAAATACATTTCATGCATTTCAAATATTTCATTTCAAAAATTTGATTATGAAAATCTAAATCTGGAAATCTTATTCCAAAAACTCCAAAAGTTTGTTTCGGAAAGCTTCCAAAACATGTAATCCGAAAGTAATTTTGTTTGTTAGAGAATAAAATGAACATTTTAGAAATTTAAGAGGATGAAAAAAAAAAAAAACTGAGGGTGCAAGTAAAAGCCGGATATATATTTTCATAAAATGAGCCGAGGTTCAGCATCCTTAGACTTTAAGTCCGCTTCAACAATTAACAGCAGAAGTGTAAGATCCAAAGGCCCGAGGCTGAACATGTCACCAAAAAGGCCATTTCTTTCATTTTAGTCTGTACCTCTCATCGTGAAAGACAACAAGGGTTTCACATGCTATTCATATATTATCATACAACAAAAGACTCATACGAAACCTCACTCAGAGCTTTCACCTATTATCCAAATACTGCACAAACAAATTGAGCTGAATGCAAACGAATAGTGGGAGACGTCAGATGAAACCAAAATTACATTTCTATTGCCTTTCTACAAAACTGTTGGTACAAGCACAAAAATTTCCATAAGAAGATTAATACAAAAAAATGCTATCATATTTCTTTCCAAGCCATCTAAAACTGATATCGGGGCAATGCCCTGAAATTTATATGAGAACCCTAACAACGGCATTATAAGATGGTTATGGTAAAAGAGGTTTCAATTGTGCTTGGAATAAATCACCAAGAGCTCCCCGAACATCCATCTGTTCAAAACAAAGGATTATCAGTTCAACACACAAGGTTTCCTTTCTTAAAAACACCCATCAGCAGTGCTCGGAATAAATCACCAAGAGCTCCCCTCAACATTTACTTAAAAGTAATAACGGTATTGGGGTATTTTTCTTGAAATGAATAACACGAAAAATGAGATGTCATGTAGAGTTTTCTTGCACGGAATGACCAAAATGTAGTATAATTTTCTTTTCCTGGACAAGTAATGAAACAAAGAGCGATACCATGTATAGACCAAATATATCATTGTTATAACTTAATTAGATAAAATGGATAGATTCGTAACAAGTTTGCAATGCCATATGAAGATCAAATTATATGGATTTTATGTGCTAGGCTAAACCAAAATAGATTGTCCGGTGCAAGAACCATATTAGCTATAGAAACAAAATAATGACCAAAAGACATACACCTAAATGGAGCCAAACAATGATGTTTCCATCTCTAATTTTCAGATCAATACTTGTGAGATTTAAAATATTTAATGAAATCCTATTAAACTATTCTATTTTCATTGACGCAAGCATATATTGCGAACACAACCAATTAATGACATAGGAAACATACATATAGCAGCAGCTGAAGAATCAAAAAAATAATTTTATGCAAAAAAATAATTATCAACACAATCAATCAAAAAGCAGCCTTGAATAATTGTAGAAACAAGAAATTACCTGGTCACAGCAAACAAGTTTTGTTAGCAAAGGGTATAATTCCCTTAGATGTCTTCTAAAAATCATATTGTTCATAAAACTCATGCTTTGAAGCACCTACAAAGTAAATAAATAATTTATTAGCGCATAAATGAACACATAAAACATAAGTTGCAATGAATATCATCCAACTATATTGAAAAGCAAGCAGATAAAAACTCTAGCGGAGTACCCCTTTAATTGATTGTGTTATAGAAAAAAGAAACTAAAAAAAGGGAAATACAGGCTGGGGTCAGGTATTCAAAACATTTGAAAAATAATAAGTGTGGAAAAAAAAAAACTGAAAAAAATAAGAAGAAAACAAAGAACGCAGAACATCCAACCAGTCTTTTTATATAGGACATGGAAAATCCCTTAAAACAAGTATGGGCGGAGCATCTTTGATTATAAAGCTGCAAGTTTTTTAAAGAAGCAATACTTTCCAATTAAGACAGACAAGTTGAGACTTGAGAAATTTTACTTCTTATAATACGGAAAGAGGACCTGGGACTTTTTTATGATATTTGATACCAAAATCAATCTACAAAATACATCATTTCAACAAATACTATTTTTAGTTAAGGGTTTGGTATATGCAGGTTATGCCATCCACAAGCAAGCTCCACATCATGGTAATTCGGCTATTCATAAACAATAGAAACTTAAAACTGGTGATGATATCTCGTTCACTAAGTATATTATAAAACACTCTATATAGATATTTAATAACTTGAAAAAAAAATTATTTACACCATCGTCTGCAATATTTGAAATATGCACTAATCGAGAAGTATACGACTGGCAACACTATAACACTGAATAGAAGGCAAGTCAACTTTCATACATTATCATGAAGAATAAACTTCTAACCTTAACAATGATGGGAGCACGCAGTTCTAAGACTCGATGAATATCCATGTTATTGGCTTCTCCTGTACTTGACTGGAGATCAGATGCCTCCCTGAGCACTTGTTCACAGAAAGAGACCAGCTTCTCCTCAGCTAACCTTTCAAACTTCTGTTCTGCATCAAGATCTAGAGCAATACTCGAGCCATTAACTTCTGTAGAGTCTGCATCTTGAAATCCATCAGATTCTGCCTCTTTGGTTTCGAAGCAAGTAGTTGCTTTTTGTAAGATTTCGAGATATATGCCAGTACCAGCTAACTCCTGACGAAGAAGATTTATTGGAGGCCTATCCAAGAAAACTTTAGTGATGCTTGAAGTCCTCCATTCCAATGTCAACCAATTCCACCAGAACAAAAATAAGACAATTAGATATTGAATTTTGCATTACCTTTCATCAGGAATTTGGTGCATACGAGTTCTAAGATTGGTGGATGAGTTATATGACGCAGCAAACTCCAACACAGACAGCAAAATATCCATTATAGAAACCTTCTGCTGTGCTTTTAACTTAGCCCAATATTTCTTCTGCAAATAATTAGAAAAACATAGCTGTAAGAAGATACCATCTTATAATCAAACTCCTCATCAAGAAATTTTTGGCTAGAAGGTGATGTATTCCAAACTCAATCCACCACCAAGTCTTTAAACAGATGGATCTCAAATTACATTCTCAGTCTATTCCTCGTATATGTACAGTGTGAAAGAGGTACTTCCTCAAACGGACAATTTTCCAAGACCTTAATGTGAGGAGAAAAACGAGGGAAAACCTTCCCCTTATCTCCTATACAGAATCTAAGCCGTCAAATAACACAAATTTAAGGGAACCCCAAAAAATATGAGATCTGAACAAAGAAAAGAAATAAACACACAGACCTGAATACCATCAATAGCACCAAGAAGTAATAACTGTGTAATGCACTTTCCCCTGACAGTTGCCATGAAAGGACTCTCCTCATTCTTGGTATCTGGCTCTACAGTATCAGCAACCTAAAACAGAGTGATATAAGAGATGTATTCAGAGGATAATAAAGGTCAATTAACAGGGCACTAAAGAAACACTATACCTTAACTGGAGATGATGGTTGAGAAGCATCAGATATATGGCTTTTAGTTTTTGTAATATTTCGAAGGAAGAGATTTTCCACATTTCCCATAATCCGTTGACCCAAGGTTTGACTCCGCTGGAAACCTCCCCCATCTGCAGTTTTGGGAGTTCTTCCTGATGGAGATGGAAGACCTACAATAATAAACAATTCCTTAGTGGTGTCAACCAAATTGATTTGCTCTTCAGTATCAATTAATGCCTAATTCATTCTTCATTTTTCCAATTTAATATAGCTTCTAAGGCCCCAACCATGAGATTTGGGGATTTTGAATAAGATATTTCACTTTTTTTTTAACAAGGTAACTTTGACAAATCTTTTGATAACTGATATCACTTCTCACTTTTGTGCCTGACAAGAGCATGCTTTCACACACACCAAACTAAAAAGAAACTTAAAAAAAAAAAAAACAAAAAACTAACCTTCAGACTGATCTACGTTGGTTTGTGATACAGAATCTTCAACTTCATCAGCATTTGTATTTGAGGATGCCAAGGGGGATAATTTCCCATTACTATTGACATTAAGTTGATGATCAGCCATTACCTCATTGTCAACAGACCTGATGGCACCACTGTCCCCTGGGTTGCCTTCAGAATCACTAATAAGGCTTCCAGGGTTTCTCAGATTTTCAAAAGTTAATGCATTAAGCAGCTCTAAAGGTTGTGTAGCATATGAAGCATCTCTGGAAATCAATATTAAATAGATGTTTTATAGTTGATATTAACTAAAACGGAGGTTCAGAAAATAGAAAAAAAAAATGCACCTTATGCTTTTAAGTAAAGTATCCCAGTCAGTGGCACTGAATTGGTGTCCCCCGACTTCAATGAGATGCGCCAGAGCACCAAGAGATATAGAGACCACTGTTTGATCTGTTTTTTTAGCACAATCTAACAGCAGACCCAATAGTGGAGGCAACATAAAACAAACCTCCTGGAAGCAAGATTCCTCATGAGTAACTCTTTTGATATTTAACAGAAATCATATAAATTCTGAACCTGAATTTCATACATATTTATAACATAACAAAAGCGTCTAATCCAATAAACTAACAAAGTCAACATGGGCAACTTTTCGTCAAAAACAATAACACCATGTTTGCTAACTTTTGTTGAGAAATGTTCACATGCATGCTTGTTTAAGTTACAAGAATAGACAAGTTCACTACCTTATAGAATGTGTTGAAAAGGTTGCATAGCAGCTGAAGCGAATGTATGCTTGTTTCACGAAACCAATCATCATCGGTGGAAGTAAAACCCTCTTTTCCAGCATGTCTCACGTGATCAAAAATTGGAAATAGAACTCGATGAAAAATACTCTCCCAAAATGATGTGGAGAACTTGCTACCTCTTTCATTCAATAAATCAAACAAGACTTCAAGAGCACAACTTCTGACCTCTGGCCTTTGGTCTGAGGTTAGATCAGACAAACCAGCCAGCATTGGGAACCAATAATGCTCAGTTACTTCCAAAGTCGATTCCAAATTAGCATTAATGGGCATTAAAGCACCTCCAGGAATAAGGCCCTTAAGCAAAAAACAATTAAAACCACTTAAAGGAGGGATGTCAATGCAAAGAAAGAACAAACTTATTGACAGTAAAAATAAATAAACAGTTTACAAATCCTTAAACAATGTACATTTAATTACACATTACTCAAAATCATGAGCTAAGTTAGCATGCTCCCTTTTTTCCTAGATTTCTGTTTTGAACATTACATATCAGTGCAATACGGATTGAACATTTGAAAAAATGATTTTAAAACAGTTTAGCTTCCAACACTGTACATCTCTGTACTGAGATATCAAACCCTCATAAAAACAAATAGATTGCAGACAACTCTAGTGGGCAAAAGTTACTGGACTTATTTGTTTACTATTAATGTGTGTGTGCATACATTCTTTTTTGTGGTGTGTGAAGCCTTCAAATTAAGAAAAGCAATTTCCTAAAGATAACTCGGCAAACCTCTGCAAGACGGTCCTCACAGATCCGCAGGAGTGCAATAGCCTTCAAACTAATGCGATGTGAACTTTTGTTGTTGGCAAATCTAATCAGACAATTCACGCAATCCATGAAACAGTCCCCTACTACTTGATCAAAGTGTTCTAAGATGACTGTAAAATTTCAACGTGTTAGATACACCATAATTGCAATTGTAGACTGCAATGACACAATCAAAGAATATCATTCCTACCCTGCTCAACATTTTCAAATGCACTCTCCACAATTGATTCTAATTCATCATCTGCAGAAGCTGTAAATATCATAAATACACTACGCCACCCAGACTTTATGCTCCCAACCTTAGATTTTATCATCTGAAATAGGCAAAAGTTCCAGCTGAACTTCTGTAAATGTATCCAATGATATTAAGCTCAAATGCGAGAAGAATAAGAAATTAAGCCTACAACACCTGGACGATGCAGTCAACAATTAGCCTCCTTTGGGATTCACTTGGACTATTTCGCATAAGAACAACAAATGGTTTGAGAATATCATTTTGAAATGAAAACTTGGCCAGTTCAGCACGCTCCAAATACTTTATACTAAGCTGTCTTAGAGAATCTATTGCATACATAGCAATTTTCTCATCATGATGACTCCCTGCTGATATGAAGTGATTTGCTAGAACAGTCCAGATTCTAGCCCAGACCTTAAAAACATAACAATTAGAGCTTAGAAATGAATTCAGGGAAGCATCAAAAGACAATATCATACATGGGATTGAAGGACAGAATAGTTCAACAATTAAGGGAATAAAACCAAAGCTTGAGAAAAATGACACCTTAAAATGATTCCTCTCTAGTCAGTAATTATCAAAGCATTTATACACGTACAGATATGTGCATTATTTATATATGCATAAACTAAATTCAATTATTCAATTTCCTCAAGGAAACAATGCATTCAAAAAAAGATAACAATAAAAAAACGTCTAATAACTCAAAAAATGAAGTGAGCATAAAAAACTGCCAAAGGTAAGACATGAAACACTAAAATGATGAATAAAAACTGTGCAACTGACAGTTGATAAAAGATATACCATACGTATGCGAGCCATATTGTAATAACTAATTTCAACAAGCTTCTGCAAGCTGAAGACACGAGCTGGAGTTTGTTTTAGCTCTTCAGCTGATACACCACAAAGAGCAGTGAAGAATTCCACAACTGAATCACTAGGTAGTTTGACACTATTCATAAAAACTTGTTCAGCAGGTTTCCCAGCTAATTCTCTCAGAGATTGAACAACAGCATCCTTGGAGATTTGATTTGACCCATGCATAACAGTAGCAGAAATTGAAGGAGTTGATGTTATAAATTCAAGGCGAGAAACACATTCTAGAACTGCATTCCATGTGTCTTGAAGAGCATTCATATCTGAATCACACAGGATCAACAATGTGCGCAAAGCTTCCACATTTTTGCTACGCATTTCCTTGGGGGCATGCAAGAAAGTAAACCTGAGGTGTCAAAAAAGAAACTAAATGAACCTGGTCAACAGTACGAAACATCAAAGTTTCCAATCAGTATTCCCGTGCACAATGCACCATCTTTCCCTAGCATGTCAAAATAAAGAAAAAAAACAGATGACTTGTAATAATCAAGGCAACACTTTTTTGGAGATGGAAGATGACGGTGGGATCATGGAATCTATACCTGACGAGAGATGTTAGAAATGCATATCGCATGGTATCCATGCCAAGCACAAACGTAATATGTATGCCAGCTTTAAATCCCTCCATCAACAAAACAACTCGAGGCTTGTTATCGCCTTCCTCCATTGTTACAGAAAATGTAGCAAGCAAAGGCCACCCAACAGCTTCAACCATGGGCCTTACAAGTTCAATCTGCTGGGCAGTGTAGAAAACTCCTCTTTTCACCCCTTTATTCCTGAATATAGCTTGTGTTTTCTTAATAATGGCCTCACTTTCAGACTTGGCATCACCGGATGACTTTCCTTTAGGGAGTGCCAGATTAAGAATACTGACAAGCCGTCCTTCTTCACCATCAGGCTTCTGTCTGCTGCTTTTTCCAATTAAAGATGTGTCATCTTTCATTTTAATCTCCTCTTTGACAATAGAATCATAGATCTCTTCCAGTAGTTCTCTAGGAGCACATTCATCTGGATCATCCCTAGCATTCATGCGAACAAAGTCTGACTTGGCCATCTTGGGCCACACCATGGGATTATGAGCATCAGTATTTAACATAATAACAGCATAAGCTAGCACATATGCAGTATCTGCATTTTTGAAAAGGCCTGGATTGTCTGCACAGTATCTGTATAGACAACATGCACAAAAGATATAAACTATTGGTACAGGTAAAAGGTGTCAAGCCAATGAAATATAAAGTATAAGACACAATATACATACAACAGTCTTGATCATGGACCAATTGGAATGAATCATTATAACATGACAATCAACCAAGATTTGACATCTCGCAAAACACCAAAACTTCTTAACCTCAGTCCACATGAAGAATAACAAATAGAACTATCAAAGTTTTCCTTTCTTCCCACTAGTTAGGTTCAAGGAAACCAATAACTGACAAGCACACTGTTTAAGCAAATGACCTGTTGATAAAACTCTTAAAAAGCAAGAATGACGATGAATAATTATTGTGCAAATATCATCTACAATATCCAGCACTCAAGGAGATTCCAACACAGATGCATAAATGGATACATCTAATTGTTCAATCACAGTTCTACAGATAGGAAACCGATCACCACTCAGGAAAGGAGATATGGAGGGAATTTGCATGTACGAAAAACACCATTACCTCTCTGCAAACTTTTCCATGATCCGATCTATCTTTTGAGCTTCCCCAGGAAGTCGAAATCCTTTAAGAAACTCCCTGATTGCAGTATCAAATTTCAATCCAGAAAATTTCATTGAATCTACATAGGCATGCATCACGGCAAGGGGGAACTCTTCATGTTGACCTAAATAGTCACCAATTGTAGCCTGAAAACAAAGAACACTTACATATTCCAGAACAAATTTAGATGCAATGGTAGATAAAATATAGTAGTGAAGAGTCACGACCTTATCCAAACTTGGAGTGTTTTTCAAAAATTGAGCAACTGAAGCAGGTGTGTTTTCCACCAATTTGTTTGATATTAGATACTCCACCCCCTTCATTGGTTTTCTGTTGAACTAAAAGATTATTAAAACTGTAAGTCAGCCCCCAACCATAACTTGATCATTATGCAAAAGAAGGTTAAGACAAATTTCCCCTTCCCTGTTAAAATACTTAAAGAGTGCATGATATATACCTCAGCAATTGCAGCCTCCAACGTGGATTTATGAGCCTTAGCCTTCTCAAAATCACTAGTCACATCTTCCCTGACTCTTATTTCAGAAGAATCTTCAGCTGAGATCCCTTCTTGCTGATTAATCTTTAACTTTTCCAAATCCCTATGAGATTGCTCCCAATCCACCAGAGATTTAAGCACACTCACAAGACCCTGAGGAAGACCAAAAATGGGATCAATCACCAACTTTAATAAAAAAAATGTCCATTCAATAAATTAATGATTTCTAAAAGAAAACAACTAAACCTACTTGAAGTGACGAGCCTTTAATTGAAGCTGTCTGAGAAACAACAACTGAATTTGGATCAGCATTTAGAGTCCCTTGAGCTATTTTGGATAGAGTAGTAACCTACACATTGGTTTAGAACATAAAAGATTTTTATATTTATCAAAGAGGAAATAACTAATTTACATGCTGTCTATAATGCCATGATATACTGTTTAGTAAGATTATACCATTCGTTCAAACAAGTTTGGCGCCTCAAGATCACAATCATAATTCACAAAGATGTCAACAAGCATCTGTGGATCCTTACATACTTTCTCTAACATCCTGCAAACCATACTAAACCAAATTACTAAGGAAAGGGGATGACAATGAACACAACAAAACAGTTTATTGACATAATACTAGTAATTTTTTAATCAACTAGGGCGAACATTATACCGAAGAACACTGAGTTTTTGGTTGACAGGAAATTCCAAACCATCCAGTGGTCTAAGAACAATCAAAGGAAAGAAGATCCCTATTTCCCCCTGGAAACAAAATAGTGGAAAACCAAATGAGACATCAAATTAACATTATTTCCCTGTGGAGAAGCTTCCACAAACTCTGCAGAATAACATGCATACTTTGAGACTCTCCCTGAATCGCAATAACAGCACCAAGAATATTCCAGTTGCGTACTGCCAAGAAAGAATATCGATATTAAAATTTACACACAGATGCCTTCACAAAGATGGATAATGTTGTTCAAAAAAACCTGAAATATGACAGGGGATTGTGAAACTGAAGCTCGTAACAGTGCATATGAAAGATATGCCTTCACTGAATCAATAAAATGGAAGTTCTTTGTAAATGAATGGCTGACTCCCTCCAACAAACCCTGAAAAATAACATAACAAACATGTGACAGTGAACAGTCAAAATAGTAGTTTGCAGAGAAAGAAAACTTGAATGGGTGGAAGAGCAAGGATGAAATATTTGCTCCTATCCTATCTACTCCCACATAATGCTACAGTCTAGCCTAATGGGAAGAACTAAAAATTACATTAATCAGCAATAGGAAAATAGTTCTTCATGTAATTGATTATAAACAAAACATTTCTTAAACCAACGGTACAACAGCAGTAGTCGGTAGTTGTAGTGAGTTTTTTATTTTTTCAGAGCTTTACAAAACCTTGATCCGCTGAATAATTGAGGCATATTTTGTATTCCTAGCCTTTTTTTCGTATTTTGTCCTTCATTTTGAATTTCCTCTCGAAGGAATCATTTTGTGGCTAGTGGGATTCATTCACATGGAAACTTTCTTATAATCTTTAATTCATGAAAAACTAAAGTAATTACTAAATATTCAATATTACAAGGTTACTTGCACATGCATGCAGTCACCGTTTCCAACCCCTGAAATTTCTATAACCGGAGTACAAGACTGCACTCTCCTTTAACCACATATTTCTGGTTTTAACTTTAATGAATAATATAATTTACTGAAAGAATCCAAAATAAAAATTATGTACGTATTTATCATGGGGGTGAAGAAATCAACTAGCAACAATGTTTGGTCGAATAATGTTATGAAAGTGGCTTTTGGGAAAAGTCAAGAAGACCAGCTGGTTAATGAACAAGATCAAGGCTCAGAAGGTGTATACAGTATATCTGAAGATATAAACGAGGGAAATGAAGAAGCTAGGAACACTTGCTAATTTGGCAAGTTAGTTCTGTACCTATGCTGGAACGGGTTTAGGAGACTATAATTACACTAGGGAAAGGAGGAGATAAATATTTATATGTAAATTAGTTAACACTGACTATTCATTAATACTAATTTATTTTCTTTTATAAAAGGTCTCGCTCTAACAAGGATTGCAGTGATAACAGTTCCATGAAGAGGTTCAAACTAGTCCAATGCAATCCATGTGGACTAACGTTTCCCATAATCAAAATCATATGCTAGCAAACCACTTCAATCTGTGATTGTCTTAGACTTAGTCACCGAGTTACACAATATACGAAAACTAGTATCTACAATTTCATTTAAGAGAAAGATGGGACATCTCAAAGAGTGATAAAGAAGAGCAAGATGTAATCCCTCCCTAAGGCTCAGCATTAAATAATAAACATCAACAGCAAAAAAAATTATTATAAATTTTATTTCCTTGTGTTGGAGTGCAATAGAAAAACGCTGGAGTAATTCTTAGGTTTTGTTAGGCAATTATTTAGGTAGTTCACTCAGTTTCTAACAATTAAATGCACAATTCTAGATCTTAACCAAGGGTAACATCTTTGAGTGAAACCAAGTCAGCCACATAAAATATAAGTACCAGGAACCAGCAGGTCAGCCCATAATTAATAAAGCAAATAATTACTTCTGCACGACTACCAGTAACATAATATTCCAATGCATTATTATTCACCTATTAACTAACAAGTAATAGAAGCTGAAATCACTGTATGACCTGAAGAAGCTCAAGAGACAATATCCTTGTCTTGGTTGTAACTTCGTCATTATCTTCCTTCATACCCATCTGCAAAATTTAAAGTGTGAACTATAGTTAATGTGCAGAAGTAACCACCATGTTCTTGTTAAAGTGAGACAACCAACCTTGCAAAGAGTGCGGAATACCAGCAAAGCATCGCGTTGTACTATGCCCATGCTCTCCAAATCAATCCCACTTTACAGAAGATAAATAGTTAAGCTCCTATTCAGAGTAAAACACAAATGCATATCCCAAAGAACAATATCATATTCATGTTTTATACCGTGTTATCTTTTTACCATCTTCTGTATGCACAGCCTTATCCAGTACTGCTTCTAAGCCCTATACAAGACATACAATATTGTCATAATACGGGCATGCTAGGGTTTCAAACATAGCTACACAATTGATTTACCTTGATATCAGCACCCCCAGCAAGATTTTGAATTTCCTCAAGAGATGTTGGAGATGCATCCTTGGCTTGAGTAAGTGCATCACCTAAACTCATTTCTTTTTCGTTTGAGTCTCCAGTTGAAGATTCATCAGATTTTGGGTTCAAATTCTCAGCTGAAGCTGCCTTTGATATTGTTTGGCCCCCAGAAACAGATGGAGCTTCAACCTGGAAATTTTGATGGGCACTTAAAAATCATTTACTACAAGAGACATAAGCCAAATATGCACTTAATGAGAATTTTAGAAGCCCCACCGGATCAGTTTCCATTCTTCTGAAAATGATGCTGATCATCTGTGTCAGCATTGCCTTTGATGTTGCTTGGTTTACAGGGCTCTTGCTACAATTCCAAAACAATGAATCTCAGTACTATAGATTATCAATAACAAGCCTTGAAGACAAAGGAAATGATTAATACCTATTGAGAGCAATATTGTAGCATACTCTGATAACTCCCAGTAGAGGTTCGCCATGTACTGAATAATGTAAATAAGTATTCAAAAATACAAAAAAAATAAAATTAAACATATTTAAAACAAGGAAATATATCAATGCAATAAAAATTTTCTGGTAGCACAAGGTGATTTTCTAATCACAGCACCAATATAAACGACCAATGCTGACATGGTGAAAGGACAGCAAAAGCACAACAAATATATGCAAGACAGTAAAATTAATTTGTATACAAACATTGGTCTAAGCCTCAAATTGTACAAATGTTTCAATAATGCATGAAAGAAAGCAAGTGTATTAGTATTTTGGTCCTTTCCATTAATGAAATTTGTATTTATCCCCTCCTTCACGCAACAGTTTAGCTTCTTTAGTCATTCCTAATTGGAGCGCCCCAACTTCCAATATTAACTAAAAAAAGAAGTATAATAATATGAAGAGAATCTAGTCAAACAAAAAGCACAACAAATATATGCAAGATAGTAAAATTAATTTGTATACAAGCATTGGTCTAAGCCTCAGATTGTACAAATGTTTCAATAATGCATGAAAGAAAGCAAGTGTATTAGTATTTTGGTCCTTTCCATTAATGAAATTTCTATTTATCCCCTCCTTGACACAACAGTTTAGCTTCTTTAGTCATGCCTAATTGGAGCGCCCCAATTTCCAATATTAACTAAAAAAAGAGGTATAATAATATGAAGAGAATCTAGTCAAACAAAAACCTACACACAAGCAGCAGAATGCTGAAGCTAGAATCATAAATGGGCATAAACAGACCTAGCTCATTAAACTATTCAAGCTCATTATTCAAACAAGTCAACCCATCAATAATTACATGGGCAACTTGACATCTTAACAACTATTGTCAACATTCAATTGCAACTAAAACCCCAGTTTATAATTCTAAAACGTATGGTAAAGGAAAGAAAAAGACCTCCAAAATAGAGACATTTTTCCCAAATTGTCTTTCTCAACAAGAGAAACATTTTCTAAGGTAGAGACACCAATGGTCAAAAGGAAGTGAATTGAGAACATACATCCAAGACAAAACAAAAAGTAGATTCAAATCCAAATTCTACACAAAAACCCGAATAACTTCCTTAGAAAAGAAAGAAGCATTATATAACAAATAATAGGGAGAAAATTAAATTGCACACTTTCGCTTGAATAAAATTGCAGCCAAACAAAAATAAGTCATTCAGATAGATTACATCCAAAACTAAGATCATGTTGAGCCTACTTGGGTACATTACCATTGTTTTCCAACAATATCTGCTATGGTCATAACATGTAAATTAATCTCCTTTAGCTAAAACCTTCTTCTAAGCTTTAAATAACATTAGGTTAATCATTTAAAGTACATGTAAGGATTTCTTTTGTCGTTTAACACACACGATAGAATTTTGAAGATACCTTGTTCAGCATATTATCAGCAGACATACATAACGAAACAATACATTCTTTCCTATTACAGTAAACATACCTCTGAATTTTGTAGAAGCCACAGCAGTCAGAAGAACCTTCAGCACTTGGAGAATGGTACTGCATCACGATTCTTAAAAATGAATAGGTGTTACAGGAAGTATACATCAAGTAACAATAATATGCATAGTGATTTGCATACCTGTCAGGTGATGAATTGTCAACACAACTGCAAACCATGTTTAGAATGTCTGTAAACAATGGGACATTTTTACCACCCTCTAACCCAGGATCTCCCTCCAAATGGTCATACGCAATAAGTTTCTGTATAAAGATTAATTAGTCCGAGCAAGTAATCAATTTAGTATGAACAACGGCGATAACAACTGTCAATTAGTGCCAAGAAGGTATGTACATGAAGACAATCCAAAGCTGATTCAAGGATTTTCAAGCTCTTAGTCTCAAATGCAAGACGAAGTGGATTTAAAACAATTTCTGCATCATCTCCTTCAAGTGTATTCCCGGCACTAGCCAGGACAACATTAATGTTTCCAGTCTTAGGCCTGTCGTCTGAAGCATGCTCAGCCTTCTGTGACTGATCTGCTTCTGTCCTAGTTGCCACTCCATCATCAGTCTCGTTCGAACTAGTGAAAAACAACATAATTAAAATATTAAAACCAAAAGCTCGATCCCACTTTCGCCAAATAAGAACTATTACCCACTTTCCATAAACAGATTTATCAAACGTCCATACACAATATTCCAAAACGCATCAATAACATTCTATCTATCATTAATGTTTATTCCGAAACATCTCACCTGCCAGATTCAGCTGAGGGCGCAGCTTGATTGACCTCGCTCTGCTTTTTCTGGCCGGCCTCTTTCGTGATATCTATACAATTAAAGAGCAGACACCAAACATAACTAAATAATCAACGACATAGCCATTTACCGGTATCATGGTAACTAGACGAACTAAATAATCAATGCGAGGAGTCGAACATTGGAACCGGATAATTATCTTATCTAAATGGAAAAGAAAAACAAAGAAAAGGGATTAAAGGCCTTATATAGCGAAGAAAGAAGTGAAAACAGGGATCTAGGGTTGAAACCTGTGTAATTCTGGATAGCTTTCTGGAGTTCGGGAAACTTCTTGCCATAACACTCCTTGAGCATAGAATCGAATGCTCTAGTGACGAAACCCCCGGCTGCACCTCCCGCCATTTCCTCTCACTCTAATTGCTCTGCGGCCAGGCGCGTTTCTCAACGGAGTCACGGATCCCAGACGGCGTGCAATTCGGAATCGGAATGCAGGCGAATCGAATTGAAGATCATCCGAAATCGCAAACGAGATCGTTCAGTCTCGAGGAATGCGAGTTGTCCGGCGGCGATGGAATTGGATACCGGAGAGGGAGAGGGAAGAGGAAATGGAGCTGCAAAGAGTATGGGGAAGAGACAGAGATCTGAGAAATGGAAAGAAAGAAAGGCGTAGATCTGTCTTAAATGTTTTGTGTCTGTTTTGGTCTCGCACTGCCAAAACAATACTATTCCAACCATGTTTCCCCAAGTTGAATTAGCTCAATTTCAGAAGATACAGGGGCAACTTTGCAATATTAATTTTGTTTTTCCCCCTTTTCTTTCTTTTTTTGGTCTAGTCTCATGCTTTGCTTTTTGGGCTAAAGTTGGATTAAGAGAAATTACAGGCGAGTGCTTTTCACACCGTGGTTACTGTCTGCACCTCCATAGATGTTGAAAAGACAAAATGGTCCTTATTTGTATCTACCCATAACCTTTTGTCATATCATCTCCTATATCCTTCTTTTTTCCTCTACCGAATTGCTTAAACCATCGCAACCTCTTGTTGTTGCCACCCACATTGATGATGTTTGCCATGTTGAGTAGTCAAGTTCTTTTCTTATTTCGAATTATTGTTGTATACGATATATTTTAGACTTTTTTGTCCATAAAATTTCTAGATTATAGAGTGCAGGGTCATTCCCAAATTTGTAATATATAAAGTTTCATAATTTACTTACATTTTAAAGTATGTAATAAAAAATACTTCTAATTAAAGATAAGCATAATTAATTATGTTTTTTCTTTCTTTTAAACTCGTAATTGATTATTCATGACTTCATAATTTATTATGATATGCTTTATTTTCCTTCAATCAATTAGGATGTTTTGCATGGAGCAATTGAATTGGATTTAGATTTTTTTTTTCATAGGTAATTAACTAGGCTTTATTTCTTTGTTTTGCTTGCATGAGTATAAAAAATCATGAAAGGCTTTGTTTGAAGGTTGGTGGTGGAGCGTTTTTAAGTATACTTATTGTGGTTTTGGTGATGGTTGCAAGGGTTTTAAAAGCGAACTTATTACTTGTAGTATTATTGATCGTCACTAAATAATACTCTTAATACTCTTTCAAATTATTATTACACTTTTCCTTTGTTAGCATTTTCAACTATGTGATATAAGTTTGTGTTTGCTATGGTTTATATATATATATATATATATATATATATATATATATATATATATATATATATATATATATATATATATAATGTACGTGTGGATCAATTTTATTTATTTTTAAGGTAACAAAATATTTAAATTATGAACTTAGATGTTTTGTTATATATGATATGAAAAATATAGGGTAAAAGTGGACAACAAAATTACGACAAATATACTTAATTGTTTTTTTTAAATATATAACAAATTATAGGTAGCTAAAACATTGGAATTTGAATTAATTTATATAAATTCAATTTGAATAATACATAGACTTTAATTAGAAAATATTAAATATTATGCTTGGAAAATTGTATGTTTACATTTAAATAAAATTATTATAGGTAAGTTTACTTAAGAACAAAAATTAAATATTATAAGTGTGTATTCGGGAAAGATATTACTCGTGAGGTAGATTTATTTGACAGTGCATTTTTCCAACCAGGTTGATCACACGTATCTTGAAGAAATTAAATGTTGTTAATGTAAACCAAGTCTGACAACATGGTACAATCAATAAGCAGAATGAACAACATCCCACAATCAAGATCCAACATGACAATATTAGATTATAACCCCAACTTCTCCGTGATGTTTAAATGCTTTCACAAATTTGTGGTGACACTTAACAAATGCAAGAAGGACTTACATGAAAAAAATTGACACATTAGAACGACAATTTAATGGCTTTGAAGACTTTTTTGAATGAAGAAACTTATGATATAATTTTTTTTTTTAGTTATTGTGATTTAAGAGTATTTTTCTAGACTATTTTATTAAATCTTTACGTTTTAACATTATAAAACTATAATGCTATAATAAATATTTTAAATAAATAGGCCGATAATAATATATTACCAAGAAGCGAACCAGTAATTAGAACAACAATAAATACATGAAAGTAGCAATTAAACACTTCTAAGTCATTAATTGATGTAAATTCCAAATATTTATTTCTTGATATGTATTATTATATAAATATGATGCCATTTCAATAAACGTTTTCGGTGCACCTAACTTTTTATACAATTATAGTATTAATATAATAAAACTGTAGTAACTTTTTCTGTTATAACATAACTATCGTGATATTTTATTTTATTTTATTATACAATAAAGTAAACGTAAGCGAATGCATTGTCCATAGTTGTATGCAGAATATGTTAATGTAATAAAATAGTTGTTTGCATTGTTTATAGATGATACAAAATCACTACATGCAGATACAGACATATATTTGTATAAATATTTTGAGTGAGAAGTTGAAGATGACGTACTAAGGGAATATAAAATCGCGTTTAGGTATCTTAAGCTGAGACAAAAAGTTGAAGGCTCTATGATAATTGGGATTAATTATCATTCAATTATTGATGTAAGATATGTATTAAAGTGTGGCTAAACTGGCCCCACGCTAATATTTATTTAAGGTACCATGGCTTAATTTCAAATGAACATAAAGTAACTAGATTATTTTTTTCACGTAATAATAACTATAGCTAATAACTAATAACTAATTTATTATATTTGATAAAGAAAGAGAGATACTCCTTCTATGTAATATTTTCAACAAAAAGAAAAGAAAAAAATTTGTCAAACTTTTATCTAAAAAATCTTCTCCAAAGTTTCTGTCTTCAATTTATTCTCACTATCATTCAAATTAGAGTGCTACTAACAAAAAACACTCTGATGTGTCTGTAATAAATGTATAATTAATGTAACTAATTATCTAAATATCAAGTAATAAATGTGTAATTAATATAATCAATAAACTGAATATTTGTATTTATAGATTCTGAAATTATTCTTAATCTTAACTTTTTTTTTTTTAGTTTGACCAATTGATTTACTTTGTTTTTAATCTAACCGATTGATTTACCCACTAACTCATATGAAATAGAGTTGCCAAAATGTATTACAATTCGCAGGCCAACCCGGTCCATCACGAGTTTGAATCGGGTTAGGTTTAAAAAAATTACAATTTTTTTATGCGGGTCAGATTTCAACCCGACTCATTTAAATCTGGCTCATGCGGCTTGAACTCGTGGTAAGACAGGTTAACCCACCAACCTACCTACTTAGTTTTACTTTATTAAAATTTAATTTTAATTTTATAAAAAAAATATTATCTTTTTTTGCTTGAAAAAATTATTTAAGTTTTCTATTTTCAAAATTAATTAAACACCCATGGTACGAGTGAAATTTGTTTAAATTTGAATTATAGAAAATTTGTAAATTTTTTATTAAAAAAAATTGTAATTAAGTGAACCAGTGAGCCAACCCATTTATCCAACAATCCGTAGTGGATCGAGTCGGGTTCAAATTTTCCTGACTCGTTAATAAATGAGTCAGGTTGGATTGACTCACTAAGTGACCAACTCATAGTGGATCAGATCGGATCGAACCGGATAACCCGTTTTGACAGCTCTAATATGAAACCAAATTGACTGACCACCTAGTCCATAACTGATTGGAGGGTCATATTATACAAAATGAAATATTTTTGTTGAAATTTACATATAAAATAGTGTATTATTCTATTTTGTTACATTTGATTTTATTAATATTGATTAATATAAATAGTAAAAGTTTGAGAGTTAATTTTTGTCTTTTTGAGAGAAATGTGTTTGAATTGTGTGAGTAACTAAAATGTTGTTTAAAGGAGTAATTTGTTTTTATAGATGTTTATGAGGTTTAGAAGCAAGTTCAACTACAGCAATTAAGAAAAGTTATTTGCAATTTAAACTTGTATTACTGCTATAAATAATTATTTGTGTATGGTCTTAACATTTGAATGTTTAGTCATATTATGAAGTTTTGTTTTAAAAAAGCATTGTGTTAACACGTCATAAGGCGGTTTTGAATAACTCGTTCATTCAACCTGTTTTTGATGGAATGACTTTTGAAGCCATAGATTAAATATGATTATAAGTGCTTCTCAGATCGTTTTGCTTTTGTTATTATCCCAACTTAGTGTAATCTTCGTCATCGTTTTGTTTGCCCCCAAAAGAGGAAGAAAAAACAACATTTGTTAATCTCCATTGAGGTTGAAGTTTCGTGTTTTTAAATGTCACCAGCCACATTTTCAACTAAGAAAGCAAAATGTCACCATGATATAACCAAAGATCGTGATTAATTTAACAAAATGTACCATTTTCTTTGTCTATGGTTACTTGTAATTAGAAATTAGAATATGAAATCCGTATGAATTTTTCACTGACTTGTTCTTTTCTTCTGTCACTAACATCCATTATTCAATACCTGCCCAATAAATGAAGTAATGAATTTATTCTACTTGTTTGACATTCACTTATTATCTTTCATTAGTTTTTTTTTTTTTATAAATACAAAAGTTTATCTTTTATAATCATCGTACTCTTGAGTATTAAATAATTGTTAAATAATATTAAACAACCTCTTTCTATAAATAATGATATTTTGTTATTCATAACATTTATGTGTACGGGTAAAATAAACTGTTGTATTATAAAGAAAAAAAAATAACATTAACAAATGAGTATAAAAGAGATTTTTAGTGTAAAAATATCTTTTCTCCTTACATGTTCCAAAAGTTGGAGAAGTTTCAAGCTTTTAAATTTTACTATACTCCTACAGTTAAATATATTTTTAATCTTTGAATTTTGAACATTTAAATATATTTTTAATCTTAATTTTGAATTACAATTAAAATTTATTTCTGTTGAAGGTGTGATATATTTTAATTTTTAAATTAAAAAATGAATGAATATCAAATTTTATCAAAATTTAAAATAAAGATTAATTCTAATTTCACATTAAATTTTAAGAAAATATTTAACCTAAAAAGGATGAGAAAATGAAGAAATCTGAGAGTGATTTGTTCTTGCAGAGCAAATACCGAGCCTCTGTACTGAGAGTTATCGAAGATCCTGTAATCATTTATCTAATCTACATATGCTTCTGATATACGAGCTGCTTCTACACTTCACCATCGCATCGACAAAATCTAATGGAAGAAACATGTAAAACAGAAAGTTCTGATTTTTATAAAGCGCACACAGAAGATTTCCCTTCTTGTGTTTAATTTTCTTTTTCACTTTTTGAGACTTACACTGGAAGCTGATTTATTCAACAAGTTCCATGCCTCAAACTAGTTCAACTGGTTTATCTAACCATCGACGTGAATCGGTCACTAAATAGATAAACCAATTGAATTACCCTATTCAATCCGATTTGAATGACACGAATTTCGCTTTGAAACGGCTTAAATCGATATCCAATTAAACGTACGATAACAGAGCAAGAAAACTACTGTTCCTTTTACAATAATCAGACGAGAATAAGAATTAAAGAATGGAAGAGGGAAAGAAATATTAGCCAAATGTGAAAAAAATATATGAATATATACAGACAGAAACCTGAAGGTAGTGCGTGTCCTAGTTATTTTGTTACAGCAACATTTACACGAGGATAGAGGACAGAGGATGATTTGAGGTAAGATGAAGATAACAAATAATGAATATTTGGCTAAGCTATTTTTGTGCAGAATCTAGAAACAAAAACCGAAACAATTAAGTAACTAGCAAGGTAGCAAATCATCGCCGAAGAGATAGAGAAGTCTCTCAACAGCCCAACTAGGCTGAGGAGGAGGCTGACAAGCGGCGGAGTAGTGGTGGCAGGAAGAACTGAGCAAAGGGGCTCTGCAGAGTGGACAGGTGGGGTTGTGATTGTCGTGCTCGTGCTCCAGCCATCTGTCTATGCAGTCTCTGTGGAAGACGTGGTAACAGTTGATGAGCTCCCGAACCTCGTCCTGGACCTGAAGCTGGCTGAGGCAAACCGCACAGGTGTCCTCGGTCTGTGGGAGCCTGTCCTTAATGTCTCCGAAGGTGGTGAGCAAAAGGGTGGTGGTGGTCTGAGGAGAGGATTGAGGTGGGGTGTCTTGAGAGGTTGTGGTTGTGTCGTTGTTGATGAGTCTGAAGAGGAAGCAGAAAAGGCATCTGAGAAGTGCAATAATGAGAGCAGCCTCGTATATGGCCTGGCCTATTGTGAAGCAGGAGAGAGGGTCTTCGATGTAGAAGCCCATTGGTGGAAGAAAGTGTATGTGGGAGAGAGAAGAAAGGGAAAAGGGGGAAGTTGTAATGGGTTCAATGGCTTTTTTATAAAGCCCAGAAGGGAGTGGTGGTGTAGTGGAGGCTACTACTCTGCCTTTTTTTTCTGCTTTCTCTTTGGCTTTCCTTTTACTTTCACTCACTTCTACGTTATTTCTTTCTTTCTATGTTTTTTCAGATTATCCTTTTTTTTTTATTGTTTAGTTAAAGTTTATGCACCGTCCTTTATGTGATTAGGAATAAAGGGTCACCGACGAGTCCTTAAGAGTCTTCCGCGTGTGATCATTAGCCAGTGTGAGGGATGGGTTAAGCCATTCTTTTTTTAGTAATCAAAGAATGGGTTGAGATATAACACTTATAGTATAAAAATGGATCTTCAGATTCTCTATTAATTAGTTTTGATGGCTTTTTGTCCCTCTATTTTAGATATATAAACACTTCTGCATGGCATCTCTCAGAATTACAATCAACTCACTTATAAAATAACATGGGGTTTTCTACCAGAGTGTGAGGAGGTAAAGGGTGAAAATAAAGCACAGTTTCAAATACTTATTTTAATGTAGCAAATAAACGCGCTTTGAAGTTGAAAGGTTCTTGAAAATTGATAAACTTTTGGCTGGCATGAATTTGGGGCATAATTGGATTGAGTTGTTAAAATATTGGGATTTGTTAGGTGAAAGGTAAAGGGAAGAATGGTGAGGTTGCTTTTTGACATGATCATGAGACGTCATAGTGGTCCCATTCCATGTGTAGATTCCTAACATCCTACTCAGATCCAACCTATGCACAGTTCATTACCTCATTTCATTAAGAAGTACGATGAACATGACAGAGGGTGTTCTTAGTGGAGGAGCCAAAGTGCCGATATAGTAGACATGTTAATTTAACTCTGTCCTGATTTAAGGAGGTTGGGATCAGAAAAATTCAGTTTCCTCAATAAGAAAGCATTTAATTATTATTACAAATATAGGGAATAAAAATTATATTAGACCTTTTTAGAGTTTAATTTATTAATAAAATGAGTTAGAGTTAACTTCAATACTGAGTTGTGTTTAAACAAAATGTAACTAAGTAAGTTTTATTCATCTGATTTATAAACTCAACGTATACAAACTAAATAGTTTTATTTCTCTTTTACATAAAAATAAAAAATGATTAATATTTTTTAAATATTAAAATTTAGTTTTATATTTATGAACTTAACTATATTTTTTTATAAATTTTTCTTAAAAAAAAGTATCATCGTGTTCTTATATTATATTAAGAAATCACAATATGTGTTATTGAAAATGATATGTAAAAGATAAGCTCAAAGAAAAATAAGTTCAATGTAGGAAAAAAATTAAGAATGGAATGTTTATGTGTGAACATTTATGGATGAAAGTTGATACATATTGTCAAAAGGAAAAGAAGATTTTTATAAGTGATTTAGTCTAAAAAACACTTCATAGTTTAAAAATTTTGAAATCTAAATCTAAATTTAAGATAGAAAATTCAAATTTTGAAATTTAAACATGTTGTTTCTTCCTCGTGTTGAGCAAAAGTTAAGTGTTAAGCAAAAGTTGGTGTTGATTGCCTTCTAATTTCATTTGCGATTAACTAATAATACTGTATTTAACTAATAAAAATAAATATAAATAAAATTTTAAACCTATTTATAAACTATCATCATATTATAAAATTATAACATATTAATCTATTTAATAAAATATATGATTTTATATATATCTATATAAATGATATTATTTCTAAAAATTAATTAAAATTTGGTAATTTGAAACTAAATTCATTTTAGTCTTGATCAATTCACTTTAAAGGAGACTTTAAAAATTGGAGTTTCTTTTTCAATCTCCACTTGAGAAGCTTCATAAAATGAGATTTTTTAAAAAATAAGTTAGGATTAATCCATGAACCATGGATTAAATTGACAATATGCCACCAAACAGTCAACTATGACTCATTACTTGCAACAGAAGAGAGAAGAAATTACATGGACGTGAAATGGAATTTTCATACCACATCATACCTAGAAACCTTTCAATTTTTAGAGTTCCCCTTTATGACTGCATGCGGTTGAAGAAAGTAAGAAAGCTCAGCTTAACAACACATAAGAAAGTAAGAAAGCTCAGCTTAACAACACATAGATGCACGCTAAAAGAATGCTTTGATGACATTAACCAAAGAAATTTACAAACTGGGAACGGCCTGATTTGCGTCACTGATAAAGTGTCTTATATAGGTCGGCATACTTAGATTGCCAATTCACAAAGATGAATTGAACTCCATCTCTGTCAAAGTTATCCATAAGCAGATTTCTTTTTGTTCTGGCAAAAAAGAACTTTTAGACGGTGGTAATATTTGAAGCCCTCTTTGGGGAGCACTGCATAAAAGACAACTAATAAAAGTAATAGATTGCTCAAATGCTTTAGTCCCTTGTGCCACCTTCTTCCATCTTTTTTCGCATTTTGTATTGCAATGTAGCTGGTGCACAATCTAAAGGTGTTTCTCCTGAACAAGAAACAGTCAGTTAGGATTTTCATACATACAGCAATTTTGCTGCATATTTTTATTTTAAAGATATTTCTTACAAAGAACAATAGCAAAAACAATATAATAAATGGCTGAATTCTACAAAGGGAAAAGATCAATTGCCTTGTGCATTTTTGTACTCCAGGCTTGCCCCCGAATCCATGAGAGTGAAAACTATATCAGTTTGATTGAAGACTGCAGCCTACAGAGAATATTAAAATTGGTGAACACCATATGATCAATAAAATAGAACTATGCTCATGCATGTGCACAATTTGGCAAAAGAAAGAGAAAGGTACCAAATGTAATAAAGACAGTCCTTGCTTGTCTTTGTAATTTGCATCCACACCCTGTGCATTTCAGAATCCATGAATACTACTTCCAAAAATATAACCTATAAAGGTACAAACCTCATTTAGAAAGTGACAAACCTCATTAAGAAGTTTCTTGACAGCACCAATATCACCATTTTTTATTGCCTCTCTTAAACCCTGAAAGCGTCACAGTTAATTCAAGATATGATTTTAATCTCCCAATATCGTTTAGCACAATATAGAGAAGTAATTGTTTACGTTTAAACAGAAAAACATTTACCTCTCCACTAACTCCATAATCACTTTGAGGTCTGTCTGAGGTGCCATTCATAGCACTGTAAATTTGCATCATAAACCATCAAATGATGACATAATAATAAAACATTCAAGTGAAAAATTAATTCATGAACTATGATGCATGGATACGATGTTATCCAACACGACAATATGTTTATTCTGAAAACAACAAAATGCAAAACATGACCGATACATATTTAAAAATGTACTGAAGTTCCTAAAACATAATAAATATATAACTACAATACAATTGTGCGAATCCAAATTAAGATTTTATTTCTTAGGCATTGTCAAAGTAAAAAAATTATAAATATCAACATCATCAAACAATTAGGGATTCATAGATTGAGTTGACAAGTATAAGTAAAACATCTTAAATAATTGGATACGAATACGTGACACACATGAGAACTCGTGAATTCGAGGTGAACAGCTTATGAGCTTAACTTAGGTATAATGAGACTCGTGATTGTTTCATAAATGTATAGTATCTCAGAAATGTCAGGATACCAAAAATGCCAAATTTTCCAGATGAATGTACTTCCTCAATTCATTCTCTCATATTCACAAGGAAAACAAGAATAAATAGCAAACAGCCATTATGGTGTCTATGGCTGGATTATAATTCCCGTCCAGAATATTCCAACGTAAATCCACTCCTTAATTTTCCAGAAATTGTTTGCTTTTTCAGCTTGAGTTTCAGATGACAGGTAAGGTTATCATCTCAGCCAAGGAATGCTTAATGTACGAGAATACTGTTAGAATCTTGTAAATATAGTAATGGTGGATATTAAGATGAATTAGATTGATTCTATATTTATGTTAATTAATAGTATAAAATAGGGTAATTGAATTTTTTTTTCCCTATAATTCAATAGCTCCATAATGGTCTAGACACAGAAAATTCATCATAAGCTATCTTGTTTCTCATTTTATCAACATGAAATCCAGAGCCTAACCAGAGGATGATTCCAAGATGTCCTGATAAACCTACCGTTCATCAGAATCTCTTTTTTTTTTCATCAATGTTTTGCCATTCTATTCTTGCCACCACCACTAGTCTTTTCTGACAAGCAGCAAACCATTCACACTGTCTCCTTAAGAGCAGCCTATTCCCATCAATTTGATAGCCATCGGAGGTTGCATGCACCCAGACACACAGCCTCTATCCATGTGTGCTTCTCCCACATGCTGCCAAATCCAACAAATTTGACAACACATCATGTGTCTATTCCTAACACCATCAATTGGGATTTGTTTGCCAATCTTTCCACCATCTACATATGGTCTCGGTTTGGTGTTTGGACATCTCCTTGCCACTGTTTTGTCCTGTTTTGGCCATTATTTGCCAGTTTCTCTCTTATTGCAGACCAATGTCAACCTCTGGCACTGTGAAGTTTAACACTCGGTTTTTTACCAGCCATGTCAATGCACTTCTCATCCAAGCTATTGGATGGTAAGAACTACTCCTTATGCACTTCTCAGGTTGAACTTTGGCTTATTGTAAGTGAGACACATCTCACTAAAAAGAAAGACAATTTTTCCATAGTAGATCATGTATGAAGAAGTTTGAACTTAGTTGTGTTGTACCATCCAAGCCACCATTCACCCATGTCTTCATCATGTATTTCACACTCACAAACCTGCAAAGCAATTCAAACACATGCCAAACAACCTTTTACAAACACTTCTCAAGGGCTATTAGATTTGTGAAGTTCTCATGACCATCCATAGGGTTGCCAGATTAAGGATTCTGATTCGATTTATTTGGGCAAGGTCTTTGTTGTTACTCTTGTAGCAGAGCTTCAAAATCATCAAAAGTTATTCCTGCCCTTGGCCTTATATGGTTTACCCACAAAGTATTATAATGCTTGAGCTCAAATCTTGGTAGCCCCATATAAGCTAACATGGGCAGTATTGGCGACTCTCTTTCGTGTTGCTACTAAAGCCTCCTCTGAGTCTTAGCCCCTTCCTTTCTCACTTGACTCTTCTGATTTAGTCGCTGGCAACAATAAACCCTTACAACATAATAAAGGACGTCCTTGATGGGAACATTGTCAAAGGTTGGCACACATAATTGATAAGCATTGGACACTGTATGGTCAACCTCCTTTCACTTCCTGGGTTATTTAGAGTTCTAGCCCTCCTTCTTTAGCTTCCACTTCTTTGTTGCCTTTGAACTAGTATCATCACCTTCCTATGATGACTTCCTGAAATGTTATGAAGATCGTTAGGGTGGCTTCATTGCTACTGTTGCACTCACACTCTTTGTGCTCTTGGGTCCTTGATTCTAGGCCACCGATCATATCACCAATAATAAATTCATTTTTTTCTTGTCTTTCTACCTTTGGTTAATAACCTTTTGTCACCTGGTAAATGGTTCTCAAACACAGTCCCAGAGTGTTTGTATTGTCTATCATTTTCCTTGTCTTTTCATTAATAATGTCCTTTATGTCCCTAGAACTTCCTCTAATTATTGTCCTTCAATCAACTAACACAATCCCTTTATTCTGTCATTTCTTTTACTAAAGATTTTCTTGCAAGAGCAAAGAATGTGGGTGAACAACTGACATTAGATGCGAGTCTCATGGCCTATATTTGCTCAATAGACCTTATCTTCTTGGATAAGCCACAACATCCTTGCTGGTTCATGCTTAGTTAAGACATCCAAGTTTTAATAAGTTGAAACACTCAATCCCCAGTCTTTCTAAGTTAGATTTTTCTAAGTAATGTTAATTGTGCAAGCATATCCAGAGTTCTTTTTTTAGCCGCACTATTAGTTGGGCTTCATCCCCTTGTGTCTAGTTCATTCAGATATTTGGAGTCTGAGTTGTATTTCCTATACATTAGGGTCAAAATACTTTGTTACTTATATAAATAAGTGTAACTATTTTATGTAGTTATATTTTATGAAAGATTGCTCATATTTATTTATTTTTATTTTTCAATCGTTTTTTTAATGAAATCAACAATCTAGTATCCATATTTGCACTTTACAAAGTAATAGTGCATATGATTATCTGATTACTCAATTTCACGCCTTATGATGGCGCATGGTGTATTACGCCAAACATCTTTTCCTCATACTCCATCATAATGGAGTTGTTGAATGAAAAATTGACATTTTTTATGCAAACATAACTCTTCTCCACTTTCATGTCCTTCATCAGTTTTTGAGTAACACATACTTTCTGTGATATCTTATCAATTGTGTGTCTTCCTCCATTCTAAAAGGTAAAATCCCTCAACAAGTTCTATATTTGTACCACTCTCAATCCTTTACCTTATCAGGTCTTTGGTTCTAATGTTTCTGCTCATGCTTTTGATTCTAGGATTTACAAACTCTCTTTGGTGTCTCAGAAGTGTAGGTGTCCACAATCTCAAAAAGGGTACAAGTCTTATTCCCATACTCTTTTCATGTATTTCATCTTTGTTGATGTCAACTTTAAAATAGTTACTTTTTTGGGGCTTGAACCATACCTATCTCCTTTGTATTTCATCCATGACTTCTCCTTCGACAATTACACCTATCTTGGTACACTTTTGTCCTCTGAAGGACTCTCCATTTTTCCAGGCCCATCTCCCCAATGTCATACCCATCCTATATGGCTGCCAACTAGCACTAACAACACCACAAACTTACCTTCGGAGCCAACTCAGTCACCTCATCCTCCAATCTTGCCTCCTAAGTAAAAAATTTCCATTGCTCTACGAAAAAGTATACATTCTACTTATAGTCCTACTCCATCTTATACTTCTTTGAGTTATCATCACATTTCTACTTCCTACTATTTTTTGTCTTCCTTGTCCTCTGGTACTACTCCTAAGAATACAACTGAAGTCTTTGTCCATCCAAGACAAAAATAAGCTATAATAAACGAGATGTGTGCATTGCAAAGAGCAATGGGACATCAAACCATGTTCCTCTGCCACCAAGGAAATCAGTGATTAGTTGTCGATAGGCATATGTATTATGTAATCAAGGTTGGTCAAACGAAATAATGACCAACTCTTCCGGATATCTCATTTGCAAGTGTAGTAAGTCAATTCCTCAATTCTCCACATACGGATTATTGGAACACAATTACTCACATTGGTCAATAAATTATAGGAGCTCTAGGAAAGAATATTTTGTTCAAAGACAAAAGACACACTTGACTTGTCAGGTATATTGATATAAACTAGGAAGGCTCCCGCATTGATAGAAGGTCCATTTCTAGGTTTTGTACATTTGTCAAAGAGGTCATTGTCTATTGAAAAAGCAAGAAGCACAATGTTGTAAGCATGTGCAATGTGGAGGCGAGTATGAGCTATGACTATAGCCAATCACGAGCTCACATGGCTCAAACAATTGCTTTAGGAACTAAAGTTTAGGAAAGTTACACAATGGTTGTCAACAAAATCTTGAAGCTTAGAAGTTTTGATGATATCTCAAAGTCAAGTCTCAAGAAGACCTTCATGAAGACTTGTTTGTTTTAAAGCTTTTGTAATTTAGTAGTTTTATGTATAGGGTGTTATTTATCCTTGATTCCATGTATTGTATGCTTTAAAATTCGTTTTGGAGTCAGAAAAACTCTGCAATAATCGATTAGCACTAAAGATAATCAATTATCACAAAGAAGTTTTTAAAAGTTGCTAAAAACTCATTTTTTTGTCTCTGGAATAATCGATTACCAGCTTATGATAATCGATTATCATACATTAAATAGCTAATAACGGATTTTTGGAGGTATCCTTGATTGAGATCTTTATATATTGATTTAAGACGCTTCTAATATACAAAATCTTATCAAATTGCTTGTGTGTTGTGATAAGTGTATTATAGGATTTGTGTAAACTTTTGTTGTGCCTTTGAGAACTTGGTGTTGGCATAAAGCACGAACTTTCACTGGGTTTTTGATTGAGTATTGTTGTTGATGCCGAGTGAAGTCTGTCATCCTTTGTGAAGATTCAAAGGAGGTGGTCATCCTTCATGAAGCATTCGAAGGAGGTATTCATCCCTTGTGGCCTTCTGGGGAAGTGAGTTTCATCTCTTAGGGTAATAAGAAAGGTGTTCTAAACCTTAAACTTGTTTTTTTCTTTGTGAAAGTGGAATGTTAATCTTCATTTGGATTAACAATTGGACATAGGATCCTTATGATCTGAACTAGTATAAAATTTTCTGTGCAATTTTCTCTCTTCCTTACGCTCTTTATAATTGTTTTAATTTATCATTAAGGAAATTGAATTATAAGAAAAAATTATTAAAGGCACGATTTGCAATAAGAAACCAATTCACTCCCTTTTGGTTTGTTGTTCACGCTAACCATTACGCTGCAATGCTCTGAAAATGGTTACTTATATGATAACCAAGTCGACATGCATATTACCTCAATCTAGTATTCCATGAAAGGATGAAGTATGACGAAGTTGATCATCACTTCATTAGAGAAAATCATGTCCAGGGATATAACTATTAGATTTGCCAACTCCTATGATCAACTAGCAAATATATTCACTAAGTCACCAAAGGGGTCTTTGGATTAACTGCATATGAAACAAGCTCGGTGTGCATGACCTACATACTCAAGCTAGAGGAGAGTGTTAAAATCTAGTAAATACAGTAACAACGGTTATTAGGATTAATTAGATTAATTTGATATTCATATTATCTTAAAATAGGGTAATTGAATATTTTGTAATTATGTTTTCTCTATTACAAATCAATAGTGTTCTTGTGGCCTAAACATGCAGAATTCATCCCATGCTCTCTTTTTTCTCTCACACCAAATATAATTTCAGTTCAAGTGGAAATTCAATTTCACTTCGGCAAAAACATATATGAATTAATCAGTACTGACCTAAATTTGCTAGTTGAACTGGAGCTTCTATTTTTCGGAGCAGTTTCTGTTTTCTTAGGTTTAGGATTTGATGGAGCTGCAATAACTGGGCTTGGTTTCCTCTGTCATAGAGGATAGACAGAAAAATTGTGAGTCTGCGAATTGCACAAACAAAATCGAAAATATGCATATGATATTAAAAATTATTACCTGTTGGGAGGGTGCATCAGAGGAGGAAGAGGCGGGAGCTTCACAAATGCAAAGTGGCATTCCACACTTACACTCTTTTACAAGATTACTCGCTGCAGTTGGTGTGGATTTTGAATCAGCATTTGCGTTAATATCTAATTTAGAAATTGTATCCGTCACACTGTTAGCTCCGCCCAAAGAACCCCGTGGTACATCCTTTCCAGACCTGTGCCACAGAGAATATGTAATGCATAAATAATTCCTAAATAATACTGGTCTTGTGTAGAAAGCAACGATATTTCTACAAAAAAGGAAAAATAAAATACTTGTAGAGGAAGGCTAAATTGACAAATACAAAGAGAAACATAAACAAATGGAAGTAAAAATTTTACAAGTTAAAAAAGGGACAAGAGGACGTTTTCCTTGTCATTGCCCTTCAGAGTAAAAATATAAAAAAAAAAAAAAAAAAAAAAAAGGATAATGCTGATAACTAAGATATGCATTATGCTGTCCCAGAGGTTGGGGGATGTGTACTTCCAATCCGAAATTGTGAGTGAAATAAGAGTTTGAAAGTTTATCATGAGATATCTTTTCATGCTAAATAATTTATATTATTAGTTCACATAACTTCTGTAAGATTAGACTCTCGGTCTCTCTATTTCGTAATGGTCTTTGAAAAAGCGTTTTCCCAATTAAAAATATGTTCAGGGAAGGATCGGGTAACTTTTTTTCATATATGTGTTCTGCTCTCTCTCTCTCTCTCTCTTCCCTTTTTTTCTTTCCTAAGGAGAAACTCTACTCATCCTAACACTTTGTAATCCCCTTCTCATCTTCAAGAATTTATCCTTTTATAAGAAAAAGCATACACAGCTTTTGCAATTACATTTTGCCATATCGATTAGAACAGAAATACTTTATCCACCAAAACAAAAAAACAGAATACTATTCCAAAACTGCTTGAACATTGGAGCCTTTATAAACAAAATAAAGAGATCCGGTGTATTTAGGGTAGCCTAGAAAAAACCTTCAATAGTTAAGTCTTACATTTATGCTTAAATAGATCACAAGTTCGACTAAACAAGGTGGAGAATAAATTAAATTTACAGGTACTCAAATGGTGCTTTTAAAATTTCATTTACCCAAATGATTATTGAAAAACAATAAAAACACATTATATGAAGTTGTGAGAAAGTAATTTACCCTGAGTTGTTGAAACAATCAGCACATACTCGGACATTAGAGTAAATGCCAAATTGTGGTAAAGCCTACAAAGAAATATGTGGTTAAATGTAGCTCATCAAGGATAACACTGGCATTAATATCCAAAACCAAAGGCAAAATAGCATACCATTTGATTTGATGAATGTTCACTGCATAATGTTCTCCCACAGGATCGACAGTGATGCTGCATATATACATTATACAGAAGTATACAGTATAGTCACTTTCCAATACTGGAAATTTTCCAGTGAACTGATTTTCACGTGAAATAGCAGAATGTGGACTTAGTTTATATACACATACATATGGATATCTTACAGAGACATCCAATAAATTTTCACTATTCTATTCTCACCACATTATCTTATTCATTGATACAACATGAGCATAAGATAAATTCTTATTAAGTGTATCTCTAAAACAGTAAAAAAATATATATAAATTAAACTTCATTTCTACCCAACTGCATGCCAAACCAAAAGAAAGGTCGACGCATATGTTGATTAACCAACTCCTACGCACCATGATCAATACGAACGTTTAATATAAAAGCATTTAATAAAAAAATTATCATTCTTGATCTTACATTATTAAATAATAAACTTCGTTCTAATTCCTTAAATAAAAACACTAACCGACCCAACAGATTCAAACACCGACTATTTTACATCTATGATGATCCCAAAATCGGTAAACAAACAGCAAAGTGTTCATAAAGTTTATGATACATTCAAAGAGGGGGCGTAACATGAAAGAATTAAAAAGCAGAAGTTCTGATCGAAATTGGAAACAAAGGTGAGGAAGATGAGAGATGTACCCTTCTTCTGAAGGTGTTGAAACCGCAATTGCAGACAACGCATCGCGCTGCTTCTTGGAATTGAGGAGCTTCAGCAGTTGACATGATCTTCTCTTTCCGCTTCCAAATTTCAGTCTCTGTGTGTGCTGATCAAATCACAGAGTCACGAGAATCAATTCATTTCTCAAAATGGAGGATCAGGAATAACGACATTAATTTTTGTTGGGTTGAAGAGTGTTTCTGATTTTCTTGGACCTATTTGCTTTTGGATAAAAAATACAAGTGGGCCTGTGCCCGAAAATTGCATGGGAGTTACTCCCTCACCTCCCTAAATACTCCCTACACCTCTCCATTATTCTTTTAATTCCAAAAATATCCTCATTAATTTAATTTTTATCATTTAATTTTATTTAGCCTTTTTAAAATCCTAAATATCCCTGCACCCCTTCACCCCTTCACTTTTATCTTAAATATCAGTAAGTGACTATACCATGGCTGCAAAGATTGGTCTAGTCTCCATGACCCAGATCCAAAAATTATCACAATCCCAACACCAAAAAAAAAAACAATCTTAACCAAACCCTAACACCACAACCACCACCCCCTCCTCTTGGATGTGGAACCCTAGCAAACAACTACAGAAGGGGGATGAGCTTCTGAATTGGCGACCCCAGATGCACTATAGATAGATACATACCTTATATGATTTTAAATACGGAATGTCATAGTTGGGAAAATAACTAAACTATCAAAATCCATGGCATCTCATCGCATAATGCAAGGTTGGCGTCGGTCCTTTCCGATGAGTTGTATGGTTTTGTGATTCGCTGAGATTTGACGCCACTTGCATTATCAAAATCTTTGGATGTTTAGTGGTCATTGTCTCTGTTTGTGGCTTCAGGAATCTTTGTTTACTCTTCCCTTCCCTTTTCAAGTAAGATGCAAACTTTCTTTAACTTTAAACGAATGTCAACGTACATTTTTTCTTGAACGAACGTGGATATCCGTTTATGAATCAATATATATTTACATTCCTTTAAAAATTAGTGAAACATAAAAGAGGGATTAGGAGGTGTAGGTAGTATTTGGTAGTGGAGAGAATAATTCTTATAAAATTTTAATCCTAAAAATAAGAAATAGAAAAATAGAATGAAGGGTAAAAGAGGAAAGGGATAGGTGGAGGGAGCAATCGGAAAGGTGTAGGGAGTAACACCCAAATTGTATATGCCGCATTATAGACTCGAAAATTGTATACGTCGTATTATAGGCCCAAAAATTCTATAGCCATTTTATTTTTAATTTTAAGAGTAAAACAAAAATAATCTATATCTTAAGAGACATACCATTTGTTAATTTCCTTTTATCACCATTTTAATAAAAAAATTGATTTTAATAAAAAAAATCATTTATTTAATTATTTAATATAAAAATAATTAATAAAAATTTATTTTAAAAAAGTAAATAACTTCCTTCTAAAAATCTACTTGCTTACTAAAATGATTGATTCCTTCTTACTCAATCAATTTTACATATTCTAAAATTTTATATTAATTATATTTTTGGTACTAACAAAACATATAATAATCTTCCACTTAAATAAAATATATAAAATTAAATTCTTTAATTTAATCAATATTATTTTATATCTAACAATGATTAATGTATGACTTTGTAGGTTCATCATTAAGACAATAATAAATTAATTCATTAATTTGTTAATCAACGTTGACATCAAACAACACTCCTTAACCATCATATCATATAATACTCTTTACTTTAAGATTACTAGAAGATTAATATATTATTTCCTTCCATCTTTATAACTCTAAGGTAACATCAAAATATAGTATAATTATCAAATTCTAATAAGTTAATATAAGATGAATGACTTAAGAAATTTTTTTCTTTTTTCATTCATAATACTTTGATCAACGTCTTTATAGTGTCCAAACTCATCATCAAAAAATGATGGATCCTTTCTTCCTTAATCACTAATCCCACTAAAATTTAATCATACTCAATAATCATTCAATCAACATTACAAAACGTTAAATGTCTCGTATCAAAATATAATAAAAAAAACTTGTTAATTGCATGTCAAGATTTACATTAATTTTTTTCCCTAACGTATGGAATTATTTTACTATTATTTAATTACTATTACGACAAATTGAGAAAAATAAGAAGCAACACAATGGTTGGATGGCGACACTTAAGTGTTACAACAAATAACATTATGAACATATGATAATAAACCTAACAAAGTTAGTAAATTCAATGTCATAAACGATCGTGAATTTTCCAATTTATTCCTCAGTGATGGTTACGTTACGTACACACAGTATAATAAGTTTTTCACCAATACAGAGAGAAAGGTCGTCACAATCATTAATAACAGTTAAAATCTTGAAATGTAAACAACTTTTAAAACTCGCAAGAAATAAAACAAAATAAAAATCAATATCCATATATCATGGTTTGAATTATTTGGGAAATATATTTCATATATTTTTATTCTATATTTTTTATATTGATCATACTAATTATTGATTTCTAGATAGTATTTTTTTATTAAATCACATTAAGACTTCGTAAAACTCAAGGAAAAAGTTGTCTAACATTGAAAAAATATATATGCAATAAGCCACTTATTTCACTAACTTCTCATTCTAACCATACTTTTTCAACTTTTAGGTGGTGTTCATCGGTTTTTCAAACGTAGACTAGATATTGTACATGAAAATGTTAGATTCAAACACAAGAATACTATAATGTCATCGAAATCTTGTAAACTTTTATATCAAAATTAAAATAAACTAACAATAAGTAGTTTACTTCGAATTAAAAATCGTATAGCCAAATTTTCAATTTGAATTTTCGTGTTCCTAATATTATCATCAATATATTTATAACATTTATATATTTTTTTTTAATAAAACTTAGACTTAATTAAGTTTTAAATTCTTAATAAATATGAACATTTTCACTTAAGTTTTTATTTTTGGTTATTGAGTATTTAAAATTTTTATATTTTCAATTAAGTTTTTGTTGGTATTTAACTTTTTTTTCATTAACTATGGAATGTAATCTTTTTATATTATTTTGTTTATTTTTCTCCATATGTTATGTATTTTGTTTTAATATTAAACCTCATTGTTTTGTATTAACAAAAACATGTGACTTATTTATTTATTTTTTTAATCGAAAAAGAATAATTTGTTGAGATAAAATTGAAAAGAAGTTAAGACGAAAATGGTTTGGACGAGGATAAACAAAAAATGAAATGAAATCCTTAACCTGGTGTTGTTAATAAAAGTTTTGTTAACCTGGTGTTGTTAATCTTTATTGGAGGAAATGTTTTGTTAATCAAAGTTGGAAACTTATTGTATTTTGTTGTTTTATACAATTTCACGTGTAATTATATTTAAAACTAACTTATTATTATTATATTTTGATTGTTTTTTACGTGAAAATTGTGCAATGAAAAAATATGAAATTTAATATAATAAAATTAATATGTATCGTTCCATTTTAATAGTATATTAGAAACATTATGCATAAAAAAAACAGATAAGTCAAAGAAAAGTATATAAATATTTTTATATTTCTCTGAAATATAATTACAAGACTAAAGATCCTATTAAATTAAAACATAATATTAAATATGTTAAAGTTTTTAAAAAATAGATATAGATTGAAATCAAACAATCTGACTCTCACCACTCCCGTCCAGCATTGGATTTATCAAAACATTTTTATATACTCACATTGTTAAGGTGATCATTAAAAACAATAAGAGAAACAAACAAACAGAGAAGAAAGAGTAAGTTAATGTACCAAAAAAGAACAATCTTACAATATTTATAAAGATATTTGTTGGGAATCCAAGTGTGAGTCTAAGTCCCACATTAGATAGAAATGAGAAAGTAGAGCAGTGTATAAAGGTGAAAGACACATTAACTCGTTGTCTTAAGGTTTTGGGTAGATAATTGTGTCAATCCTTATATAGTTAGGCTTAGATGTTATTGGTGTTTGTGTAACCCACAAGTAACCTCCTCTTTGTTAAACCCAACCGTGGAAAGGGCTACTCGTGGTTGTGGTTGGTTGGGAATGCTTCCGCTGATGGGGAGTGTACCTACGTGGAGGGACTCACCCTTGAGCTGCAAAACTACTGTCAACGAGTTTTACCTTACCATACACAAAGTTAGTCCATTAATGTTTTTTGTCAAGGTAAAGCCCCTAAACTAGGACCTCATGTTCCTCTCACCATGTATCTCATTATTCTCTACTTGAGATTAAATGGTTATTAAAATGTCAAATAACTTTTAATACGAAATCCTTACATTAATACATACATTATGGAAAACCACTACAAAAATTTGTCCTTAAAATTCCTTACACCACAATTACTGTATGTGTTCATAACCATGTTTTCAATCCATAATAAATATTAAACATACCTCATATCCATATTAAATCATCTTAGACAAATCAAAGCATAAAAAAATCATAACATAGCTAACACTTAAAAGTGACGCTCAATGCAAGACCTCTTGCAAAAGAGACACTTAGCGCCAAACCTTTCGCAAAAGATGACACTCAGCGGTAGTCTTGGCGCTCAAGGCCATTCTTTTTTACAAAATGTCTCACTCAAGGACACCATTATGTTGCTCAACGACCTATAATTAAATTATTTCAAACCTGTAGTGAAAAATGACACTCAACAATGCTCTACCACCGCTCAACGCCAGAGCATTCATAAATTTGTGCGCTCAATGGTACAAATCTAGCACTCAATAGTCTGGAGCTAAAATGCTCCCAGACCCGCATAAGGAATTGATGCTCAATGTCAGCTCCTCACTGCTTAGTGTCATACCATAAAACAATAAATTCAAAACTGTGATTTTGGGATGAAGGGACCTGTTCAAATGATTAAATTGGTATTCCCTACTTAGTACTTGGTTTAAAAATAGCTTTCAATGTCACAGTGCATACCAACTTACTCAAATGGTCAAATCTTCAATTCCTCAGTTCAACACTAATTCAAACAATACACAATCATTTACACAAATAGATTTCTAACATGCTCAAATGCCAATACCAGTAATTCAATCAATTTCATGCAACTTAGACATTCAAACTCATATTCTAAAAACTTATATTCTCAAAGCACCAATAACTTTAAAATAAAGTATTTGGCTTTCCCTTGTTTGAAAGATGATCAAACAATTCTAGAACCCTCAAAATACTTTTAGGAGCTCAAAAGTTCTATTTGCCCCCACAAACAATACAAACACATAATT
This sequence comes from Vigna radiata var. radiata, assembly GCF_000741045.1. Taxonomy (NCBI): domain Eukaryota; kingdom Viridiplantae; phylum Streptophyta; class Magnoliopsida; order Fabales; family Fabaceae; genus Vigna; species Vigna radiata. Next base: position 47,022,818 of record NC_028357.1, read on the forward strand.
AAGGTACACTCTTAAGATCATTGTTCAGTAAAAAATCTTATAGAAGATTCAGACCGTATATGCAAACTAGAATAATCTCATACACAAAAAATAACTCATAAACTAAAGATAGAGAATAACTTAATTATAGAAACCAATTAAATAAATATGAAAAACTCATTTCAAGGATTACTTTGACTTTTTTTATCTTTAAACAGACAAAGAAATGCTTATAACGTTTAGAGATAAAGTAGAAAACTTTATAAGAAATTTATTTTAAAAAATAATACAATATAAAATTATAAAACTGGTTTATAAAAATTATATTTATATTTTAAACTTTTATTATTAAAATAATTAAATATCATCCTTCTATACACATTATTAATTCTAAAACATCATTTTTGTAATTTGATTTAATACCTATTTTGGTCCCTTCTTTGAGAGGGTTTGTTCAAAGTGGTCCCTCCTTTTTTCAAAAGTTCA
>NC_028357.1:47023542-47026675 GCF_000741045.1 Vigna radiata var. radiata
AAAGGTAGGACTTAAGTGAACTTTTGAAAAAAGGAGGAACCACTTTGAACAAACCCTCTCAAAGGAGGGACCAAAATAGGTATTAAACCTTGTAATTTTATAGACCGATACATAATAAGTTATATAAATATTCATTTAAAACTTTTTAAAAAAAATTTTCTCATCCAAACAACTTATCTGATTTTAAAAACACAATTCACCAAATTGTTTTCTTAAAATATCTTTTCCAAACACATTATTAGTATTTGTTAAGTGAGGAAGAGATTGTCTACTTGCTACGATTGCCAAAGATCTAACTTTACTTAATTATTTGATAATAAAAATTCAAAACTTAATTAATGATTTAAGTGATCCAACAAAAGATGAAAACAAACGCATTATATTTTTCCCTCAAGTAAAGTCTAACATAAATAGTAGTAATTAACATTTTGGAGTAAACTAAATAAGTACAACGTGTTCCACGCTAATATTTTAAAAAGAGATTCACTCCCTCGAAGCAATAAACAGAAACGTCTTCATAAAAATTTAAGGAAAAAAATAAAAATAAACAGTAATTTTCATTGGTAGAAAAGAAAAAAAAAAAAAACTCTTTCCGGTGCAACGAACACAACATAGCTAAGTACATTTTCACACGCTTTCATCAAACTACATTAATGTATGAAGTCAATTGTCAACACCAAATTAGCTGTTGTCAACTTCACTTCATTAAAATTTGTTTAATATTTTTCATAAATGTATAACAAACTAATCAATGACTTTGTATTTATATTTTTTTAATACTTAAATTTTAATTTAAAATTCAAATTTATATATAATATAAATTTTTATATACTTTGATTTCCATACTGTATTAAAATTCGTAATTCAATTACGTAATTACATATTATATTAAATGATGTTTCTGACTTACATTTTAGTTATTAATATTTTTTATATGTTTTAGTTTAAATACCATCATAACATGACATTAATTCGTAAAAAAACTAATATCATTAAATTACAAGGGTTATATTTATTAATTTTTAAAACTTTTAAACTAAAGTTGTATAAAAATTTGAGATATAAACAATTACTCAATTTTAAAAATTATACATGTTTAATATTTGTGTTTGTAACATCCCGACAACTTACCAGGAACATTGACTGCCCCCAAACATTCCAATGTGTTTTGTCCTCAAAGTTCTTATGGGTTAGCTACCGAAAACCAAATGCATTTGTTTATATGAGTAGCCAAAACTTTTCCTTTAAGCTTTTATTCAGTTTCATACCTATACAGTCTCTAGATCTCTCTCATTCCGGTGTATGTTCGATTCATCCATGTGTCCCTTCTACTAGAAGTCTGTCAAGAGTTGTTCCTCATATATGTCTCTTGCACTTCATGTCTCTTGCGCCGGCGATTACTCCCTGCTGTCCGGGTATCACAGTATTTATGTCAAATATGAATATATATTTAATATGAAAAAGATAAGTAATTTGTTTCATTATTAACTTTGTTGAAATAGTATTATTAGATATAATTATTATATTTGAGATAAATATACTAAAATAAGTTTCCAATTGATTAGAAACAATAATATTTTATTACCTTATTTTCGTATTATAGTAAATATGTAAATTTTTTATATTAATTCTATTTGAAATAATATAAATAAGATTAATTATAGGTGTGTCATATGATTATTTGGTCAACAATTCACTAATTGATCAATCTCTTCATATTCAGAATTAGTTTTTAGAAATTGAATGACCGTTAATGAAAAATTATTTACCAACCCATAATTCTCTTAATACTAATCAGACTTACAAAATAAGTGCTTTAGATAAAGTGTGATTATCAACTTTTGAATTATGATTAAGTCACTGTTAATTAAAAGTTCATTCTGAAATCTATAAATTAAAATTTAAGATAAAAGTATAAGTGATTATATTTATTACACTATTAAAAATTAACTCTTATTACCGAAAAATTATATGTTAATTTAAATATCAAAATATGTTTTGTAGGTCATCTGCGAAGTTAAAATTGGAATATCTTTTAAATATAATTCCGTACAATATAAAAAAGTAAAAAAAATAAAAACTTGGATTATAAGAGAACGTGAAAATTGTTAAGAGTTTGACTGGAGTTTAATATACAAGATAATTGACTTTCATTCCACTAATGAAATAATAGAATTTCAAATATTTTTCCATCTAAAACTTCAGGTTTATTAACAGTTTTATCTTTATAAAATGTTTAAAAAATTAAAAAGAATTGAACGTCGTTTTCTACTATTTTTATTATTTGACTGTAACGGAAGTTAGAACCGAAGAACAAAAAGTAAAAGTGTCTGAGAGATGGAAAACAACATTGTTTGGTAATTTTTGGAATTAGAAATGTCACAGTCGTAGAGACCACCAATAACGCTTTAAACAGTATCAGGAGGATTTGATTAGCGTGTTAATCATTGAAGATTATGGAAAATCCATTGTTAATCATTAGTTTTTCTGATAAAATTAGATCTAAGAAATGAATCTTCTCCTTACTATTAAGACTCAAAAATACCATGAATTTAGAACAGAGCATCAATTGAATGAAACAAAATTATAAAAAAAAATATATAGATACGATCACTTGAAAAATAAATTAATATTGAAAATATTGAACAATAATAGAATTCTCTTGAACAACTGGTGTTGTAAATTTAAATATATCCATAAATTTATACATATTACATAATGTATAAATTTACTGATAACTCGAATAATAAACAGTGTGACATCCCATAAATTATATGGTACAATATCATATAACAGGATATTATCATTATAATATGGCAGAGCAGTACGAAGATGTACTCAGAAATTATAATCAGTATAGTCATCCAAAATGAGCTGTAAACTTAAACTTTAAGTACATAAGGAGTATCTCAAAATGATAAAAAGGATCTATAAGAAATCCCATAAACTAGGTACAACATAAGAACTACAAAGTTTCTCAAAATATAAAAATCTGAAGATCCTAAAAGAATCTAAGAGNTAGTGGCTGGGTCATCTCCCTCCAAAGCTTGCTCCAGAGAAACATCCTTTGACTCTGCTCACATCCAAAGTATTGGATGATCATCGCAAGGGGGAGGGCAAGCACATACAACAA
>NC_028357.1:47026860-47081783 GCF_000741045.1 Vigna radiata var. radiata
AAGCCATTGCCGAGGGGTTTCACCCGACCACACACAAGTGTAAGTCCAACCAAACTCATCTTGGCCCATATAAAATGGAGACACCCAAGACTAGGACCTCCTCCTATTCTCACCACATGACTCATCACTCTCTAATTGAGCATGGATGGTCATTAGAATGTCAAGGTAAACCCCATCCTAAACTCCGGCCATTCATACGGTCAATCACAACAACTACAGGGCACCACCATGTAACCTCCCTTGAGGATAATGGAATTACGTCCAATAACCATACTTTTAAATTTTGACACACCACTCATGATTTTCAACGTTCATACACTTGTACATAATTATACACTGTTATTTGAATCTATATAAGATAATATATAATTCATACATACTCCAACATTACATACTTTTGCAGAAACATCACTTATTAACACAAATTTCTTTATAACCTTTAATTACCAATACTTAAGGAATTCAAATGGCTTGGAGACCCTTACCAATGGATCCGGAAGGGTCAAAACCCCCCAGAACGACCTAAAGAACGTCCAAAACGGACATCCGAAACTCCCAAAACGTCAAAAACATCAAAAATACTCACTCTGTCGCAGGAAATTCGCTGAGCGCACAGAGTGCGCTGTGCGACTCTGCATAATCTGCAGAGCGAATTTCTGCAGATTTTAGGAACTCACCCACCCAAAACTCATTATAGGCCATTTAGTGAACTTCTAACACTCCTAATTCGAAGTATGGTTGATTTTAAACTTGTTTAAAGGCTCACATACATTCCTAACTCAAAANTCTAAAAGATATGCAGAGATTTATGATCAAAAGTTCACTTCTATTTAATTTTGGAGCTATGATTGTGAATTACCTATTCTAAACTATTTTTAGTCATTTTAAGAACTTAGATAAGTCCAAACCAATGTTTCTAAATTATCTATCCTGGTCACTACTCTCTAAAACACCTAATAATGAAATTGACTATCCTAGTTCCTCTAATTTGACACTAACTCTCCCCTCTTTTCCTTGAACCATAACTAAATAACTCAAGTGCAGAATTAACCTCCTACAACAATTAAATCAACTTTAAAATCATTAAAATTCATATTTACTAACAATCCAGTATCTCAAGAACTTAGAACAATCAATTTCACATACAAACCACATACCTTTATTTCAAATAGCATCCTTGCTCAAACAAATTATACATGCATTCTTCTACCACTACTACAAACAACAATTTCATTCATAATATTTTTTTTTTATAAAACATAAAACAGAAAATAAGATCCAGCTTCCCTTACCTTTGTTTCACAGCATAGTATGACAGAACCTTGCATGCTCTCTTGCACCCCAAGAAAATACTAGGATTACCTATAGATCATAAATTGAAGATGGAAAATAATTTCTTAATCTTCAATTGAGCTAAGAATTTTGAAGAAGAGAACTGTTAAACAAATGCAAGCAAAACTGTTGCATGATCACAGCTTCGAAAATACATAGAAAATAGGGAAAACGCTTACCGGGAAAAAAACACCGAATTGATCGGTTGAATTCGAAGCCTATAACTCCAGGACTGCTTAGGTGCTTCCAAAATGTTGAACAATTGACTTAGTGAGAAGAAATCCTAGAGAGATTACAGAGAGAATGAAAGGGTTATGTTTCTAAAGAGAAGAAGAAGAACATGTTTGAAGAGAAGTAGTGTTCTATCTGATAATGAGTTAAAATTAGAAAATTTAAAATTAAAATTGTTTTACTAATAATGACTCAGCCCATTGTGTTGTCATAAGTCCAACCCCAAATGCTCTCTTTTTCTCAGACTTTACAAACAGCATTCTTTTTACAACATATTTCTTCACCTTTTATGATATATTTTTTCTACAATTTTTGTTAACATATTTTAAAACACTGTGAGCACATTAATCTTGATATTCTACATATTTTGAAATGTCAACATGACACTCGGGCTATAAAAGTCTTCCACTGGCATAGTTATATATAGTTACTCAAAAACAAAATTAAACATCTTTGAACTCAATTCATCGTTCTTTCACTGTATAATTATATACATAAAACGTAATTTATGTTAAAACAAATCGGAACCATTACAGTATAATTTAAAACGACAAAAAAAATATATTGTCGAGTTGAAACAAAATTTTATAAAAAAACACAAAAATTATTTTTTTTTTCTATATAACTCTAATTGTGGTTATTTTAAATCCTAATCCTATGTTTTCATATTCAAATATTCTATTTTTTGGATCCAAAATTTTTAAATTATGTGTTTTAAATATAAAGTAAAATAGGATAATTTATAATTTATAGTTTACTACAACGGATAATTAATAATATTTGATTTTGAAATTTATTCATTTATCCCTTACCTCGAGATATTTATTAGATATAGAGGATTAATGTCTTTTTATTATTACGTTGCAATGTGTTAGTTTCTTATTTTTAGTTTTATTTTATTTATATATATTTTCTCAAAATTTTTCTTATAAATCCCTTATCTTTTTGTCTAAGATTTTCTATATCATCATTCAATAATATTCTACCTAGACTTCTCAAACTTAATTTGTACCGTTTCTCATTTTCTTAAATTTCTTTCATTTCTCAAGTTTCTTGATTCTTAAGATTTTCAAAATTATCAGTTTTTAAGATTCTCAAAATTATCAAGTTTCTCAAATTCTCAGTAAAAAAAAGAATATTATTCCAAAACTTTTACTATATTTGATATTTCTGCTACGTTAGGTTTTTGTTATCAAGCTTATGTGCCTATTCTTACTGCAGTTCAATTTTTTAATTTACACACTAAAGTTTTACATTATCCTCATTTTTTCTTTTTATTATATAAGCTAAACATCAAAAGATATATATGTCTCAACTTGCAAGAGGGTATTAGATATAAAGAATTAATATTTGTTATTAGGTTGTACCTGAGATAGTAAAAATTGAGTGGTCAATAGTGGTCAGATAACAGGTGGAAACAAAAATGTCTACTTAGAACTCGTTAAGATAAGCTCTAACCCGATTCTAATACCATATTAGAAAATGGACTTTTAAGGTCTAACTCAACTTCACAAAACCAGTTTGTAAGATGAGATTTGCACCTCACTTATATATTATAAATTAGCCTTATTTCTAGTCGAGATATAAGATTTCCAACAAATATAATATGCTATAATATAATATTTTTTCTTTCATCTTTAACAAACTTTGTAAACATTACAAGAAAGGTGGCAGACACTTAATCTCATAAGGAAAATAAATTAAATATAAGTGAGGTCAAAAAAAGTCAGGTCAAGAAAAGTCTTTAAAAAGTAAAACACTATTATAAAATAAGAATACTCAACTCTAGAACAAAATTATTATTATTAAATGAAGTGTTGGCAATGAGTAGTAAAAGACAAAAAGAAAATAATGAAAGAATCTTAAGCACTGTTATGTTGTTTTGTTTTTTTCTTTTTTGTGAAAACGGAGCACACAAAATAAAAGGTGATGCTTTTATGTTCATGAATAAGTGGGGCACATAAGATAAACCATCTGTATGTAAAAATGATATATTTTTTTTCCTATGGTTCCAAATAGATGATCATAAATGGGGAAGGACAATTGGACCTAGCCAATAATTATTCATTGATATGTTTTTCTTTTTGAGTTAACATCTTTGACAAAATCTTGAAACAGGATATCATTTTAGTGTTACAACAATTTATACTCAATTTACAAAAGAAAAATTAACTAATAGCAGTAAAATTATTATTATTAATAAAGAAATATAAAAAAATAACGTTTAAATATTGATTTCTACATTATCTAAACATTTAGTTTATATTTTGTGATATTTAAATCACTAATCAATATAATTTAATTATAATTTTTTAAGAAAAATTAGTTAATATTAATATATAAATAAATTAAGTAAATTTATTCCAAAAAATATTAACTTATAACAAAATTTTAAGGTGATACAAAAATCAATATAAGTATTTGATTAAGAATCCGCTTGAATACATTACAAAAAATATTATTACGAGAGTAAATCATAATTATTAGAAGTATTAGTAAATAATAACATTTAATTTAAAGATCAAATTCAGTTAATATAACAAATTTATAATTAATATAAAATATTTAATAATAATTATAATTAAAATATTTTAAATAACAATGACAATTTTAGCCGGAGATACCATTGACGTCTTATAAAGGAATGTTTGTAGACTCATACTTTTAAATATACTAATTATATTATTAGTTTGACTATTTAATGTAAATAATTATATCTGAAAAATGTTATAATATATATATATATATAAATGGATTCTCTTTTTATTTTCTAATTTTATCTTTTAAATATATTTTAAAATTAAAATAACTATTCATTAATTTTATTATTCAAAAAACTGTTTCTTTAAATTCAATCATCATTTTCAATTTCATTGTATTTGTAAATTTAATTATTTTTTAATTATAAAATTATCCTCAAAATAAATAAAAATTTATAAAAATTATTTACACTCAATTTTATGATAATAATGGTTTTATTGTCTGTTATTATCATAAAAAATAAAACACCTCTATATTTTCATCAATAATAATAATAATAATAATAATGATATATTGTTATTATTATTATTATGTGATATCACTTTTAATAAATAAGGGTTAAATATTTTTTAGTCGCTATACGATAGGCGATTTTGGTTTTAGTCTATTTTTAAACTATGGTAGAATTTAGTCTTTCAATTTTAGAAAACTCTGGTTTTAGTTCTTTTTACCAAATTTTTTAATAATGTGTTTGAAACAACAAATAAAGTTAAAAAAAAAATTGGTAAAAAGGACTAAAACCATAATTTTCTAAAGTTGAAAGACTAAATTCTACCATAGTTTGAAAATAGACTAAAACTAAAATCACCTCAAAATATAGAAACTAAAAATATATTCAACCCAATAAATAACGAAAGAATGGTAAATGGTTATAATTTAATATATAAAAGTAGATAAAAATAACATAAATCCTCGGCAAATTATCCCCATTTCTTTATATTTTATATTCATACATCTTTAGAAATATGTAAAATTACTTTTTGTACGGAACTCACAGCTAGGATATGCACTTGTCTGAATCTTGTGTCGTGGCTTTAGGTTTAATCACTGTATCTGAGATAAAATTTTTCACACATTTCAACAAATTTAAATAGTATTAATAATTTATTTCACTCTTAAAATATGATAATGAATATCATCATTTAAATTAAAAATAAAATTAATTTTTTTTATTTATTTTTAATCGACTAAATAAATTTTATGTATATATACAATTTTTTAATTTTTGTTTAAGTAAGAATAGTATAAAATCATATGCATCTAACTATGCTTAAGTTTAACCTTAAAAGTGAAGAAAGTCTAAAAATTGTAAGTATCACAGATAAATAAATAAATAAAGCAAAAAAAAAAAAAACAATTTTACAGTTTTAACTTTGTGGGCAAAACTAAAATCCTTTGTTGGAAATTATAAGCAAGAAATCTCTGTTTTAATAAATTGAGTATTATTAATAGTTATAATTTTTAATAATAAAATAAATAATTAAAAGAATATATAAATAAAGTTATTTTCTAAATTACTTTTAATTATATCAATACAAAAATTATTCTCTTACATCAATCAAATAATTTACAAATTGTTCACCTATTTTTCTTTTGTTTTCAACCAAATTCATGATATCAAATCTAAAATATTTTTAAAAAATAATTTTGTATATTCAAGATTAATACAGAAAACTAAACCTACATTAAAATAAATTAGTTTAAACAGTTTCCATCAAAAAGGATTTTAAACTGTGTCCTGAGATATTATTGAAGTGTCTGGTTCAGAATTGGCAACAGTAGAAAACTTTAAGAAACATCCTTAAACTTTCTTACTGTAAAAACATATTTAAGAATTAGAATAGAACAAAAATTCAAAGGCAAAATTTGGTATTTTGAGATTTTAAGTTACCCTGTGAATGTGTCTGCAAGAAACAGACATCTATCCATATAATGGACTGGAAGTTAAATGAAGCATAAAAAACACGTGCTTGTTATGAAAAAGGGCATGAGAAAATGGTGCAGTTGGGCGACAGTGTGGGACCACCACATCAAATGGAATCAATTAGAACCTCTTCTTCCTCTTGTAATGTTTTCAAGAACAACAATTAAGCATCATCCTTTGAAAATCCACCCCCACTTGCTCCTAAACCATTCATTACAACACATCACAAGTTGCTTTTTTCAACCATGGCTGGTGTGAACACCCTCCCAGGAGAAGGGTGGAAGCTTTATCCTTCTTCTGCTATGGAGATTGCTCTTGACAGTGTTGATGGAAGGAGTGAGAACATGGAGGTCCACAACACCATAACTGATGATGTCTGTGTGCATTTTTCTGCTACCAGGTGTGTCACTCTCTTTACTGTAGAACATGTTTGTTCCTCTATTTCTATGTATAGTATTATATTCCTNCACACAGATTTATGCTTTCTTTATTTGATACTTCACTTCTTGTGTTCCCTTTTTTGCCCCCCTCTCCATGTGCAATTAATCAACCTACTGGGGGACAGCTTGTTTGGTTCATGATTTCAAATTTCTGTGGATTCTGAACTTTGTGTGAGTGAGATCAAGACCCATCTATTATGGNGAGTTGGATCATGAAAAGAAAACTTTGGACTAATTTGGATGAACCTTTTCATATGTATTTATCTAAGAAAATGATACTTAAAATGATTTTTTTTTTATAAATTAAAATTAATTTATGTATCTCACACCTTGGAGAATTTAGAAAAAAATACTTTTCAAAAAAATTTAGAAAAAAATACTTTTCAAAAAGCTTGAAATATATGCAAAGTTGATTTTATCATTCTGTAAAAAGTTTATGTATTTTTTCTTCTTATTTTCTTCCTGTACAAGTATTTACTACTTGTTGAAAGGTTGATCTGAACAAAGCATCTGATTAGGACAGGAGTTATAGATTAGACTTGTTTAACCCAACTTTCTGATCTGACATTCTAATTGATGGTTAGGAGTATGTTAATTCTGAACCTAAAAAAGAAGCAGATTTTGGGGATATACTATAGTGTGTTTGTTGGTTTTTAGTCATTACCTCAGGTTTTCTTTGTTTATTTTAAAGAAAAGCATCTGTGCATTTGTTCACCTAGATAAAGGGTACACCCTCAGGGGATAAGCCACTCTCAGAGGAAAGAAAATGCAAAACTTTTCTGGGTTTTGAACCTTTGACTTTACACTTGTTATTTAATCAAGTATTGAATGCAGAGTTTAGAAAATATACTAAAGCTACGAAGTCTAAAGCATGCATGATTGTTGAGAAAACCGTGCTGCATAGTACAATACAATCTCTATCAATGTATAACTTTTGGATAATTTTTTTATGGTATGTGGTTTCACCCCTTTCCTCTCAGGCCAGTGGCAGTGCCATCATCTGGACAGATCAAAGTGATTCCAAATCCAACCAAGTTTACCATCCTCTATAAGGGGAACATGTGTGTTTATGAAGGAATTCCCGCAGAAAAGGTAACTCATTGTGAAAGATGATTAAATAGCTGTTATGATTTTGGTATAACTCATATTTATTCATTAACAGGTGCGTGAAATAATGTTGATTGCTTCTGTCTCTGCTAAGTCTGCTGAAATGAAGAGAGGGGTCCCTTGGACTTCACTCATTTCAAAAACTCCTTCTTCTCTACTTGGAAACACTACTGATTCTGCAAAGAAGAGTTCCATTCGAAGGCTGCAAGATGGTAGCTCTCTTGTTATTACTCTACTAGATTTAGATGATTGATCGATCATCAAACAAATTTCTTGTATGCCATTAATTCTATGTTCACTTTTCATGTGTTAATCCACTAATATTATATAAGTCTTTTCTGGCCTTTGTTTGATGTCTCTCTTCAGAATTTCCTCTAGCACGCAGACAATCACTTCAAAGGTTTCTTGAGAAGCGAAGAAACAGGTACTAACAATGTATCATGTTAGTGCTGTCTCTAATCAGTTCAAAACTTCATTGAAACTAAAAATCATGTTATTCAGGAATCATACCAACATAGTTATATGATTTGGAATGTCAGTGTGAGAGAGTGTTAGCATTTTTCATGATATTACATATGCTGTTTCTGGTATTGACTTTGTTTCTGTTTCCTGAATAAAGGTTGGCTAACAAAGCACCTTACGCCTCAAGTAAAAACATGGCTAACAACATAGAGAACAACTTCTGCTCTGAAATGTCACATTTTGGTTCCTTGAACTATCAAAAGAGGAATTTCAGCCCAGTGTTGTCGCCTCTTTAAGGAAACATGTGTTGGTTCTGCTCTATGGAAGTAGAAACTAATATAACTATGTTACTTTCTCGAGACCATATTCTGTGCTTGATTACTGAATTTGAATCTATCAAGTATGACTTGAAAAGTTGGACCAGTTTGGTTATAATGCCTAGAAAAAGTTCATTATGCTAAGAAAACCTGCTTTTTAAATGTTAGTGGTGGACTTTATGATGTTTTGTAGACAATTGTTATCAGTTATGTTGTAACATCATTTGTTGCTTCCTTCGTATTTTTTTGCTGTTCTACCATGTACAATTTTATTTTATCTTTTCAGCATAGACCAAGAAAACAAAACAAAACAAACTGTCGGTTTTCGTGTGAATTTTGATCAATAGATGTATAATTTTAGTGTTTACATGGTTATTAAAAAAGAAAGAAAGAAAAAACATGTTTCAACAAAACAATTACAGCACTTATTTATCAATAAAGCATTCATGGCATCTTCTTGCCTTGGACAAGTTTCATGTTTGAGTTTTAACCTCTGTGATTGTTTTTTTTTTTTTTAAATGATAGGTTTATTTAGTTTTCTGTTTTAAAAAATAAAACTAGTATTATTGTATTATATACATGTATTATAATTCACATATCGGATTATTATATTTAAAATTAAAATTAGTTTTATTAATGAGTTAATTTTTTTCTATTTTGTTATATAGTTGATGGTCCCATAATAAAGTGTAGTATTCAAAGCAGCATTGATACCTAGTTAATAATCTCATCCCTTTTTCCACACACTTTTGTGTCTTCTCAAGTTTGGAAAGGTCATCTTGTTGGCCTCAAAATATCTAACATTCTCTGACTTCGCTGAACACGTGGATTCAATTGCTTACGTTCTTCACTAAGGGGTTTATAAAGCAAATTTCCTGTTTTCATTATTTATCATTAGGAATTCAAATGAGATTATTGACGAATATTTGAAAATATTAAATAATACATACAAAAACTTATAAATATATATTTTTTAAAAGTTTAGATTGAAAGTAGAATCACTCTTTCTTATAGGAATTTGATTCACATTTTATTATTATTGAACCTTACGTAAATTTGATTCAAAGTAAAATCCATTATTAGTATTGACTTTGTACCCTCATATTATTAAAAAAATAACATGATCACATCTATTTATCGTAAAAAGAAGTTAGATTATGATTGTTTGAAAAGCCCCTTTTAGTAAAAAAGTGAACTTCTAATCATAAACAAGCTAGCTGAATTATTTAACTAGAGATAACTACATGCTTTTTAGGTAGCTGAATTATTTATGATTATTATTATTCATCATGAAATAATTTTAGACCAATGACACGTAAATGATATTCAAATATTGTCAAAAAAATATTATCTAAGTATCATTATTTCATCACTTTTGAATCCTATTACCATGGAATCATAAATCTATTATGATCTTAGCTACATCAGTTAAAAATAAGAACTTAAAAAATTTATATGAGAGGGATTACAAAAATTAACTAATGCATAAGTTGAATTATTATTTTTAGAAGTTTATTAAAATAGGTCCTTTTTAAGGATGGTGGGTAAATTAATGTTTATAAATATTGTTTAAACTTATCTCTATTTTGAAAAAAAAAATATATTAATTGAGAATAGGAATATGAGTAATATTTTTTTTTTCAATTGAATATAATGATAAGGATTGACATATATGTATATGTGTGATCATTATATCCATCACAATATTCATATTCATTATCGTTTTTATTTATGTTTAAATTACCAAAGTACATATAGTTTATAATTTTTTTTTCCTTTTGCTACACACTTTTTTCTTTTCTCTTTCAATTGATTGGCTTGTTATATCTCTTCAAAATCTATTCACATATCTAAGGTACTTTTCCTTTTAAGACAATTTTGATTATATATTTATTCCTTTATACCAATTATGTTCAAATATAGTTAATCAAATAGTTTTAAAGTTTCACGTGTGATTATTTATATTTTTTAATATTTTTTTTCATTGAGAATGTTTAATTTCAATTCTAAGTATTCAATCATGTAAATCCTTTATTTACTAACTAATAAAAAAATTATTATCTTCTTTATTTTTTTATCCTTAATTTTACTTTTATTTAAAAAAACTTTTGTTTTGTTAAAATAGCTTTAATTGTCTCTCAAATGTTCGATTATTTAATATTCAAAGTATGTCTTTTATGTGATTTCATTATATGATATATTAAATAGTTTATAGGACACATTTTTTTTTAATTTTTTAAATATTTTTATTTATTTTTTATTTTTATTATGTAGAATAATGTATTTGATATTTTTTATATGATTATTTTCATTTTCCAACTCATTCTTATAAATGTAATTTTACTGTTATAATTGTATAAAGATGTTTTAATTACTATAATATAATAATTTAATATTGTTATAATGAATCTTGTTTATTATTATCCAATATAAATTAATATAAATTGAGACTTAACAACATATTTAATACTGAAAACAATTTATTCACAAAAAAAGATTGTCAAACGTATGAGCATTTTGTACTTCATACAAAAAAATCATATGCAGTCATAAATGTTGCTCAAATTATAGACCTTAACAATCCTTATAAAAAATGGGTTGAAAAGAAGTTAAAGATAAATATGCAATATTTCAAATAGAAGAACAAAAAATTGAAACTAATCAAATAATATAAAAGGGAATGAACAGAATCAACCCTATATAAGTTTCGTTATCAATGTGTGAATTATTCTTTTCCCTTCCTAGAATTCACATGCAAATCCTAACCGACTGTTCCTTATAGAGAAGTAACATCCTTTGAATGTGCAGCGCCAACAGCTACAATGCAATACAAATGCGAAGGATGGACCCAAGCAATTCAACAATCTATTACTTTTATTAGAAAACTTATTATGCAGTCTAAGAGTTCTCTGTTACCAGATCAAATGATTTGACACCAAATTATGGAGATAAGCATAGCATCTTATTGTAATCAATTATTGCTCTCGGATGCCTTTTATTTCTCTTATTGATTGCAGTATTTTCAGAGATAATAGCCACAACACAAAGGGCAAGAATCCAAGATCATAAACATGTACAGAGTTCAAATATACAGGAATAAAGAACCATGGCCCAAGAGTATTTTGGAAGGAATACACAATTCAAAAGACAGTATATCAATTTACAATTCCATGGTACAATTACAGCCCACAATAGGAATAGCAATTCGGGAGCACTCAGAGAATGATGGCAACATTGTTCCTGTATATTAAGAACCAAAATTGGACGGAAAATAAAAATGAGAAATAGATAAATGGCATAAATTTTGAATAATTTCATAGTACAAAATGTGACATTTTCTTTCCTCCCCTCTCCCCTTTTCTTATTTTACAGAGGAGGGGGATATCTTTGTTAAATTATATTAATAATTAAAGTATAACTTTGATGTAAAGATTCTAATGTGATGATTATTAGAATATAAGGTATTAAAGTTATTGGAATTATTTTAGAGTTATTAAAATTAATCCCTCTCTTCTCCCTTCAAAAGGACATTTTGATATTTTATTAAAGTTAATTAAAATATCACAAAAGAAGAAAAATTTTTACTACTGTGGACAAGGGGTTAAGTTTATGAAAGAAAAGAGAGAAAGTAACGTTCTCAGAAAAGCAAAGGAAACAGTAACTTTGATAGAGAAAAACTTGACAATTCTATATATCAAGAAAACATTAAAGAGAAGTAAAGAAGAGAGAACATTGACAGGAAGAACTATACAATGGATCCAGATAAGTTCTCTTTCTCCTATATATGAGAATAGTGAGTATCATGAAAATTCAAGATCCTGTGTGTTGTTTTCATTTAATTGAAAATCAAAGATTTGCTTACAATCTTTCCATATTATTTCCTTTCAAGGATGGTATTTCTGTTCTAGGACTTACATTTTAGGATGAAGGTACTCTTCCACTGTGAGTGGTTTTGGACCACCAAACCAATCAATTAGAAATATATTTTCAATTTCTAATTTGAAGATTTGAAAGTTGTGATCCTTCGGCCAGCCTGCCAACAACATGAAAAACATCATAGTTCAGAGTCATTTTTTATCAACCATGGTGTATATAACAAGGAGAAAGGGGGGCATTGAACTTTAGTAAACAGTCACGTAAAAACAGAAAGAATGAATGCTGCTAATTCCTTGATTTTACCTTTCATCTCTGGATGCTTGGAGAACAAGGCTTTTCTAGCAAATTCGGCTTCCTTGGAATTTTGATCAATCAATTTCAGCTGAAACACAAAGAAAGAGTTATCAACTTCCTAAGACCTACTAGTGATTAGAGAAAACTCGAGAGTAGTTTCTTTAAGATTGTTCACGAAGTTACGTAGATATTGATAAAAACATCTATGCCAACGCATAAAATTGTATAAACTACGGTACAAATACAATGAGTATAGAGATAGATGTATTTTTCATAATCTTCTAACTTAAGCATTAAAGAGCATTAAAAGAAGGCAGTGTTTGAAAGGAGTAAAAAGTAAGAGTGCATTTAACTTCACAAACCAAACCATTTTAACGAAACTGAAGTGTTTTACGTTGACTGATTTGTACGCTAGTGATGCGTATTGAGAACAAATTCATGTACAATAAGTAACGGTACTGGATATCTACACCCAGTGTGGATACACTAACCATCTAGGAGTACCCATATATGATAGATTAAAATGGCATAGTTTTGACAAAAACATTCTTATCACCCAAAGAATGCTTTTGACTTTTTGTAAGAATTCGTGATCCTGGGGTTTGAAATACTGAAGTGCTGGAGAACTGGAAATGCTTCCAACACCAATACTAACACTCTAGTAATCATATGGCGAGTCAAAGGTGCCCAACGAAAAAAAAAATGGTGTTGAACATGGAAAATAGCAAAAGAGCAAAGTTTAGAGAAATTAAAAGAAAAATCCAAAGGAGAAACATCATGTTCACACATCCAAATTATCATATTGGATATAATTCAATTCTTCACACACCTTTCCAGTTAGAGAAATTTTTGAGCAAGAAGGGTTCATTGGATCTTTCTTGACACAGGTCCCAAGAGGGTATTCACTAACTGTGAATGAAGCTTTATCATTTTGCAGTGCATTTCTTGCTGTTGGGTCGAGGCTTGTCAAGTAAAAGTAAGGGATTCCGGTGCCTGCACCGGGGAGTCCATCACTATACGACACTACATTCCTGCACATACATGACATAACAATAACTTTTCAGCATTCAAAATTAACAAATTCCAGTACATAATGTAGAAGGCACCAGAAACTCTCAGCAGAAGTTATTAGCAGAGTAAATAAACGACGCTTACCCAAAGGGAGCACCACCCAAATCAGCTGAGATAGTGCTGAAAAGAAAGGGGGAAAAAGGAAACTGTTTGAGTTTCATAAGCAGATAAATAAGTGAAAGCGAAGTGGGAAAAAAATCCAATAATTTGAACATGCAAGTTCAGAATTGGAATGGAAGAGATGAAGAGAGAAAGAGAGTACTTGAGGACTCCCCAGAAATTGAGAGAGACGAGCCAACGAGCAGTTGCAGCTGCATCATTTGGGTCGGGTTTTGACGGGATCGACAGTAACCGGCCTTGGGATTGAGAGACCCACATCGACAACCACATCAAACATACCAAACCCTTCATTCCCATCAAATTCAATTTGAAACACATCATTTTGTGTTTTTTCCTGAATCCTTGGCAGTTGCTATTCATCGCTCAAATGGTCTCTTGGAGCATCTTGAGACAGACTATTTATACAATTAAAGGATAAAGAATCCTTTGAATAAAGACATATATTTCTTTTTTATTAGATTTAATTAATAATTTATTTTATTCAATTCAATATTTTTTTAAAAAAAGGACACATTCAAATTTTTTTGATATCATTTTTCTTTATTTTTTTAATATGAAAATTTATTCTTTTATAATAATTTTTTATATAATATATGTCAAATAAATATAAATATGTATTATATTATTTTTATTATTTTTAAATAAAATTGAACTACTTTCTTTAGTTAAAATTATGGTACATTTTATAAATGTTACATTTTAAAATTTGGGAGACTTTCTATCTTCAACTCATTCTATATAATTTTTTTCTTTTACTTCTCTTACTTTTTATTACCTTCTTTTACCTTAAATTCATTTTATACCATTTTTTCAGAAAATAAAACACACATCAAAAGAAAGGAGGGTAAGGATTTTTTCGAACTCAAAACATATTCTTCACCCAAAATCTTCCACCCCATAAAAGAAAAACAATTTTCTTCACCTAAAATATAGTGGAAGAAATAAAAGAGTAATGAATAATAATGAAAACGGATGAGAAAGAGGTAGAGGGAGAAAAAAAATAAAAGGTTTAATAGGTTCGGAGGTCCCTGTATTGGAGGTTTGTTTCAATTCGGTCCTCCAATTTTTGAAGTGATCAATTAGGTTCCTAATTTTGTTAATTTGAATCAATAAAAGCATTTTTGTTAAATGCAGTTAACACCATGAAGTTTTTGAACAGGCACGCTGACGCTTTCAGGTGACATCGTTTCAAGTGCATAGGTGGACTATAAAATGGTGAAATCCCTAAATTAAAAGGGTGTATTTGAAGGTGAAATTCCTAAATTAAAAGGGATTTCACCCTTTTATAATCCACCTATGCACTTGAAATGGTGTCACCTGGAAGCGTCAGCGTGCCACGTGTTCGGAAAGACTTTTATTGATTCAAATTGACAAAATTAGGGACCTAATTGATCACTTTCAAAATTGGAGGACCCAATTGAAACAAAACCCCAAATATAGAGACCTCCAAACCTATTAAACCAAAATAAAAATATTTAATTTTGACACTGTCATAGTTTTAAACATTAATTTTAGTTTGAACTAAATTTATTAAATACTGAAAAAAATGTAAAAGTCAGAATGAATTATATCATACACATAAAGACTTAATTATTAGTTAAACCTTTTTATTATAATAAAACACAATTAACAGAAATGTTAATACAAACAACTAATTTTGTTTCAGCTTTATTAATGATTAAAATAATTAAGCATTTGTTTTTTTTAATAGTGAGGAAATTTTGTTATTGAATGTGAGAGATTTACTCTCTTACATTTTCTTTATCATGCATAAAGTAATATATAAATAATTTTATTTTTAAAATTTGAGTACGATTTATATATTTGATATTTTTAAATTTGTATACACTTATAAAAAAATTTAAAACTCAAAAAAATATTTTTTAAGAATCATCACTCTTTTTTGGTTTTTAATAATTATTATATGCGTTTAAAAATACAATTAATGATAATATAAATTTAATTTTTAATAAATACACATGATCATTATCGATATTAAATTATATATTTTATTTATACTATTAATAAAATATGTTACTATTTATTCTACTAAAATATTAATTTAAGTTTTGTAAATATATTATATTATGATTTTCTTTAATCTTTATTTTGAAGCACAAAGATCCAGAATTTCATTTATATTTTATTGATTGATTGTTGAGGGACGAATATATCTTCATGACAAGAAAAAATCATTTTTCTAATCTTATGAAGTTTTGATTTATATATTATATTAAATATATATATTAGGACAGTAACAATTCTTCACATAAAGATTTTATACCAACAAATATTATTACAGGTATTTAGGATTGGTATTTTCTTCCCAATAAAGAGTATTTTTTTTTTAACATTTTTTATTTATTTTAAGTGTCATTTATTAGAGAAATTTTGATAAATAATTAAATTCATATTTATAGATATATGTTAGCAAAATCACAAGCAGGCCAGGTAAAAGATGAAGCAAGCATTTAGATCTTCAAATAAAAAAACCCTCATAAAGTTTTTTAGTATTGATATTTCTCTATTAAATTGATTATAAAATTATGCTTTAAGAAAAAAATATCTTAAAAGTTTTTTATTAATATATTTCTATTAAATTGATTATAAAATTATGTTTAAGAAAAAAATATCTTAATTTTTTTATATTCATATATTTTTATTAAATTAATTGTAAAATTATGATTAAAAAATTATACCATAAAATAAACGAATATATCACTATTAAATTAATTATAAATTTATGTTTGAGAATAAAATTTAATTTAGATTATTACGTGTATGTGTTAATTTTAGGTAGTATTAAAAACGAGTTAAAATCCTTTTTTCACTAAACTACAATTTTATTTAGAAATATTAAATGATAAGTTATTTTTATAATTTTATAATCAATTTCGATATTCATTTTGTTTTGCAGTGACTTCTCGTGTGGTGATTATACTTATTAATTTTTCTTTCTTTTTTATATTATAAAGGTAATTGTTTTGAAAATTTTAACAAATTTTATTTCTCGAATTTTATGTTGCTTATGTGTATCTATCTTTTCATCTCATTTATGGTTAATATATATTTTATTTATGTTATTGTTATTTTTATTTTATTTATTAGATTTTATTTGTATTAAGATTAAAAATGTGTTACTTTTATCTAATTTTATTTTTTAATACTTTTTTTATTTGTGAACTTTTAAATTTTTTCTACATATATTTTGATGAGAAATTAGAATTATTCTATTCGATTCAATTGTATAACTATTAACTAGTTTATAGTTTATAGTTTAGTCTTGTAGACAATAGAAATGAAATCATTAATCAAACAAGAGATGAATATAATTTGAAATTAAAAAATTAAAAATTAAATAAAATTAATTACAACGAATAATTTTTTATTGAAAAAATTTTAAAAATAAATTTTAAATTAAAAACTTTATTCTTAAGTTTGTTTCAGCTTACACGACATTTGAACCCTTCATAACCATAGGTCTATTTTTTTGGGATAAAAATCAAAAAATTATATCAGAATAAAAAGCTTTACTATTAAATTAGAAAATTATATAGATATATAATTTAATAATAAAAAATATTACTAAGTTTATAATTTTCTTGTGTAGCTTTTCTTAGTAATAAAACTAATAAAATAGAATTCAAGTAAGTATCCTTTATTTAATGATATAATTTAAAAAAAAAAATTACTTCAAAGAGTATTAATTACCAAAGATTTAATAAGAGTATTAAGTACAAGAGATAATGATTATTAAGGACAATAAATGTTTTAATTATTCTCAAAATTTACATATATTTAATCTAATGCTAGTTGGATTTTTCACTAAAAATATTTAATAGTCAATTATGAGTACTTTTGTGTAAGCAAATAAAAAATATTCGTAGAAACATTCTTTAAGAAGTTTTACACTCAACTTAGAAGAAAAAGACAAATATCACCTTATATGTGACAAGTTACAGTAAAACAACCTATATCATAATCAAGTTTTCTCAATCAACCTCGAACAATTAAGGAAGCACTCTTTTTCTTAAAGTATGAAACTATATCAATGAACAAAGAAAGTGTATTTTTTAAGAAAATTTTGAGATATTTAACAAAAACAAAATATTGTTATTATTATTATTATTATTAATCATTAATTATTATGTCCATTGAGTAATTCACTAGACATTTTAAAAGTAAATTAATCAGTTATTATGAAATCTAGTTGATTATTTTTGAAAGATTAAATTTTCAAATTACCTAACATAATTGATTATTTTTTTAATGTAACATTCTATTTTTAGTAGTAAAATGCTACTAAAATGAAATATTACATATATAGTAATGAAACCACTTTTAAATAATAAACCTACCAAATACAAGATTATACATGAGAATAATCTAACTTTCCAAGTGTTTCACTCTCACCTTTCATTGGGTAAAAAAAACGTCTCCCTAACCTCACATTATTAAGGTGATTATAGCAAAAGTAAAAACATACACAGAGATAAAAGTACTACAAGATCATTTATAATTTTTTTAAAACAATAATAATTCACATCTATATATAACTCAAATAACACATAACACAATTTCCCATCAACCTTGAAGAACCCAAACTATCCAAATAAATGCATTGATGTCAAACTCATAGGAAACTTGTACATGTGTATAGTGGAACAACATGCTCTTAAATAATAATAATCACATCTTCAACCACCACCAATGATGTTATACAAAAAAGGTTAATTCATCAAACATCTATACATAAGATGTGTTTATTGAGAGTATCAAGATCATCCTCCAATTCAGAAACTCCTATTCATAGTAACACACTATAACCAACTTAGGATATTTGTATTTCATAATAATTTTTATTGTACAAAAAATAAAGATTTAAAAAATATAGAATCACTACCCTCGTAAGTTTTTATGTCAAATATGTATTTATAATTGTATGAAAACTATTATGATCCAATATTTTGATATTTTTTTATAACATGTCAAATATGTATTTATAATTACATTTATTGTTTTTAAAACTTTTCAATCAAATTATATCAATTGTATATGATGAAAAACTATATATAAAATTAATTTTCTTTGTATTATATATACCCATAAGATCTTGTATCTATAATAGAAAAAAAATACAAACTAAAACTCAAAATAAAAAAAATAATAAAAAATTAACTAAAGATAAAAAATAAATATAAAATAAAGATAATATATATAATAATATCAAAATTTAAAGTAAAGACAAAATTTAATTTTATGTCTAGACTAAAAATACATTTAACATTTAAAAAAATCATCAATTTTATTTAAAAGACACCTAATTGGAGATATTCTCTTTCGGGTCAAGTTTTCTATTTAACGAAAAAGTTAAGAAACTAACCCCAAGTCAATTTAGTTTGACCACCAATGTGAACCCAGAAGGAAATATGTTCAAAAATGATAACTCAATAAGATAAGATAATAAATAAATAAAAAAATACTAGTAGCAAAAAGAAGACATTTCACGTGTCCCCTCTATTATTTAGTAGCAAAAATACTAGTATTTGATAATAACGTTTGATTAAGGTCGCAAGAATGCAATGCTGTAAATAAACCAAAAAGTTAAATAAAAGAAAGAACAATGTTCAGATCATGGGTTCGCCTTTTCTAATTGTATTTTTCTTTCAGTGAATTATGCAGTAACTAGTGAAAAAGTTAAGAACGAGTATAAGTTATAACTAAATACGCATAGGTTCAAATAGAACTGGGACAGAACTGTGCACACGATAAAAGTACACACGAAAATAACAATTATGGCCGTAAACCGAGGCCAAACATCCTTATTTAACAACAAAGGTTTACTACATTGATGAACAACACTGAGAAAGTTTCCAAGGTATCCTACCACAACCACCTCAGCTTCGTTATTTGTGTGATATTGTATCTAGTGGGCACTACGCATAATTCCATGCAAGTAACCACCCGTCATTATAAGCGACACAAGTGACACAACACCTGCTGGAAAGACCTTACCTGATTTCTTGAAACGAGAACCCATCACCCCAAGAAGTGCAGCAGATATCCCTACATGTGGGGTGTAAAGTAAACAAAATCCAACACGAGAGCAGAAGATGAGCTCAAACTTTACTCTAATATCAAAGTGCATGCCGTAAATATGTAGAAGTAATATACAAGTAATGTAAACTAAAATAATCGCACGTCTACTTTAAAATTAATATTTCAAAAATAGACTCGGGCCGGAAAAAACTTTGAACCAGGTAATAAAACTGTCGGGCTTATCAAACATTATTTAGGTGACCATCTACATAAAAGCATAGCATAGATTCTTCTGCGCAAACCACATTATGTGACTATAATTATATAAAAGTACATCATATAGCCTCTTCCATAGCCAGTTGGGCAACTCTAAACATTATTTCGTTTTGTTAGGTTGTATAAAATCTTATAGGCTTGAATAAGATATTTATTTAGTTTTAAATTCTTAAAAGAAACTTCAGAATTCTGGGATAACCAGCCGATAGAGTCTTTACAGTTCACATTAGTTAGTCTCATATTGAATTTCGACATATCTTATCAAATTAATAAACACAAATTATGTGTTAATGATTTGCAAGATTTATTTATATAATTTTTTCTTCAACTTCAAAAGTTTCCTCTCTTAATAAAAAAATGAAGATGTTGTACATCCCACACAAAAAGATAGGGCTGAATTACAATAAATAGGCACATGCAAATCTCAGCTTGTTTGTAAGCCGATTTAGTAGAATTGAAATACATATAAATTCGCTTCCTGATATGACATAATCTACTTTAGCAAGGTTTGTCAAACTTATCATTCTCTCTATTACTAGACTGCTATTGAACCAACCATAAATATATAGATTCAAGCTCAAGATGTTCAAAAACCAACATGAGAAGATATGTTGTAAATTTCACATAAATTAAAGATATATTCAAATTATAATATATAAATAGATAAAAAACTTTATTTTACAAGCCGCCTTTGAATATTCGTTGAGTTAAACCTGAATTCACTTTCTATTCCCTAAAATAAATAATTTAAATATTTTTTTAACAATAGCAATTTTTTAATTTTTCTTTTGATGCTAGCTAAATTAAAAAAATACTAAAGTATTGTACAGGAAACATAGTAGGACTTTAAGATGCACATTCAAAAGAAATCCAAAATTTAGCCATATAGATCACCTTTAATTCAAAAGTGCTAATGCATACTTATACGTGAGAATACACACAAGCACACAATTTTTATTTAAAATTACTAATGCACCTTAAAGAAATTAACTTTTTTGTTTTTTAATTCCTTAGTATTGCAAAATAAAACACAGAAATGAATGCATCTTATCTTTATATGATGATATAACACTTTCCTAAGGTAGGCTTTAAGCAATGAGTAAGCAAAAAATGTGGAGCAAATAGTCACTTACCAAGGCCCACAGATGATGCAAAAACAGGCCTTCCAGGTAGCTCAGTATATACATAATATAGCAGTGATGCAGACAAACCCCCAGCCAAAAGCGACTTCTGACTGCCACTCTTGAGAAAACCCATTACACCACCCACTGCCAAACACCATAAAAACATCGTTGTATATACGTCACCGGGTAAGGGAAAAACATAAAGCAGATGATGCAAAATCATGGCATGGCCGAATCCGTTGGACATTATACTGTGAACAACTCCAATACATGACAGACTCGAAAAAACAGTTTTAATGCAGGAGTAGTATAGGACCATATAACTAGGAAGCACAGATATAGGACCAAATCATAGTAGTAAAAAATGAGCTATTGTTTCAGACACACGCAAGCGTCCCACTCGACATTGATAATAATTTTGGAGAGTGCTTCCTAACCCTGCAATTTGGGAAGAAATTGCAGCTAAAGACGACTCTCAAATAGCAGCTTAATTAACATCTGAAATTGCAATGAATCGAAAACCTTGCCCTAGAAAACTTTCATCCGTCAAGCACATTCCAAAATGCTTTTGGATGAATTGAAAAGTACCAAGTTAACTAAGTCAGCTCCCTCAGATAATTAAACAAAACAAACATATAATACAATAGCAATGTCATTCTCTAGGGTTCAGCAACAGTTATCTCATTTTAGTTATTAAGTGAGTGAAAGAGAAGTACCGAGAGAGAGAGAGAGAGAGAGAGAGAGAGAGAGAGAGAAAGAAGTACCTCCGACGAGTGCAGCATAAGCTAGAGTGAATTTCTGGGACATTAACAAAGCCATTTTCCTCTTGTCACTGCCCGACCCTTCCTCGCCCTTGCTGTTATCACCTCCTTCTCCTCCTCCTCCGCCTCCTCCGCCGCCACCAGAGCCGTTACCGTTTCCGTTAGCGTCGGAACCGCCACCGGTATGATCGAAATCGGGTTGAGTCAAGTCAAGCGAAGTGGCCTTGGAGTCGGAAGTGACGGCGGCGTGGAGGTGGGGATTGTAACGCGTGAAGTAACGGAAAGCAGGGGAATGAGATTGAGAGCGAAAGAATATGGAGATGTTGGGAATGGAAGTGTGAGATCTTGTAAGAGAGAATGAGGGAAGAGTTGAACCTGTAACACCCAACCCACCTAAACCTACACTCTCTGCCATTGACCTTCTCCTTCCTTTCGATTTTGATTTCGTTTCAGTTTTAGATTTCGCCCTGTTCCACAACCTTCCTCTCGCCTCCGGCCCATGTTAATCCACCTTCGCAAAGCCCAAGCCCAAAGCCCATCCCACGCCCTTCATACGTTAAAAAAAATTAACTGATTTGTTTTAATTCATATGTTTTATTATAGTAGAGTGTTACGTACGCATTCATCTCAATAAAAGGGTGAAAACATAACTGAAAATTATACCATAATTTTCATATAAAAAATCAATTATATCATAACTGATTATTTCAAGTTCGGAATAATGGGAATCAAATTTTTGTCTGAACTCTTTCCTTCATGCAAGAGATCACTATCTTTTGAAAAATCAGTACCCACGATTACGTGCAATAGGTTAAATAAATATCAATTAAATATATATATATATATATATATATATATATATATATATATATATATATATATATATATATATATATATATATATATATATATATATCTACACAATGATCTCATCACCAATTACCATCTTAAAATGGATATTTGTATTTTCTTTTGCATAATTGACACCTCCTTTGATGTCCCGAAAGGCTCATTAGATCGAATTTCATTCAAGTTATCAATACTTTTGAATCTCAACTTATCACTTTCATTAAAGTTAAAACATATAATTTAACTTTTTAATTTCTTTGAATATCATTTAATAAACAAATTATTATTCATTTTACTTAATTTCACTTTCTCAAGACCTGTAAGTATATTTTTAATATTAATTTATATTTTGTATGTGTATGAGAAAAAAAATCGCGGTAAAGTTATGGATAGTGCAAAGACTTTAAGTTAACTGTTTCAAATTTTTTACATATAAAATTTATTTAAATCGTAATTAATTTATTATTATTATACTACATGTTTTGAAATATTGTATGATTCTCTCTCCTGCTTAATATTCCAAAACGATACTGCTAGTTTTGTTATAGTAAAACATCCAAAACATCATTAATCTAAAAGGATAAAAGTTGATTATGAGCATCTAACTCATTTGTAACATATAAAAAGTTCACAAGTATGTATAACTTTATACTGCATTATTAACTCCCTGGTGAATCTGACATATATCTGGGGAATCAAATTCCTCCATCACCAAGGGATGAACGTCAGTTGAGGGATTGTATTGCTGAATTACCATAACTGACGTGACAGTGGAAAAATCTGAAGAAGCAACAAAGCTTCCAACAGGTCCAAGCTCTGGACAGTCACTCTTGCTACCCAAAGGTGCCACTGGTGGCATTCTACCAACCAATATTAGGTTGCATCTATGCATTTCCTTCAATGCTGTCTCAATATCTGCTTTGCTTTCCACTAGCTTTTCCTCATACTTCATTGTCTCTTTGGTGTTGTTGTTGCATGCACTTAAAAACTCACTCCACAATTCATCATCTTTATCATCATAATCATTGACATCAACCATATCCATTGTTTTCCTATATTTCTTTGATGACACCTCAACACCGAACGCCAATGATGTCCCTGGTGGACTTACAAACTTAAGCACAGTGAGAAAAATACCCGGGTGCTCAGCCATTCTCATTCCATAACAAAGAGCTTCACGATCATCACGCCCTCCAAAGAAGGGTACCACTATCTTATAAGACACATCACTGGCTTGGACTTGGCTCGTCCCTCCAAGACCTCGATCAACAAAAATTCCCACAGAGCAAGGAGCATGACATAGCACAAGTTGATTCATCTCTTGGAATGAATGTCCCAGTGACTCCATCGATCCATCCACACGTTGGTGTTTGTGGAATGGAAGGATGATCATGGCTGCACGCTTTCTGTGAGCAGTAGTACAAATATCCTCGTGGATGCTATTGAGACCAGAAATGACTGTCATGGGTCGCACACTCACACTGCTCAATTTCTCATATGCCTGAAAAGCTATGATCATTTGATCTTTGCCATCCCGCTTCTTGTTACAAAAGGGCATGCCATTTTTGTGTGCTTTGTGAACCATTGTGATTGCCGAAGATCGCTCCGAAAGCTCCATCAAATGCGTTGCATAGATACAAAGCTTTCCTTTCCTTCCAGTTCCACGGGAACACTCTATTAGATTGATCAGCGAGGGAATGTTACGGGTGTTGTGGAAGCAAGCTAGCAATCGAAGCTCAGTGTCGGGATCTCGTTGAATTGTTTTGTGCTTGTAAGGTGCTCCTCTGCGAGCTGGTTTATATATAGCCATGACTATTGGGGTGGTGATGAAGGTGGTGAACAGTGCCATGACAACACAAATGGCAAATGCTTGGTCATTCAGCACCTGCATTGTATAAGAATGATTCATAAAAAATATAAGAACAAATGACAAATTCTTTTATAAGAAAGGACAAATAACAGACTTGTATTAAGAAATAGGGTGGTAGCATGGCTACCTTCCACAGAGATCTTTGACAATCAACATTGATCTTAAATACTAAGATAAATTATTATTGTTTAGAATAAAAATAACAATATTTTTCTGACATAAATACCTTAAGGTCCCTCCCAATGTTGAGAACAATGAGTTCTACCAAGCCCTTTGTGTTCATGAGAAATCCAAGAGCCAGCGCTTCTCTGGAAGGCACCTTAAACAGTAATGAAACAACAGTAGTGCCAATAATCTTCCCAAAGCAAGCGTTGAATATAACAAGCATTAGCATTGCCCAAGAAAGACCTCCCTTAATTGTTGCTACATTAGTCTTCAAGCCACTTGACACAAAATATAGTGGCATGAAAAGGCCAGAAACCAAGTCTTCTATCCTTTCAGTCAACACCCCAGCAAAGGAACCTTCTTTGGGCATAACAGTACCAACCACAAAAGCCCCAAAGAGTGAATGAATTCCAATAGTATCAGTGACAAAACTACAAGCCAAAACCAAAGTCAATGTGATGCATATGTAGACCTCCTTCACTGGCTCACCCTCCAGGGAACGGTTAGCCATAGCCACAAGCAACGGCCTAATGGCAAAGACAACAAAGATGACAAAAGCAGCACCACAGAGCAATACCCAAAGAGGAACAAAGGGGGATGCATGAGAACCAGAAAGGGCTATGGCAAGAGCAAGAAGAATCCAAGCTGCAACATCATTGACAGCAGCAGCAGACATTGCAATGCGACCAACATCAGTGGTTAGGAGTTTAAGCTCCGCCAGGATCCTCGCAAGGACAGGGAAGGCGGTGATCGAGAGAGCAACACCCATAAAGACTAGAAAAGGAAATAGCTCAGCATCTTTGGATACAGTGGCTCGAAGAGCAATGGAAGTGCCAATCCCAAGAACAAAAGGCACAGTGATCCCACAGAGGGCAATGCCTAAGGCCTTGTGACCAGTACGTCGAATTGCACGCATGTCAAGCTCATGTCCCACGAGAAACAAAAAGAACAAAAGACCTATGTTGGCCAGTGTGTCAAGAACTGTGATGCTTTTCGCTGGAAAAACCGCATTCAGAAACTTCTCGTTTCGCCCAATTGCAGATGGCCCAAGTAGTATTCCTCCCTACAATTTTAACAACATTACTACTTATATTGACATACTCAACATTTTTATCCACTTTCTACGAAAAAAAAAATGAAAAAAGTTTTTTTAACAATATTTTAATAAAATGATGACACTCTGTTATAAAAAATTGTTAAAATAAATATCAGAACCAAATAAAATCCCTTTCCTTATAAATCACAAGTTCTTTTTTATAGAATTAGTCCTTTTAATGGACTTACACATGATACAAACTCAAGATGAGTAGTTAAACTTTAACAAGATTGACCCAAGTGTTGGGTAATTTGTTAGCTCTATTAAATATATATCATCTTTCTATATCTCTCTTCCTTGCGAGAAAGACATGCAAAGTGAACATTTTTGAATAAAATAACACCAACCGAATCCAGCAGTTAAAATAATAATAAAAAAAAAGAAATCCTGGGCATGCCCATGTGCCTAAATTCATTATCACTGGAAGAGGAACCCCTTTTATAACAACGAGAACACACTTGGTTTTGATAACTGGATGGTGGGGTAAGAAAAACTTACTATGATTTCA
Source organism: Vigna radiata var. radiata (assembly GCF_000741045.1). Taxonomy (NCBI): domain Eukaryota; kingdom Viridiplantae; phylum Streptophyta; class Magnoliopsida; order Fabales; family Fabaceae; genus Vigna; species Vigna radiata. Next base: position 47,053,264 of record NC_028357.1, read on the forward strand.
GCAATGACTCTGGGTTGTCTGAGGGGTCTGAAGAGGAATGCAAGAAATCTGGTAAAAGTAACGACCAAACATATTTGGAGGATTAACAGAGGAAGAGCATAATCCAGAGGGTTTTCATGTTGGAACACTCCGTTGGACGTGGCCTTCATGGGTGCAGGGCATGATATGTTATTACCGCTGCCCATCGTGCTTTTCTCTCAAAATATACCACCACCAACAATCCTTAAACTATGTCGATTTTCACAAGAAAAACAGACTCACAACAACAACTACTTGTGTTGTTCTATGTTCTTCACGAATCTTCACAATCATCTAGGAGTCGAGCTCTCTATATATAGAGCGGGGTTAAACAGTGTGTAACTCTATGCAACCAATGACAACTAATTAGGTGCACTTGTTTGTGGTAGGACCAGTTGAAACCAGGATGGTTTACTCTCTTATAGATAACATCTTTCGTAAACCATAAATTTAATTTCAAACTGTAATCATTTGTTAAATTGCTTTTTTAAAATTAATAAAATATAAAATATTCCCATTATTATATATCACCTATAAATTAAATTTTTGTCAAATATTTTATATTTATATTCTCATATTATTTATATATATATATATATATATGGGTCGGTGAATAATATTTTAAATACATTTTTGTATATTTCAACAATTCTAGATATTTTTTAGAATGGGAGTGTTACAGTAAATCTATAAATAGAAAGTTATGGGTGAAGTCGGTTCATGACATGTGTTACAGTAAAGATCTGACCTGATCTTAGTATCTATCTTAGTGCTTCTTTTCTGTCTCCGTAAAACATTGTTAAATTATCTTAAATTAAAAAGAAGAAGATAGAATTAAAATAATTACTTGTATATATAAAAATAATTTTTTTCATTTATTTAAGTTAATGTTAAATGTTGTTATATTATATATGTTATATGTATCAAACCGTTATAACATCATATACACTGATAAGAGGACAATTACATAATTAATAACATAACGTAGAGTCCTGTAAATATAAAGATATCAAATTGTATTTAAAAGATAATAATAATAGACTGAGATATTATACTACTAGTTATATCTATATCATTATCATATTATATCTATATAATAATATTACTTCTTCTTTTTCAATACTTGATTATCTAGTGTTCTTGTAAAATATAATTATCATATCATATCAAGCAAATAACAATCACATAAAATAAAATAAGTTAGAGTTCATTTAAAACTTATAAGTTTTAAATAAAAAGATAATATAATAATAATTTAAAAATTATTAACATAATTCTTATAATTTATCAAATCCGTATTTAAAATACAAAATCTCTAATAGATCAATTATAAAAAAATAAAAAATCACAAACGCGATTTCAGAAAGATTAGTATATTAACTAGTATCTTAAATTTATACTTTTATCATTCTTCAATGTTTAAATATTTCTTGATCCATAAAATATAATATAATAAATTATATATCTCACAAATTCGACCACAATCAAGATTCTAAATAGAACGAATTTCTATCGATTCTCACCACCATAAAAACAAACTAGAATTATCGACAAAACAATTTTTCGCAAACAACTAAATTTTATCAACAATCAATAACTCGTTGATAATTTTGTTTTTCGTAACCATTTTAAAAGTAATATTTTTGTTTGAATCATCACAAAGATAAAATCAATAGTGTTGTTTGAAATAATTGATGAACTCATAAAACGTTTTAATTTTAAAAAAAAAAATCTTCATATGGGGAATAATTTACAAATTTTTAATTTTAACAAAATACATGTGCTTAAATTTTGACAATTTCTTTGCATTATTAATGATTAATATTTTATGTCGCAAGCGTGTCCGTGTTTTTTTTTTCTTTTTTTTTTTTTGAGATCTGCTTTTTTTAGATATAAAAGTTTTAAATTAATTTAAAAAAAAAATATTCGTTATTTAGTTAGAAACTTTATTTTAAAGTTTTGATTATTATTAAAATTTTCACTTTTTAATAAATAATTTATTTTCATAATAAATTACACCCTTAAAAATTGTAATAATGAAATATTAAAATATACCGAATAGATTCAGTAATTTTTTACCTACCTCTGTTAATCTAAAATTTTAACATTTCCCTGTACTTGTGAACTCTTCCTTGAAGCGTACAAAAATACTTATTTTGGAAACTTTTCTTCTTCTTCTTTTTATGAAATAAACTAATATTATTATTGTTACACAAAATATCATTGTTAAAAATTGAATTTTAAATCTAACTCAAATTTATAAAATTAATTTATAAAGTGATGTATGTATCTTTTTATATAATCTAAATTAGTTTTATTATTTATATAATCTAAATTAGTTTTATTATTAATCGAGATGAAACTTCCAACATGTATTTCTTCTGTTAAGATATAAAATTTGAATATTAGATTAGACATTAATAGATTGTTTGATAGGAATTCGATAGTAAATGGAACAATAGATCAAACCAATAACAAGTTTGGATAGAATGAACCCTAACTCATAGTTTTTATATAATAAGGATATAATTTTATGTTCAACACATCTATACAAAATTGGCTTGTAATACGAAGTTAACATTCATTTATAAATTAGTCTTATAATTAGTCTATGTATTTAACTTTAACTCATTCTTATAAAATCGATCCTAAGCTTTACATGTATTTATAAATTAGTCAATGTAAAACTTTAAAACATTAAAATACAAAATTAAAAAATAATAAATATATTTGTTTTAACAGTAATAATATATAAAAATATAAAGCAAATTAATTTTAAGTTGCAGAAAATAATAGCATGATGAAATTTAAAATACCGTTATAAAGTTGTCATGTTAACTTTATAAACGAATTTTTTAAATTTGGAAATATATTTTGAGAAATTTTTTGTTAGTGTATAAATTGTCTCATCAATGTTATCATTCAGAATGCAATTTTGATCCTTTAGTGGATTTATTTAAGATTTAATCTTTCTAATAGTCTCTATTTTTGGTGATTATTTTCAATTAGGTCCCTCATTTTTTCTTTTTCTCAATTAGGTCCCTATTTTTGAAAAATTGAAGCAATTAGGTCACAGTCGTTAGTTTTGTACTAATACCGTTAAAAAGGTTACACGTGTCATCTAGTGATTTTTTTTAATTTTTTAAATATATTTGTAATTTTTTTATTTTTATTTTAAACTATTTATTTATTTTTTTAAAATTGCCATGTGTCAGTGATAGTGCCACGTGTCACTGTCAGACCACGTGTTATTAGATTTGTCTCAATTTGGTCCCTATATTTTAATTTGTCTAAATTTGGTCCCTGCATTCTTATTTTGTCTTAATTTAGTCCTATTTTTTCAAAAAACTAAACAATTTTATTTCTCTCCAAGTTCAAACAAAATTTTATTTGTATATAAATCTTTACAAAAAAATTTATACAAATTAATTTTTTTATTAGAAAAATAAACAAATTACAAATAATATTAAAGAAATCATTTAACCTAAATAATATGAATGAGTAACTTATAAAATTTAACATCTCAATAATAAATATTTTTGTGAAGGTAATCTATACAAGTATAGTCTCAATACTTCCTCAATAATTCATAAAAAGTTTCTAGAGTTAAATATTTCGATTTGAAAAACATCATCACTAATAATTTGCTTAACAAAAATAAATTTAAAGACAAAAATTTGGAAAATGTACATACCGTGTTTTATTTGGGAAGGAACAAATTTTTTTAAATTTTTAAAAAAATTAAGACTAAATTGAGACAAAATAAAAATAGAAGGACCAAATTGGAACAAAATAAAAATACAGGGATCAGATTGAAACAAACGCAATGACATGGGGTTTGACAGTGACACGTGGCACTGTTAGTGCCACCTCACACTGTCATTGCTACGTGGCATAATGTCAACTTGACACGTGACAAATTTTATTTTTAAAAGAAAAAAAAATAAAAATAATTAAAAATATATTTAAAAAATTCAAAAAAAAAATCACGAACTGACACGTGTCACCCTTTTTAACGGTGTTAGTACGGAACTAACGACAGTGACATAATTGTTTCAATTTTTCAGAAATGAGACCTAATTGAGAAAAAGAAAAAATAAGAAACTTAATTGAAAAAAATCATCCAAAAATGAGGACTATAGAATTATTAAACCTTTACTTAATGACATACGCTCTTGAGGGAAACGAGTTTATTATTTTGGAACAGGTTCCTGCACATGGTGTTTTACATTGTCTTTGATTTGTAGTGTCTTACAAATAGTTAAAAAAATATTTATTCTCAATGAAAAATTTCTTAATTATATCTTTCTTTGCAAAATCGACATTCTTAAAGAACTGAACATTTACCAATTTTAAAACTTAGATATGGACCATAAAAAGTGTACCCATAAAGCTCCAACAAAGAAACAACTATTGTTTTCATATTCATTTGATTTTTTTTTTTGTTGTTTCTTTTGGATGCGGTTGCAATTTCCTTATCTTTTTTGTTCCCAGCCTTTATTCATTGAAGCATAGACAAGATGACCACTTTTTGTATTATTTTCAATATTTCCTCTTCCTGAACATTATGTAGGATGAGGTCATTTAAAGACCAAATCTTTTCTTGACAATTATAAGTAATCTTGAATTCATCAAATTTTGTTAGAAGGGAAATCAAAACTAAATGAACTAATAAGTTCTTAGACAATTTTAATTAAAGTGCATTTAATTTTAAAACAATACAGTACTACTCTTGATGATGTCTTTATCCATACATCTTCAAATTAGGTTTGTTCAGAGTCTATCTATCAGAAACTTTTCATTCTTATCAAATTTCTTTCAATTCAAGAAAGAAACTCCTTCGCTATATTTATGTTTTTAAATGTGTTCCAAAATGCTTATGAAATGAGCATTTTTCTAATCATTTGATTTTTAAACTCATGTGTCATTTCTCTCTTAGTTCCATTGAAAGTACGAGTATCGAGTAAAATACGTGACGAGTAATTATTGCCTGCGAGTAACAGGTAACGAGTATTTTAATATTTGTTTCTAAACAGGTCAGGTATAGATAGTATACCATCCGACCCACAGGTACCTGTTACCCTAAAAAAAATAATTTATATTTTTTAATCAAATTTAATTAAAAATAAAACAAAATTATATTTTATCAAGTTAAATTTAATTAAAATTAAATTTTAATTTATATTTAATTTAATTTATATTACATTATATATAATTTTTGTAATTTTATTTTAAAATGTATAAAATATTTTTTTTGGGTATTCACGGATATCCGTGAGTTTTAAAATATCTGCGAATATTTTCTAAACTAGTACCTGGAAGGGAGCAGTAAAATTTTATCCGACGGATTAGGTTACAAATAACTACCATACCCGATCTAACCTGTTACCATTCTTAATTGATAGTAAACTATCTCTAACGCATCAATATCTAAGATATTGTATTTTCAAAATTATTTAAACTATTTAAAATATAAATAGAATTGATATTGACATTAATATTGGCAGAATCATTATTCACAACTAAACATAAAACATTAAAAAATACTTAAATAAATAAGATATAAGTAAAGTATTAAGATAATAGTTTAATATTTTATCATTTAATAAAATTTTATATAATAATATCTCGTCACAATAGCATGTTAATAATAAGATAATATTAAATAGTAAGTCTTCATTCAGGATGATTTAACATTTACACAAAACATACTAATTATTAGATAACACCTTTGGTGTACATGCAATATTAATCATTCTTTCTTTAAGTTTGGATGTACATATCAAACTCCTAATCTTTTCATATTTTAAAATAAGTTAATTTAAACAATAGATTACTTTAATGACATATTGATTCAATTAATTACTCTCAAATATATAAATAAAATGAAAAAAAATATGGTCATGATTGAGCAATTAATTTAAGAAATAAAGAAATCAAGTTTTCAATTTTTAACTTAAAACATATATTTCAATTGAAAAGATATTCACATATTCAATTATTAAGATATTTAAATATCAATTAGTCACGTCAAAATATATTTAAAAATAAAATAAAATCATCTAATTATCATGATTTTTGTTTTGTAATTATTATATTCAGAAAATACATATATTATTTCACTTTAACTAAAAAGTTTAATGTCTTAATAGATATTTATTTATGTCAATAATTTTTAAATAAAATCTTTTTTTACGATTTAATTAAATCTTTATTTTTGTAAAATTGAATCAAAAACAGTTGGTATTAGATATTGTGTTATTTGGCATGTTTATTAGATAATGTTGATAATGTTGTTTCTGTTATTTGGCATGTTGAATCAAAAACAGTTGGTATTAGAAATTCAATTACAGAAAGACTCATCTCTTCACAATTGCGAAATAGAAATGAAATTGGAAAAATTTTAAATTTTAATGGAAACTCCCAAAAGTCAAAATGTTGGTTTTGGAAGTATCACTTGGACACTTGGAGTGGCTTTGTTGGAAGCTGGGAAGGCGTATTCCGTTAAATTTGGCCTTCATGGTTTTGGCTTGCTTCAGATGAAGATGAATATACCTTTTCTTGTTCCCATTTTGATACTTTCATTTATTCTTCTGCCTTGTTCTTTATCATGGGTTGTCGATGTCAAGATTTTTCCTGAGACAATATCTTCCATTTTTTAGGCATAACAGTGGGTCAAGTGCATCTGTCCGGAGACAATATATTTTTTTAATGGTTAAATTTAAAACTATATGTTAATGAGAGATCATAATTTCTTAATTTGGAAAAATAAAATATTCAATGCATTATTAAAGTTTTATAAAAACAATGAGTATACATTAATTTAAATATAAATAATAAAGAAATTTATTTAATGTGGTTGACAATTTTCTCTTCTAGAAATAATAAACCAGATAGAGCGAGGAAGTAAAAAAAAGGAAAGACAAGAAAGAAAAAACAGAAACAAAAGAGATATATCATTTATTTACTTTGCATACGAGAAAAAAAAAGTAAGAAAGAAATTACAAGTTAGGTGGAAAGTTAGAAAAAAAAAAGATAAATATAAATATCTATTGAATTAAATATATTTTTAAATTTTAAATATTTTCGTAAATTTATATTTTGTTCATATTGATATATTTTGATTTGTAAGTTTTAAAACATAAACGAAAATAATTTTATTTAATTTACTTATGTTAACTTTTTTATGTAAAATATGTTTTTAAAAATATTTCAAATAATATAAATATTAATATAAAACGTGTTTGAAATATAAAAAATTAAATATAATCGAGTTAAAATTTTATTTATTTTTAATGTTTGAAAATTAAATTTATAAAAATTTAAATATAAATAAATTTTAATTTAATTTCAAAATTTAAAGATTAAAAATATATTTAATCTATATATTTTAAAGACCTAATATAAGAAAAATTAAAACACAAAAGATTTTTTTTTGTTTTGGTTAAAAGAGAAAATTTAAAATTATCATATAAAAGTTTTTTTTTTCTTTTATGAAAAATAACATATTTGTATCGTCCTCCGAGCACTAATAATAAGTGGTAAAGTCATTGGAAGCTTTAAGAGCCACAAACTTAGCGTGATTTTTACTCATAAAGTTTAAATTGGACAAGAAAAGGGAGTCTAATTTTTTTTTTTTTTTAAAATAGGTTTAGTTTGGACTGATTTTAAACACTCATTCTGGAAATAGTTCTAAATAAAGAGTATAAACAAATTTGTTTGGTAGCCTAAAGTGGTAGATCTATTAACATAAATAGATAAAAATATATACTAATATAAATGTTTCATAAAATAAATTGACATACCATCTACATCAATGTAATTATAATCTTTATCTAGAAAATATAATATAAACCAATTAAAACTATTTACATATATTATATTTAGATTAAAAAAATACATACATTTAAATTTATTTTATTTTAAATTATTTAATTTTTAAATGTTTTTATAAAATTATTCAAATTTAGTGATTTTATTTTTATTTGAATAAAATATTTCAATAATCATCATATTTAAAAAATATCCGAGCATAACATAATTTTTAAAAATCCAAAAATATCAACATTAATACTATCTTATATTTGATTCTGAATTATGTTATTTTACAATCAAAATTCATCTAGAGTTTTTCTTTTAATATTTACAACGTGTATTACTATCATAAAATTATTTACTATTTTAATAATAATTAAAACTAATTAATGAAGACTAGGCTTTTAATTTGAACAATACTCAAAGAAGTATAAACCTAGCTGTTTTTTTTTTATAAGTTTCAATGTGTCAAATAATGATGTTTTAAAAAGTATATATTTGAAAAAGGAAAAAAATGTCTTAAAACACAGTCTTTAAAATGAAAAAAAAAGTTATAAAACTCTTGTGACCAATTATATAATTTTATATTAATAATACACATTTATGAAATTGTATTTATATCATCCAATGAATGTGTGTAAAGAATATAATTCACAATTTTATGATGATGCTTACATCAAGGAGTTCATCAAAGTGGGAAACTCCCAACTCTTTAGTGGATTTCAATTGGTAGTGTGATTTGGACTTGTGGTGTGCATATTTTTATTTCAAAAGTTGAGGTTTAATTGTATATTTTATTACTCAATTTATAATTTTTATAAACTTAATGTTACATTTTTAATTTTATAAATTTCATCCTTTAAAATTATATACATCATTGGTTAAATATTAAATTATTAGTTTGAATTTATATAGTAAAATATGTATTAAATTTCAAATTATATATGATTATAAGATCTTAAATATTTACATTAAGAAATATGATTTAAAGTCAATAGATAATGAAAATAATCTAGAAATAAAAATTTAGAACTCATTCATCTGAATCTAAACTAACTTTTTTTTATGTGATATGATTTATATGTATTGAAAGGTATATGAGAACTGAATCCACGGAGAACACTATGAAGGGATAAAAATGATATGATTGTCGACAGCAATACACATTGCACGGGTTGCACGGGTCATACGAATGAAGACCGCAGTAATTAAAAGTTACCATCATATAAACTAATTCAAATAGATAGTGCTAATATTTAAATTTTGGTAACATCACCAACACATCATCCCACATTTAGCAGCTTAAGAGGAATTTGAGACATAAAATAATTAAGATCTCAAAGAGTTTAAAAGTAATACACAATCTTTCATGTTGTAATTCTTTGTAACAATAATTGTTTTTTATTATAATATTGTGTTAAATATTTAATATTTACACTTTTACCCGCATAGCACTTGAGAATTTTTCTTTATAATAGGATATATATATATATATATATATATATATATGTTTTGAATTAGATGACTGTGAAGAGTGTACAAGTGTTTATTTATTTTGACACAGAAGTTGGGTACCATGAATAAAAAGTGACACATGGGACCTCCGAAAGTTATGTTCACTTACAAATAAAAACACTCTTTTTCATTTTTAAAACAAACTAATTTCAAATATGAGTGGACATTAAGTCTGTATCTAGAATGAATGAAAAAGAAAAAGGAAAAAAAATTGAATTTGAAAAAAGAAAACTTGATTTTATTTTATATAAAAATGTTTTGTTTTTCTATTTTTGTAAAAAGAAATACATCCTTATTCATTCAATGTTTTCTAAATATGTTTTTTTTGTTCACATGTTTTTTTATTCTTTAAATAACAATTTTATAAATTAAAATTGTAAAAACTTGTAGATTAATAATTTAAAATAATAAGATTTAATTATTGTAATATTATACGGTTTTAATATAAATAGTTTGTACAAAGAATTTTATTATTTTAAAATTATATAATTTTTATAAAAAAATTATAATTCTTTTACTTCTTTTTAAGTATTTTTTCTATATACTCTTTTGATTGAAGAATTAAGATGGTAAGATTAATTCTTGTAATGAGTTTTTTAATTTGAACCGATTATTTTTTTATTTTCTTAAGTTGAGTTTCAATTTTTTTTTAGTCTCTTTGTGTCAGTGAGTCTTCTTTCACTTGCATAAGTCTTTTTAGTCATCTATATGATTCTATGCTTATTAGTGATCGTCATGATATATCCTGATCGTTATTGTGATGTTCCCATATGTAGATGAAACATACAAGCTTGGAGGAGTTTTTTTTTGTTAGGATCTTGTTAGTTCTTGGTCAAGTAAGAGAAACTAATTGCATTGTTTTAATGTTATAGATATCTTGAAATATGTAATTTCACAATTGAATGATATAATGAAATTGATATGTTGATTTTGGTCTATTGGATGTTTGTATTGTTGAATTGTTTTGGTTGAGTTGTCTTGATTGAGAACTTAAGATCTATCAATTGAGTCAATTGATATGTACCCTAAGATTAATTTTTTTTTACTAAAGAATTAAGAATAGAATATCAATTTGATCATTTGAGCAGGTTTTAATTTCTCATATCACAGAGTTTTCATCTTTTTTTTCTAATACAGCGTTGAGCGCTAGTTCACTGTGCAGGTCTAGAAGAATTTTAGCTTCAGATCACTACATGCCAGTTTTGTAGCGTTAAGCACAGTAAAATGCAAATGCTTTGGTACAAAGTGATAGTAGGGCACTACTGAGCATTATCTTTCTCTACAGGTCTATAGCACATTAGTTTCAAGATGCTGAGAGACAAAAGTGTTTCGCTTAGCACGAGTTTTGTAAGAAGAAGGGTGTTGAGCATCAAGATTATCACTGAGTGTCACCTCTTACAAAAGGTTTAGGCTTCTATGAAAAAGCGTAAAGTTGGACGTCACTTTTGAACACCAGTATACATGTTTGAAATTTCTTATTTCATGGTTGTTTGATATATAATTTGAAATGTGTTTAATGTCCGCCAATGAATTTATGTGGTTATTCATGTATGATATTATGATGATGATGAGTTTGTTATTAGTTATGAGAAGAAAATGGTATATGTGTTTGACGTAATTTCATGAATCTCTTAGGGAGATTATATGGTGATGTTTTATTAATGATGTATGCATTGATGTGGGAGTTTAAATGTTGGAGATTATCGTGTCACTCTAATAACCATTTAAGCTTAGGTGGAGTAGAATGAGGTGTGTGGTGAAAGGTGCATGAGGTTGTAGATTAAAGACTTTATCAAATATGTTATTAGACGAACATTGTGTGTGGTAGGGTGAAATTCATCAGCAATGATTTTGCAAAACAATAGATGTCATCACAAGTGCATGACCCTTTGAGATTTCACATCAATGTTTTATCGAGATAATTGAGTCTAAAATGATTCTCTATACGCGACAATGTTGTTTTATGAATGTATAATGATTCATTCAACGTTTGATTATGAAAACTCTTTTTTCACATTAGTTTACCTTTTCTTATGCGTTTTTCTGTTTGTGTAGTTTTTTTTTTTTTTCTTTGCAACGATCATCTTTATTAGTATGAACAAATGAGAAAATAAGAGTCTATCTCAGGAGTTGATAAAATATTTATAATTATCTTTATAATTATAATTATAATAATTTTATTATAATTTTTTTACTAATATAATATAAAAACTCTTTACTACTATTCTTTAAAAGAAAACTCTAATCACTACAATTCTTACCTTTTTCTTTTATATATATTTCATCTATTTTCATTATACAATTCAAATAATTTTGTTTCACAATTAAAAAAAATGTTAACCAATTCCAAAAGAAAATGATCAACAAAGGTGACTGTTACTGTGAATGAGACAATCATGAGTGTTGGTGAGACTAATTTGTGTGAAGAGAAAAGTTCCGAGGAATAAATGTCAATGTAGTGCTTTGTTGGGTAAAAAAAACTAATTAATAATAAAGCTCAATAAATAATCCACTAGATAAACATTTTTTTATGCATTTCTGTGCTATTTATTTTCAATCAAAATTAATAAAATAATTTATTTTATTATAGAAATGTAATTTTACTTTAATGAAAAATATTAAAAAATATTGAAGAAAATATATGTAAATTATGCCTTTAATAAATAGTTATTCTGTTTGTAAGAAAAATATTTAATTTCCAAATGTTTTTAAGTGTAATTTTTTGTTGTTGTAAAATTACATGCGCATTATGCTATTTCTTTTAATATTATATATACAATTTTTATGTTACTTTTAACTATATAATGTTGCATTCTATTAAATTAATTTTTTTAACATTTTATAAAAGTTATACAATTTTTAACTAAAAATAATATTATAATGCTTACATTTTTTTTAATTTTAATACTTACAAAGTTAATAAAATCATTTTTGAAAATGAAATGAAAATTTAAACTTACATCAATTTTCTATTTCATAATCTTAAATTTATATTTTAATATATATATATATATATTATTTATATTTTATATTTATATTTTATTTTTAGTTAATTTATTATTATTTTTTATTTGTATTTTGGATTTTATCTATATTTTTTCTATTATAAATAGAAGATTTTTATGTGTTTATTCAATATATATAAGAAAGACTGATTTCATAGGTACCTTTTACTATATTTAAAATATATATATATATATATATACTAAATTTATTTTAAAATTTTAAAAATACTATTTGCATAGATACATTCAACATTTCATAATTTATTTTAGAGAGCATGATTAATACATTTTTTTTATCTCATCTCTTATGACTCAAACAATATTTATTAAATTAATATTTATGTTACCTCAATGTATTATAAATACACATATTTACCAAAAACAATTCATTGTTCTAATGAAGGAAGGTCTTGTCTAATTTTTGAAAGAAGAAAAAAAAAGATAAAGGAAGTTGAAGACATATTAAGAAAGTGTCTCTCAAGTTGACTTTGTAAGGAACATTAGTTTTTTTTTCTTTTCTTTTAACAAGAGCTCTTCAAGTTCAACCTATTATAGAACAGAAAAAAAAATGAATTTATTTAAACTATTAATAATTTTAAAATTAACTATTTTCGTTTGTTGTAATAGAGTAAAAAACTACTTTCTGATAAAAAAATTAAAAATAGATACTAAATAATTAATTATAAAAGAAAGTATATTAGTGAAATCTCAGCAAAAGTTCAAAATCCCAATCATATTTTTATTTCCTTTTTTTAGTAAATATATTTAACCTAGGGATGTTCTATAAATGACAGGTAAGAAAAAAAATATAATTTTTAAAATATAAAAAAATTAATAATTATAAAATAAATAAATTGTGGAGTTGTTGAAAAAGATATACTAGTGTGGTAAAGAATGTTCGATTGTTACTTAAAAAGATGTTTGTGGCAGAGAAGGGTGGTTGAGTGGTAGTGGAATTTTTGCAATTGACAGCAACACAGACAAAATATTGAGGAAATTTATTTGTGTGATGTGGATATGTGTTGACTTTGGATTAATAAAAAAAAAAAACTTCTATATCAACCATATATCCACTTAGATTATTATTATAATATGTTTATTATTATTACTATAATTATTTATTATTATTATTATTATTATTATTATTATTATGTTTATATTTATTATGTCTGCATCATTTGTTTTCAACCCCTCTCATCTTAAATCTTTATATTCAAATAAATAGAAATCAGCAAGGCAGTTACACAAATTGCAAAAGGGCAACATGAATATTTCATGTAAATTTTCTTAAATCTACTCATATAAATGAAGATTGAAAAGTGGTTTATCCCATAATTCTTTCCTTTCCATTCCTCATCAATCTTTTAAAAGGAACATAAAATCTCTTCCTAAAATGTTATGCTCTCTTAGAGCATACCATGTCAGCCCTAAAGTTCATTCTCCACATAACTCATCAAGTTACATAACTCATCAAGTTAGGGTTTTAAAATGTTTTCATAAAAAATATCATCACTAAAAGTTGAACTTATGATCTTTCTATCATCACAAACTCTTATCATCACAAGCTCCTACCATTTAAGCTACCATATTTCTTTGTCTTACTTACCATTTTTATAAGATTAAACATTATTCTCCATGTTTTTACACATAACTAAAAAAATAAACATAAGTAAAAACATTATACGTAAAACTTGAACCTAATACCTCACCCTCCAACGCAAAGCTTTTAACCAAAGAAATTATCACAATATTTTAATATAATAATAATAATTTAAATACATATTAATATTTATTATTTGTTTTATCTCATGTAAATATTTTTCTAAGGTCTTACACATAAGAAGATGGAAACATGTCCTACTGAACATTGTTCCCACCTCCTTTACTATTGGCGAGTCACCCTTGCACTCGATGAAAAATAGTGGACCACCTCGACAACAACCTAAAAAGAAAGCCTCACTAACATCCTCATTAGTGAGCACATGGGTAACTCAACATTCCAATACCCATGTACAAGAATAATTCAATGAGTACAAAAACAACTCAACATTCCAATGTTCGAGTATAAAAGCAGCTTGGCATTGTAATGACCGAGTACATGAGCAATTTAGCGTTCCAACATCCAAGTACAAGAGCAAGAGTAAATTAGGGTTCCAATACCCGATTACAAGAAGAATTTAATGAGTATAAGAACAATTCGACATTACAATGCCAAAATACAACAACAACTTAATGTTCTAATGATTAAGTACATAAGAAACTCAATGCTTTAGTGACCAAGTACAAGAGCAACTCGACTTTCTAGTGTCCAAGTACATGAGTAACTTGGTGTTCCAATACTCGAGTACATGAACAAATAAAAGCCTGGTGTTACAATACCATATTCAAGAAAAAATGGTGCAAAAGGTAGACCTAATGTGGAGAAAATGCTACTACGCTTGCAACTTTGAGAAGAAAGAAAGCTTGCACCCAATAAAAGCCTACAAGGCAAAATAACTCATTGGAAAGTTAATCACCGAGGTCAACTCAAGATGAATTAAGTACGGGGATAAACATCCACTAATAGAATGCCTAAGACAACACAAAGACAAATGTCCAAAAGGCTACACTCACACACCATATAACTTTGCAGAAAATAATTGTAAAGAAAGAGAGCCAAAGTAAAGAAAGTTAAAGCCTGAGAAGACAAAGTAGAAGGGAAACTCACACCTAGATAGGATGGGCCATTCCACATAGTTGATTCCCTCCATAAATGTTCTTAAAAGCTAGAGGAGTTATGAGGAAAACTCATCTAAAGGACATAAAATGTCACACATCTATATATTACCATTTGAAAGTATAAGGACGTATGTACTTTTTTTTTCTTTGCCCAGATTTTGCCCTTAAGTTGGATTTTGCTAGACAAGGTTTTAATGAGGCACACTTTAATTTTCTAATAAAAATCCTTTTTTATTTTACATATCTTTACTTGTTAACACAAAACCCTTAAAAGGAAACACTAAGATGTAATGAGTTAAGCCTGCAAGCATGACATCGAGTTACCTAGATGGTCACCAAAACACTCAAACAAGGCATCAAGTTATTTAGACATTAACAAAAGTCCACAAATGTGCCACCCGAGTTACTAGGACAGTAACATAAGAAAAACCATCAAACGAGACACTAAATTACCTAAATGGTAGGAAAAGCCCACAAACATAGTACCCGAGTTACTTTGGTAGTAACATAAATAAAACCCTTAAATGAGACACCGAATTACCTGGGTGGTAGTAAAAGCCCATAAACATGACACTCAAGTTCCTTAGACATTAACATAAGCAAAGTTCTCAAATGAGACACTGAGTTACCTAGACAGTAGCAAAAGCCCACGAACATGGCATTTGAGTTACTCAGATAATAATATAAACAAAGTCTTCAAACAAAGCACCAAGTCACTTAGATGATAACAAAAACCCACAAACGTGACACCCGAATTACTTAAGTAGTAACATAAGCAAAGTCCTCAAACGAGGCATTGAATTACCTTGATGATAGTAAAAACCAACAAATTGACACGTAAGGTACTTTGAAATTAACATAAGCAAGTCCTCAAACGAGATATAAAGTTACAACACAACCCAACCAAAGAAACAGTTACAACACAACAAGCATTTTCTTTATGTTAATCAAATTTATGAACTTGAGAGACTTATATATGTAACAAACCTAACAAATATACTAAATAGCATGATTTAACCAAACTTATTCAATATAGTTAACCTAAACTAGTTAAATAATATTCTAAGAGATATTTATTAGTATAATTATCTTATATTCATAAAATATGTGACTAAATTTTGGTAATTTAATTATATTATAATAATATTTTTAATATCATATATTAATAAACACTTAAAGAAATCGTGTATGTGATGTCAATTTTTAATATTACATTTCTTAAAAAATGTTGCAATTTACAATATAATAAGACATTTTAATAACTACCATAATTTACATATATAGTATAATTTTTTTAATTATCTTTATTTTAATTATTATACTATTAATGAAAAATAAGACATTTTAAATTGTAATTTTATAATAACTTTTTTCCAGGTATCTAATTTTTTATTTTAGTGTTCTTTCTCTTTTACCTCCTTTCTCTCTTTCTAATTTCTCTTTTTCTTTTAATAAGTAATTTATATGATGAATTCATTTAAAAGACATTAAAAAAGATAAAATAATTATAAAAATATAAATCTTTTATATTTTGTTTTAAATATAATATAAAAAAATTGAATATATCAAAATATCATTTCAAATTTGCGGGACAAACACCACTCATAATAGTGAAAAACGCACAAACTCTATTTCGGACCTTATACTTCAAAAGCATGGCTCATTCCCTCCCTCGATTTCAGATTGAAAAAACGTGGCTCACCGCTATGTCCTTCTCACCGGCCATCGTCTCCCTCTCTCCGACCTTCTCACCGGCTGTCGTCTCCCTCTATCCCACCTTCTCACCGTGGTGCGATTAGGTTTGGTAAGTCTCTCGTTGTTCTCTCTTGCTCTACCAATTCTCTGTTTATTGTCCTCAATCTCTCACACCCACTCTCGGTTGCTTGCCCTAGTGCGTTTTTGATGGTCAACATTGGATTGCTGTATGGTGTTTTAAAGAACTTGTTGGTGTGATGTTTCTTGCAAGGTTAGTCTATCACAATCTTTCATATAGGAAACTTAGGGTTTGCTTTTGAACAGGTTAATTTGTTTGAGTTTGAATTTGTTGTTTGATTTCTTTGGTTTTATAATCTAGGATTAGTTCGTTTGAATTTGGTGTAATTCCTACAATCGTTACTTCAAGTTCATTATTTTAGCCATCTTTATTGCTCGACTTCACTGTTTCTCAGCTGTCTTTCAGTTTCTTTGCTGATTCTGTAGAGATTTTTTACTTAATTATGCCCAATTATCCCTGTTCATTGGGTCATTTTAGTTCATTGCATTGGAGAATAATTCTCTGCATCTATTATAGATTCATTATGACTTAAAACATGTGAAAACCAGTCCCAGAGTCTGCATTGTTGGGAAATTGTTGGTACGAAAACGGACCATTGAATTCTTCGTGTAAAAGTAAGTAATTGTCTGCATACCCACTATATCATATCATTTACATTCGTTGCACTTTTTTACCCTGGTTATTTTGCATCTGGTATGCCAGACATGTTTCACATTTTAATGTTATTTCTATCGAGTAATTGTTAAAGTTTAATCTAACAGATGAGGCACATCCAATGTGTTTGAAAAAGTTTCTCCTATATTTCTGTATTTATGTATGTGAAGGAGAGGGACCAATAGATGTCATACGTGTTTAGGTAGCGAAAGACTTTACTGAACTTTAGATAATACATTTGTTTGGTTTATCAATATTTTTTTTTGTATCCTTTAATCATTTTACGAATGGACTAGGAGAATTTTGACTATGCATAAGAAGTTTTGTTGATTGGCTTGCTAAGAGAGAAAAATAAGAATAAAAAAAAAACGAACATGAGCTTCTCTAAAAGCTAAAATTGGCTTCTGCATTATAATATAAAAATTTAGAAAACTATGAGATAGCTTCTACAAATTAGCTTATGCATAAGTTAGTTTTAACTCTTAGAAAAACCCATTTCATTTTTCTTTTTATTTTGCTATCCTACTTATCCTTGTGAAGAAACTTGTCCAAAACAGTCTTTATTATGTACCTTACTATGTACCTGGAGATAAAGAGAACACAGATTTTTGCACTTTGTTTAGAATTTCTAGTAACTGCGCCCATTTGTGCCTTTTTTCCAAAGCAGTATCTGATCACATTCTTTTCCCACGATGATTATTTCCAAAGCAGGTATGAAAGTCTAGACTAAGGCAGCCCAGCTTATAATCTAATATGAAAACAACGGTAATATAAGTCTAATTCGAACTCCTTCAGTCAAACGACTGTTTTTCGAAAACAACCGTAACGAATACATAGGATTTTCCAATTATCTGAAGCACACCTTCATACTAATTTAAGCAAAAATCAATTGATTCCCTCCTTTTCTCTATTGATTCCCTTGTATTCATTGGTTCTATTCCTGCTGCTCCACACACTCTGGAAAAATTTTGGTTGTTCGCTTGGTCCAATTTTGCTCAATGTTGTGTTTTTTTGCTTCCAAGAACTTTTACACTCTATTTCTTCCATCTCTATATTCCTCAACGGATTCAGTGATTTTCGGCGGGAAAAGTCACAATTTTGTATTTAAAAGGGGATGCACAATGAATTAGTTTTTAATTGACTTTTTCAAAGCTGAATATAATATGTTTTGATTACATTACTTTTCGTGTAAAACTCACTGAATCCGTTTTCCATATTTTTTTCTTCTTTCAATTTTCTATCTATTTAAAACTAATTTCATCTTATTTTATTTAATACTTTTAATTAACTAGATGAAATTGAGTGTTGATAGATGAAAACATTTTATATGCACAAGACCCGTTTATAAAAATAATAATTAAAAAACAAATTCATAACTAAACAGAGAAGTTAAAGAATAGTTAAAAAGGAAATTGGTTATTCAAGAATATAAATAAACAATGGACCTAGACTCAAATATAATAACAAATATACTATTTATTTAAATAATTTTACTAAAAAAATTATATTTTCGATAAATATATTACACTCGAGTCTGACATGGATAATATCAATTTGTAATATAATATGTAAATTTTTTTTTACTATTCTTTATTTGTATGCATTTGTTTAAAAGATATTTATGAGTGTTTTAAAATTCGTGAATATGGTAAATGTTTTAAAAAAATATTTTTATAAATTATTAAAATAAAATTACAAAAAATATATAAAATATAATATAAATTAAAGTAAATATAAATTAAAAATTAATTTTAATTAAATTAAATTTTATAAATATAAATTAATTTTAGTTTTAATTAAATTAAATTAAATAAAATATAAATTAAATTTTTATTTTTATTTTTTATGAGAACTGGATATTTGTGAATATTAAAATATTTGTTAATTCACAAGTAATAAATAATCATAAATATCAATTATTTGTGGTAGATTTTATTCATTATGGATATCATTTTTTTCTAAGTATAATAATATACATTGATATAGTTTATTAAAAAAAAAAATATTTTAAGAAACCGGAGAATTTCACTCAAGCATGATCTCTACAATAAAAAAACTTAGGGAACTCATATGCTCTACTTTTCTACTTAAATATGCTAGAAATTACATCAATAAATTATATTGATTTTGGAAATTATATAGATGTGTCAATTTAACGTAATCCCACTTTAACCTATTTTTGAACAAGCTCCCTTTTAATGGATCATAAAACGAGTAGGCTAAAAGAAAATTTGAAGGAAAACTTTTCAAATACCCTAATTTTCTACTAAAAAAATGCTAGAAAAGAGTTTAATTTTGGAGATCTCAGATGTAATGCAATGAATGGCTGGTGACAGCTAAAGAGGAAATAATAAAGAAAGAAAGAGAAAAACAAGTTTCCTTCGAAATTCACGAACATGCACACCAAAAGCAATGACTATATATGTTGTTCCTGTTGAAGTGNCTATACATGTTTAATGTTAGCTTGAAATCCTGTTAATATATATATGGGTGGGTTAGCTAAGATAAGAAAAGTGGATGTTGTGATCCTGATGGTGGCGATAGGATTGTGCAGGAATTTTGTTGAATGTAGGAAACATGTGAGCATTAAGAACAGGCTTGGAGCTGGAAAGAATATGAGTTTGCATTGCCAGTCGAAGGACAATGATTTGGGACACCAAAACATAGCAAATGGAGATGAGTTTGGATGGGACTTCTCAGACAATATTTTCGGAACAACACTGTTTTTCTGTGATGTGGGTTGGGAAAAGGTTGAGGAATATCATTTTAATGCTTATTCCTTCGGCAGGGACAGAGTACGATGTGATGGTGTCGGATGTTCATGGCTCCTATCGGCTGAAGGCATTTATGGCTTCAATGTACAAACCGCCTTCTGGGAATTCATGTACCAATGGCCAAATTAATCACATCTACTTTATCACAATAATATAATAAACAACTATTTCCTTCTTCTCACTTCTCATCACCTTTTTCTTATTATCTACTGATAATACTAAAACTAACTTTACATCTGGTGCTCATCAAATCCATCCTATACCCACTCTTTCCAACGAAAAAATAAAATAATTAAAGATTACAATAGAATATGTAAGTTATGGTTTTTATTTTATTCTATAATATTGAATTATTATTAAATTTTAATAAAAATTAAAATATATAGTTTTGTTGACAAAGAAAAAAATTTAATATATTTATTAATATCTTAAACTATGTTTACTAACCCATGTATAAATATTTAATGCTATCATTATTATATACTTATTAGCATTTAATTCTTTCGTTGCAGTTTAATGCTTATTGTATTAAAATTTATGATTGTTAATGTACACTAAGAATTTGTTATGTTCACAATTTGTAAAATTAATATTATATCAAGTTGGATTGTTATGTTCACAATTGTAAAATTAATATAATATCATGTAACTAAAGTATGTTAAATATTTGTAAAAAAAAAATAATGAATACAACCAAAAGACCGCACAAATGCAAAACTTGTACAACTTAAACTAAAATTATAAAAATCACATCGTTAGAATACTTGGAAGATTTTTATGTTATAACTTATTTTCAATTTTTTAAAAATAATTTTTTTTTTCATGTTTCATGACGGAACCAATTTCATGCCTGAAATGGATATGTAAATATTGAATACTCAATTGCATAAATATTTGATTCTTTACTATTTACATAAATTGATTGCATAGTAACCTAAACAATGCCCATAAGCATTTCGATGAAATAACACTAATTGCGATAATTTGATAAACGATTTTATGCCTGTAGAAGATTGGAATAAACTTTAAATAAAGCTATAATAAATTTAATATATTATTGTAACTTATAATTAATTTAAGAATCAGAATGTGCCACAAAAAGCAGTAGTCATAATCGCGTTTCAGTTTAGTTTCAAATCTTTTATAAAAGATCATTCTAAACCAAAACATTACAATTTATAGATTATATTTTGTCTTTTCATATCCAAGCTTTAAACTAAGCTATCAAGACACAATTATTACCTATTAACTAATACAATAAACTCACGACCCTTGCATTCTAAAACTCACAAGACTCCTAACCAAGTTAACTACCCATAACCCATACCATTTAATTTTAGGAAAAAGTCTCTTTAACAACTCTTTTTTTACAACTTTTTGACAACACATACGTGGTAGTTTATGATTGGTCCGTTTCAAATATTTTTTTAAACATAAATTTAAACAGACCAATAAAATGATGACATGTGTCCTGTTGTCAAAAAATTGTTAAAAAAGAGTTGTCAAAATATCATTGTCCTTAATTTTATTCCACTCAAGTTACCTAAAAACAAAATCAATCATGAGCACAAGTGCTCAATTATACGAGCATCTAACTCGTTTGTAATACATAACAAGTTCACAAGTATAACTTTAATACCACATATTAACCCCCTGGTGTATGCGAGATATCTGGTAAATCAGATTTCTCCCTCACAAACGAATGAATGTCAGTTGAGGGATTGTATTGCTGAATTACCATAACTGACGTAAGAGTGGAAAAATCTGAAGAAGCAACAAAGCTTCCAACAGGACCAAGCTCTGGACAATCACTTATGCTACCCAAAGCTGCCACCGATGGCATTCTACCAACCAATATTAGGTTGCATCTATTCATTTCCTTCAATGTTGTCTCAATATCTCCTTTGCTTTCCACTAGCTTTTCCTCATACTTCATTGTCTCTTGGTTGTTGTTGTTGCATGCACTTAAAAACTCATTCCACAATTGATCATCCTGTTTCTTATCATCATAATCGTTATCGTCAATCACATGCATTGTTTTCCTATCTTTGTTTGATGACTCCCCAACCAATTCAACATCAAAGGCCAATGATCTCCCTGGTGGAGTTACAAACTTATAAACATTTAGAAAAATTCCCGGGTGCTTAGCCATTCTCATTCCATAACAAAGTGCTTCACGATCATCATGCCCTCCAAAGAAGGGTACCACTATCTCATAAGACACATCACTGGCTTGAACTTGGCTTGTCCCTCCAAGTCCTCGGTCAACAAAAATTCCCACCGTGCAAGGAGCATGACATAGCACAAGTTGATTCATCTCTTGGAATGAATGTCCCAGTGACTCCATCGATCCATCCACACGCTGGTGTTTGTGGAATGGAAGGATGATCATGGCTGCACGCTTTCTGTGAGCAGTAGTACAAATATCCTCATGGATGCTATTGAAACCAGAAATGACTGTCATGGGGCGGACACTAACACTGCTCAGTTTCTCATAATCCTGAAAAGCTATGATCATTTGATCTTTGCCATTCTGCTTTTTGTTCCAAAAGGGCATTCCATTCTTGCGTGCCATATGAACCATTGTGATTGTCGAAGATCGCTCCGAGAGCTCCATCAAATGCATTGTGTATACATAAAGCTTTCCTTTCCTTCCGGTTCCACGGGAACACTCTATTAGATTGATTAGCGAGGGAATGTTGTGGGTGTTGTGGAAGCAAGCTAGCATTCGAAGCTCAGTGTCGGGATCTCGTTGAATTGTTTTGTGCTTGTAAGGTGCTCCTCTGCGAGCTGGTTTATATACACCCATCACTATTGGGGTGGTGATGAAGGTGGTGAACAATGCCATGACAACACAAATGGCAAATGCTTGGTCATTCAGCACCTGCATTGTATAAGAATGATTCGTAAAAAATATAAGAACAAATGACAAATTCTTTTATAAGAAAGAACGATTAAAAGACTTGTAATAAGAAATAGGGTACCTTCCACATAGATATTTGACAATCAACTTTGATTTTAAATACTAAGATAAATTATTATTGTTTAGAATAAAAATAACAATATATTTCTGACATAAATACCTTAAGGTCCCTCCCAATGTTGAGAACAATGAGTTCTACCAAGCCCTTTGTGTTCATGAGAAATCCAAGAGCCAGGGCTTCTCTGAAAGGCACCTTATACAGTAATGAAACAACAGTAGTGCCAATAATCTTCCCAAAGCAAGCGTTGAATATAACAAGCATTAGCATTGCCCAAGAAAGACCTCCCTTAATTGTTGCTACATTAGTCTTCAAGCCACTTGACACAAAATATAGTGGCATGAAAAGGCCAGAAACCAAGTCTTCTATCCTTTCAGTCAACACCCCAGCAAAGGAACCTTCTTTGGGCATAACAGTACCGACCACAAAAGCCCCAAAGAGTGAATGAATTCCAATAGTATCAGTGACAAAACTACAAGCCAAAACCAGAGTCAATGTGATGCATATGTAGACCTCCTTCACTGGCTCACCCTCCAGGGAACGGTTAGCCATAGCCACAAGCAACGGCCTAATGGCAAAGACAACAAAGATGACAAAAGCANCACCACAGAGCAATACCCAAAGAGGAACAAAGGGGGATGCATGAGAACCAGAAAGGGCTATGGCAAGAGCAAGAAGAATCCAAGCTGCAACATCATTGACAGCAGCAGCAGACATTGCAATGCGACCAACATCAGTGGTTAGGAGTTTAAGCTCNGCCAGGATNCTCGCAAGGACAGGGAAGGCGGTGATCGAGAGAGCAACACCCATAAAGACTAGAAAAGGAAATAGCTCAGCATCTTTGGATACAGTGGCTCGAAGAGCAATGGAAGTGCCAATCCCAAGAACAAAAGGCACAGTGATCCCACAGAGGGCAATGCCTAAGGCCTTGTGACCAGTACGTCGAATTGCACGCATGTCAAGCTCATGTCCCACGAGAAACAAAAAGAACAAAAGTCCTATGTTGGCCAGTGTTTCAAGAACTGTGATGCTTTTCTCTGGGAAAACCACATTCAGAAACTTGTCATTTCGCCCAATTGCCGATGGCCCAAGTAGTATTCCTCCCTACAATTTTTACAACAACGTTGCTATTTGAGTTGCTGTACTCAACATTTTTCCAATTCTTAAAAATAATCCTTTCTTTATCAATTACAAGTTTCTTCTATGAAAAATATTTATGAAAACTCAACTTAACAAAATTTCTTACAAAAGTTTAGAAACAAAAAATATATTTAATATTTTCCTTAAATATTTAAGCATAATCTCTTACCTATATTTAATATTGTTTAATATAGGCGGAGCAGATTATTGGCATGTCCATTACATTACATGATTAACGAAGTACATTATGAGTGCATGGGGAAGGGAAGTTGAATTTTGTAACTGGGAACAGAAAAACTTACAATGATCTCAGCAATGACTCTGGGTTGTCTGAGGGGTCTGAAGAGGAATGCAAGAAATCTAGTAAAAGAAACGACCAAACATATTTGGAGGATTAACAGAGGAAGCGCATAATCCAGAGGATTTTGATGTTGGAATCCTCCGTTGGACTCTGCCCTCATGGGTGCAGGGCATGATATGTTATTACCAGTGCCCATCGTGCTTTTCTCTCAAACTATACCACCACCAACAATCCTTAAACTATGTCGGTTTTCACAACAACAACTACTTGTGTTGTGCTATGTTGTTTGTCAATCTTCGATCATCTTGGAGCTGGGATATGTTGTGCTCCGTAGTATATATAATGCGTTTAAGCACTCTGTGACTCTATGAAACCAAGCACAACTAAATAAATAACGAATTTATATGTTAAATGCTATACTTTACGTGTCTCTTTCTTATTAGTTAGCCACAAAAGCTTGCTTTCTTTAGCTCATAAAAATCAATAACAAATTTTCAAATTAACTTGAAATAAATAATTACTATACTTTATCACAGTGATTATATTATAATCATGGTTTAATACGCGAATGGATGATAATTATAAATTTGGAAGAAGCTTAAACTATATATGTGGGTAAAGCATTTGTAATATGTATTTTAATAATTTTGAAAATATTAATTATATACTAAACACGTCTCTTTGTTTGGCAATGGAATAATTTTATCGTAAGATCTGTCTGACTGCCACTTTTGTCCTTCCTCCTATACAAATCAGAAAAAATTCTCTTAAATTACCCATACATTATCAGTTCATCAAACATCTTTTACACATAAAAGATAACGAAAAAAAAAAGTGTAATAAAATATGAGAACGAAGAAAAAGAACACAACAATTTAAAAGATTGTATTACATCTATTAATCATAATTAGTATAATATGTATCCCATATTATATATTACATTATACACAACCAATGTAATAAATGTTTAATATCTCTTCTAAAAATTTCACAGTTATTACAACAGTTTCCTTTCTACTAACTAAGGTAATATGTTTAACGTAAAAAGTGTGACATTAGTGTTTATTTATATGTAAAATGTCGGAACCTATAGAATAACATAATATGCTAAGGTATATGAATAGTATAGGTTAATTGGTTTAAGCATACGACTTTATGTATAAGCTGAATATATTCTTCTATATAAAGAATAATATCATTATGAGTGTGTATGTACACATAAAAATTAAATTCTTTTAAAAGTAAAATGCCTATACAATGTTTCTACATTAAAATCTCAAGCTCATTCTTTCTAATAATATTATATCATTATAAAATTTTTGTTTTGTCTTCGTCAAGGGTTGAGAATGAGAAATCTATAGATAAATTATACAATTTTGGTTTTTTTATTCAATAAATTTTTTTCTTAATTCTTTTTAAAATAAAAATTAATTTATTTTTAGAACAAAATATATCCTTAAAAATGTAACAGATGGAGCATCCAAATTGTTAGAAGATATTTACGTAAGGGTTTATCTACCATTATTATTAATAATGCACAATTTAAAAATTTTCTCTTAATTTCATGGAAGGAAAGCTTCCCTAAGGCATAAATAAACTTTTATAGAAACCTTTCTTTATTTTTTTCTTATATTCGGCCTAACCTTTTTTACTTTATTTTTCTATATTACTTTTATAGAAAATAATATTCATCATCTCTTATTTTTAAGCTATGTCTTTAATATTTTCTTTCTCGTGCTTTACACAAAGTGATTTTTAAGTTTGTTTTATGGAAAATATTTTGGACTATGTTTTTACTAATACATACCAACATATTTCACACTCTCGGTATTTTTCATCTTAGGCTTTTTTTTTTTTCACAGGGACCGAACAAATCCAATAAATAAATACACAATATTTTTCTACTAAACTAATCTTGTTTGAATTGTTTTCTTAAAAAAAAAAAAATCTTTAACCTTACTTCTCTAACTAGTCAGTAATTAATAAGAAAGATATTCTCAAGATATTGCATTTGGCATCTATAAATAAGGTTTTTGATTCCAAAATAAAATAAAAAAAAGTAGATGAGAATAATATCCTCGAAAATAGTGAACTAGTTTTCTTTTTATGGAAATTAATTATATTATTGTAAATACAATTAGTTCTTAATTTAGTGGAAAATTCACGAAAAGACAAAAAAGAAAAACACCTAAAAAGCATCTCATTAAAAATTCTTTCTAATTATTATAGTCATAGTATCTATCATATTCATACTTCTTTTCGTCTTTCTCTTTATTTTCAGAAACTGCCTACAGTTTAGTATTCGCATATTATTTTCCAAAATTTTCTCGTAAATTATAAATAATTTTTTAAATGGATTTTACCGCATTTATTCTAATTTTAATAAATCCATCATTATTAGTATATTTTAATTAAATCTATAAGTTATAAATTGATTATTTATTTTACCAGAAATTTTATCTTTCAAAATTTTCGATCTTTTTAGCCAGCATATTATAACTTTGATAAGATGTAATGAGATAAGGTTTTTTTTTTTTTTCCTAAAGAGTTTTTTTTTTATTCTCTTGTTATGTTTGTTGAGAAGAGATGTTGTTAATATAAATAGTGAAGTGTCCGTGATGCATAAAATTCTATAATATGTAAGATTATAGACTAAATTTTAATGTTAAAAAACAATGTGATTGATATTAAAATATGGGTTTAAGCATAACTCAACCCCATAAAATCAATTTTTAAAGTAAGGTTTACACCTCATTTATATATTATAAATTGGTCTTATTTTTAGTCGATGTAGAACTTCCGACAATTGCTTCCGAAAAAGTATTAAGTTCGATACATTTTGATTAGTTATATTAATATATTAACATATTAAAATTTATTAATATATTTCTACTTTGCGTACGTTTGTTTTTCAGTTGGTATGTTTTAACAATGTGTACCAGATTTTAGTAGACAAAAATATCCTAATATATTGTAGATTTTAAGTTTAAAGGTTAAGGATATTTTAATAATTTTCATTCTCCAAATTAAATAAAGGAAACCCCTAAATCCTTGCTCATCTTTTTCATCTCTCTCAATCCAACATTTTATCTATCATCTCTACGCTAGTCCCAACTAAAAAAACATTCGCTGTTAAACAATTTGTTTTTGTAAAGAGTTGAGTCATTGACATATTCGCCTGCAAGAAAAGGTTCATTCAAGATCTCTTCAATTTCATCTTCTTCGCTAACCTCTCTAATTTCATCATCTGTGGATATTGAATCATCATCTCTAACAAAACTTTCAGGACAATTACCAATTCCTATGTCATTATGCTTGTGAAAATTAGATAAAACAAAAATTATAAAACGAAAACTCATTATAAAATCATTTTTTTGTAAGAAATTGTTTAATAGCAAGTGTTTCTGATTTTTTTTCCGAACAATTACCAATTCCTTCGGATATCATTATGCTTGTGAAAATTAGATAAGACAAATTATGAAATGAAAACACATTATAAAATCAATTTTTTGTAAGAAATTTTTTAACCGTGAGTGTTTCTAATTTTTTCAGTCGGGGCTAATGACAGAGAAAATGTTGGAGTGAAAGAGATGAAAGAGAAAAGATTGAGAGGAACAAGAGAAGTGAGCAAGAGTTTGAAGTTTTTTTAGTTTTGAAAATGAAAATTATTAAAATATCCTTATTATTAAAACTTAAAATCCATCATATATTAGGATATTTTTATCTACTAAAACCCGGTAGACATTGTCAAAATGTACCAATTGAAAAACAAACATATGAAAGTCAACAAACCCCATATATATATATATATATATATATATATAT
>NC_028357.1:47082083-47117114 GCF_000741045.1 Vigna radiata var. radiata
ATAATAAAGAAAGAAAGAGAAAAACAAGTTTCCTTCGAAATTCACGAACATGCACACCAAAAGCAATGACTATATATGTTGTTCCTGTTGAAGTGACTATACATGTTTAATGTTAGCTTGAAATCCTGTTAATATATATATGGGTGGGTTAGCTAAGATACGAAAAGTGGATGTTGTGATACTGTTGGTGGCGATAGGATTATGCAGGAATATTGTTGAATGTAGGAAACATGTGAGCATTAAGAACAGGCTTGGAGCTGAAAAGATTATGAGTTTGCATTGCCAGTCGAAGGACAATGATCTGGGACACCAAAACATAGCAAATGGAGATGATTTTGGATGGGACTTCTCCGACAATATTTTCGGAACAACACTGTTTTTCTGCAATGTGGGTTGGGAAAAGGTTGAGGAATATCATTTTAATGCTTATTCCTTCGGCAGGGACAGAGTACGATGTGATGGTGTCAGATGTTCATGGCTCCTATCGGCTGAAGGCATTTATGGCTTCAATATACAAACGGGCTTCTGGGAATTCATGTACCAATGGCCAAATTAATCACAATAATATAGTAAACAACTATTTGCTTCTCACTTCTTATCACCTTTCTCTTATTAATCTAGAGATAATATTAAAACTAATTTTCGTTTAAATGAACGTACGTACGACTAATTTCAATACGGAGTTCCGAGACTAATTTAAATACGGAATGAGTAGTTGCAAGACAAACAAATTACAGTACAAACAGCTTGAAAAAAAAAAATCCCAAAAATTCTCCGATCAATTTGAGATTTTTTTTTTTTTTGGATTTGTAGTTTTTTATGGACGTATTCTGTTTTAAACACCTCCAAATAATAATCCGAGCATCGTAACTACTTGTTATGAAATTGGAATTATGAAACGGGAGGTGTTGTTAAACTCTATCTGGATATCGTCTTCTGCTTTGTTGAAGCTTAGGAAAGTGAGTGTCGGTGTCGTAAATAACGTCTTAAATAAATTTTAATTTTAACACGGAACAACATGACTAATACAAAACACTAAAAGCTCCAAACAATGTTATTACGCCTCCAGTGTCAGCAACATAAGTACGATAAAAAAGGTCGTGGCCATCAACTACGGTAAGTGGCATAAATATCTAACCCACCGTGTTCGATCGAAGGCTAGCTAAGTAAGGTTTAGACAGTTCCCATTCTCACTCCAATACAGGTACGACACAGGTAATATGGGATTTTGGGGGTTATGTTTTCCATGAACTTTATCCCTCTTTTACGAAAGAAAACCTTCTCTCAACGCATTGAGAAACCTAAAATGTAAAAGCATTAGAGGAGCCTCTACATCATTGACTCCCCTTAGCGTGGTCTATAGCAATAACTTACTTTGATTCCGTAGGCGACATGAGCTCCGACCTAAACCTTCAAAGTGAGTTTCTTTTGTCCATTTGTTCTTTTTGTTCCTTCTATTTGTTTGTTTACTACATATATAAATTGATCTTGAATAACGAGTGCATTGATTCATGGTTTCCCGATTAAAGTTTTCATGTAAATGATTCCTAGTTTTCTATTGGTTTTGATATGAAGAGACATATTTTTCTACTCATGCAAAGTAATGAAAAATTTAATCCCCCAGAACATTCATCTTTCAAGGATCAATTTGTGTATTTACTCTTTCTTATTTTTTACTTTCTTTCTTCCTCTTTCTCGTGTTCTTACTCATCTAGTTGCTGCTCTGTTTTTATCAATCTGTTTTTTTCTTTCAAAATTTAGAACCGATTATTTGCTTGTTCTTGTTATGCTTGCGTATAAAACACTGTTCCCGATTACTTTCAACTTTCAGGATAATGTCAAGCATACAAAACCAAAGCAACTGCATCCTCACATTAGTAAATGAAATATTCGTGTTTTTATGAATTATGTTCAACACTTTATAGCATGACAATCATAAGAATTATATAAATGTTACAATATTAGTGTCATCATGCTAATTTTAACAAATTCGTCATCCTTGTTGTTTTTAAGCACATCATGCGTAAAAATTTGTCGGCCATGACTTTCCGCCATAGGCCGCCACGCTATCCGCCATATTTATGTGGCAGATATTTGGCTCACAGTCATAGGCCGTCATCTGCTATTGATAACATTTGTTTAGGTAAGCACAGTGGATTTAAGTAACTAAGTTCAAACTAACCTGCAATGAAATACTAATTTTGATAGAAAAAATACCAACAAAAGCTACCACAAAGCATTCAACTTTGGTTAGAAGAAACTGCTAAATCAATCTAGCATGAATAAATTCATTGCTCAATGTAATTACTGATCACATAACCTGTCATCGTAATTCTATAACAAACATATGTTTAAACAAAAAGTGTAACACATGTGAAATCTGGGTATCCAAATGTATTATTTACCAGAACCTGTAGTGAACAAAAATCACCTACCTCGTAAATCTATCGAGTCTCCGGCGGCGCAACTCATCCAAAGGAAGCCCATCAAGACGGGAACTCCGCTGAAAAGAAGAGAGTCCATCGACACCCCTACTCGTCCCACACATCTCGCACACACTCCGCAACCCCGAATCGTTATCATACGTACACGTCTGGCATCTCCACCCTCTGTTAGTTCCGACAGTGCCCCTTCCAGTGATCCTTCCCCGGCGTGGCAAGAACTTGAAAGGCCACCTCAAAAAATCAGTTACTCCTCTGACGAGCAATGTTATGGGATTAGAGCCCGAATAAGTGTTCCTCAACTTGACATAAAGAAGGCCTGCGAGAATGCCACCGAGATGCCCAATAAATGAGACACCCGGCACGAGAAGCTGAACGAGAAGCAACTCGGCCCAAGCGGCATAACGAGAGGGAACGATAACTCCGTGGACGTAGGAATAATCGCTGGATTGGGAATTGAGAACGACTTTCATGGCGAAGAGGACGCCGGAGAAGCCAACGGCGTATTCGTTATAGTAGGGTTTGTCGTAGTCGAATAAGAGAAGCAGGGATTTAGATAAGACTAGGGTAACGCCCTGGGAGAGGAGAAGCAGGGAAGCAACCATGGAAGCGAAATTGATGCTTCCCATTGACGTCTCCAGCTGAAACCCTTTCCAGAGAAGCGATAGCATGTTGTAGACAAGGTGCGGTTCGCCGATGTGGTAAAACGGCGACAGAAGGAAGCGTTTCAAGTCCTTGTGCTGTTAACAGAATTAGAATTAGAATGGAGAAGCTTCAAATGAAACGACGATGATAGTCATAAGAAAATGAATCGAGAAAGTTACCTTGAGAATAAGGTGAGGGTTGAACCAGACTTGCTGGATGGGAGGAATGAGGGAATCGAAGAGGGAGGGGCGGAGATAGATGATAGTGTTGGCGGCGATGAGGGCGGCGGTCACCGGAGGTTTGCTGTCCGACCGGTAATACTCGCTGAAGGTGTGGAGAGCGAGGAGAGGGAGCATTCCACGAGAAACCCTTTGCCCGATTCTCACTTCCATTTTCGCAAACTCGAATTCCAATTCTCCACAAACAGAGAGAAGCAGAAAATTGAATTTAAGCCCAATAATTGTCAGGGAAAACAAAATATTAAGGCCTTGGAGAACAAGAAACGAATTTATTGAACCCGGGAGAAGAATCCAGAGCTTTCCTTCAGCTCAGACAACTTTCTCTGTGCTTTCACTCTTATACAAACTTATATTTTTATCTTTATTTTAGGAAAATGATACTTTTACACTCTCAGGATGACAAATTTTTGATGTGTCACATTTTCATTGGCGTCGACTTTTAAAAAAAATAAAAAAATGATGTGGATTAGTGAAAAGGTATGAGAGAAAGGAGATTGAAACATTCATATTTCAAATTTTATTTTCAGATATTCAGAAGGAAATTCTAGAAAGAAATTCTCCCTTCCAATGATCACAGTTACGTCATGACTCCATCGTCGTTCGCCATTAAGAAGCTCTATCGCCGATTATTTTCGCTTCTTTTCTCACAAGTCGCGTCTCTTTTTAGTCGTCCTGTTTCTACCGTTGACGATCCCGAGGCTCTGCCAGCGTCCTTGCCGATAACGGTCAGACCACCGTGGTCGTCGTTTCCTCCGTGTTGTCTCCAGTCGCCGGCGTCGATTGCTTTCTCATTTCGCCGTCTTAACCTGCATCTGGTGAGTTAGGTCTATTTTCGATTTTTTGTTATATACTAAATGGAAAATTGTAATAGCATTATAGCTTGACTGTGTTTATGAATTTGTTGATGGTTGATTAAGTTCAAAGGTATTTCAAAGTTGATGTTATCATAACTTTGAAATACCTTTGAACTTAATCAATCATCAACAAATTCATAAACACAGTCAAGGTAGCATGCCATTACAATTTTCCATTTAGTATATAACAAAAAATCGAAAATAGATCTAACTCGCCAGATGCAGGTTAAGACGGCGAAATGAGAAAGCAATCGACGCCGGCGGCTGGAGACAGCACGGAGGGAACGACGGCCACGGTGGCCTGACCGTTATCGGCAAGGGCGCTGGCAGAGCTTATGGGTCGTCGACGGTGGAAATGGGACGACTAGGAAGAGCTGCGACTTGTGTGAAGAGACACGACTTGTGGGAAGAGACGCGAAGATGATCGACGACAGAGCCTCTGGATGGTCCTCCGGTGGCCGTTGAACGGCGAACGACGGTGACAACCTGACGGGGCTTTGATAGTTGAGAGGGAGAGTTTCTCTCTCTAAGGTTTCTTTCACAATCTGAAAATGAAATTTGAATTAAAAATGTTTTCTTCCTCTTTCTCTCATACCCCTCCAATAATTCACGTCATTTTTTATTTTTTTTATTTTCTTAAAGGTTGACTAATGAGAACGTTACACATTATTGGTCTCTGACACATTATTGGTGTAAAACATTCGTCATCCTAAAGGTATCAAATATCATTTTTCTTTATTTTATATACAGAGTTCTATTTCACAACTACTAAGCGGACTACTCCATTAAGTTATTTTAGAGCTATAATGTATTTATTTTGGTGGTTTTATGATTATACATTGATTCCTGATTGAATTACACATTATAAAAATTAAGTTGCATATTTTAGTTGTTATATTACTTTTAATATGTATTAATGTTATTATAATATAATTGTTTTTGCATTTATATCGATTGCTGTTGAACTCGAGCTTGAGTTTCAAATTTAATTAAGTTATTGATTTATGAAGTTAAATATTTCAATTTCAAAGTGAAATATTTTGAAATATGTTGGATGCAAAAATATCAAATTGGGTTATATATCTCAAACTATAGAATATTATGTGAAGAAACTTTATCACGGACTTTCCTTCACAGTTGAATAAAGACGCCAGTCTATAAGCTCAACAAATAAAAAAATTAAGTCAAACAAAATGCCCAAGTTTAATTAGAATCATCCAAAAACGAATTATCCACACATCACATTCTTACATCTTTCACTGCAATCTTGTTTGAAACCCAAAAAATAGATTAATAAAGTTAGTGTTAGAATGAAAACCTACTATATCAATATTGGTCTTAGTTTGATTCCAGGCTAAGGCATTTGTTTTTATTTTGCATTGCGGTTACAATCTAAGAGAAATAAATGTTTAACAAAATTTTATTCATGAAGTATACCAAATTACTAATCAACATTTACAAGAGACCTTGCAGCACAGAAATTCCGAGGGTCTGCAGTTTTTAAATGCTGTAAAATTCTATAAACCTTTTATTTCTTTCTTTTTGTTTTTTCCTACAAATAATTTGGCATAGCACTGACACCAAATTATGGCTAAGCAACCTCTGCAAATCCAATACGAAGATTGCCGTAGTCAAACACTGTGTGATATGCCCCCAAGAAAAGATCTCCAAGAACCCTGCAACAATGCTTCAACTGTCATATACTATTACCACTACTGATTCTAATATGCTGCAGTAATTTCATTCCGATATTATTCATTACCAGAGGGGACCTTGTGGTGGTGGCACATCTAGAGGAACAAAACCACCATAACAGACAGTGGAACAACCTTCTTCAATTCTTAGCATATACTGAGAACAAAAAAGGAACATTAAATGTCTATGAAGTATTAGTTAGTGACCAAATATGGAGTCAAGCAACCAACAAAGCTTTGCTATATTCAGTTTCAGACATTTTATACTTGAGGGAAAAATGGACAGAGCCAAGCAACCAGAAGTAGGTAGCTAACATAAATATAATGCATTGTCCATGCTCCTTTTTCTAGTGGAAAGACACTAATGTTAAAACAGCAGAAAATTTATATGGGGGTTAGAAAAATTGACCATAAAACTCAGACCTGTTCTGGAGAGAGGGGAAATGATTTGTTTCCAATAGTGAATGTTATTTGTGGCATGGTGTCAATACTGTTGCAGTCTATAAATGTTTGTCCCACGGGATTGGGAAGCTTCTCACACAGCTTTTACAGAAAAAACAAAGAGCTTGTAAGAAGTAAATTGGAAAAGTAGAGTTATTGAAATACGCAATTCAAAAGTAAAATCGATAACTCTGAGATTTAACCATTGTGCAACCATTACCTCATCTACATATTTTAATATTTTGTCCTTTGTATTCTTTTGCTTAAGCTGAACTTGAATCCAAAAAACTATCATATCACAAAAAGTACACAAGGGGCTCTCCTTTGTTCTTGACTCGCCCCCCCAACTTTCATTATGTGCCGCTGTTTCAATAACATCACTGCAGGTTAAAGGTAGACTTTGGTTAAGAGAATTGAAATAAAGGACTGTGTCTCAGAAGAAACAGAGGAAAATGAGAAGTTTTGTACTTCTTTATGTATGTTCTATTATGTGAGCAGAGTCCGAGATCAACGCAAATAATTTCAGGCTTCAGCTGAAGACATATAAAATATAAAGAATAGTTAATTCCAGTGGAGTTTTGGATAATCACTGACTATAAGAAGATAGGTACAGAGAGCAAACCCCGGAAATTATATATTCCCATATGGAATCGCCATAGTTATGGATGATGCTTTTACATTCATAGCTCACATATCCTTCTGCTCCAATGGCATGGTTAATTTGAGTCACAATTTTCTGCAAACAAAAACTTGTAAGAAAAGAGACACCTAACCAAAAAAGGACCAAGAAAATGTTTGAGATCATACAGTTGGACCGGCAATCAAAGAGGTTCCCGAATCAATAATAGCAGCACAACCACCCGCACATAGCCCTGTAAATTCAAATATTATTTTGAGTGTCTATGAAATAATCTGAAGAAACGAATGAGTAAGTCGTACAAGTTGGCGGTTAAAAACACATTGGTTCTGTGAGAGTGAACCTATAGGAGAAATTCAACGAAAAATTAACACCCTGGACATTGCAGCAACTTGTATCTGATATAGAATCTTGACCAATTTTAATTTTTTCATACATTTTATTCACCAATATTGTAAGAATTTACTCAGTAAAATCTGTTTAGAAGGTTCTTAGACCGTCTGACATATTTTAGATTCTCCTATGTTTATATGTAGTAGCCATATAAGTAGATTGTCTCGTTAAATGTCAAGTCTCATAGTGTCTACTCATAGCAGTGGTAGGATTGTCTGATAAGATTGTCTAGTGTCTACTCAGTTCTATTTTGAGAAGCGTTGTTCATGTATCTTCCTCATGATTATAGGCATGTCTCGTAAATGTCCTTGTGGCTTCAGCATAAAGCTAACATTTGAGATATAATGAATTCTTATGTGGACGTAGATTGAAGTTTTTTAATACTTCAATGGAACCACGTTAACTTCTGTGTGTGATTATTGTTCTTTCTCATATTACCTTCTGTCATTTTCAGCACTTGCAGTTTTATCATTATTTTCTATTTTGTTTGTGTGGTAGATGTTTGTGAGTGAATTTGTGAATTATTCCATAACAAATATCATTCATAAGTATAAGCAACAATGAAAAAACAAGGGATTTAGATAACATAAAGCGGAACAGAAATAAAAGGGAGAGAGAACCTGTTGGATTGTTTGCAAGTAGAATATCTCCCACCTCAATCTGGAGATGAAAACAGAAAAAAAGTTAATACTGACACGGTTGATGCTAATAGATAGAGACATAAATAAAGCTATAAATACAGTAGACCTGCCAATAATCTTCATGAGTAAGTGGAACATAAGTATGGTCACCCTTAAAGTGCCTCCAGTCAATACCACCAAAGACAATCTCACCCCCTATCTTTGACATTGGGTCTGGGTTTAGCCAGAGGGAGAAAATCTTTTGAGTCACATGCCCTTGTTCTATCATGTTGTACCTGCATGATAGATCATGTTCTAAGGGGATAGTTTGATTTTTCTTCTATCCTTTAGTCACCAAAGACTATCACAGCACTAAGCATGTGCCCTTGTTCACTCATTATTGAAACGGAAAAATCAAAAGATCAAATATATCAAGGAATATAATAATAAACAATCGGATTAATTACCACACTGGTGTGACTTGTCCCACTGACTTGTTCAGGAATCCAAGTCCAAGTATCCCATCAAAATGATGTGCTAAAAACGCTAGAGGTCCTTCCTTTGTAATCTCAGCAAATTGCTGGATGAAAAGTAACCAACCATCAGAATAACCCAACAGTACAGATACATTAGAATGAAAATACTAATTAAACTCATAAAGACCTGATCTTTGACGATGAGTTCCCCTACTCTTAAATTATCTTGGCTGAAGAAGCCAGGAATGTGTCCATGCCCATAAGGGATCCTGCAAGATGTTCCTGGGGATTTTCCAAACAAAAACTTCAGTATAAGCATTATCAAATACAACAAGGAAAATGATAGCCAAATATTATCTAATACACTCATTTATCTGGTGATGTACACAAAGGTCTCACTGAATATAAGTTTCATTTCCCATTTGGTAAATCGTGTCCTTCAATTAGTAGGATTAACATGAATTTCAACTAATAAGACAAGCTTTGAACGTGTAAAACCAAATGGAATAACTTCATATTCAATGTCATGCTAATTCGAACTTACCTATTTTCGTATAGGTGTTAGATAGCTTGGATCTATACTTGGAATGAAAATAGCAAGCAATCTGCAGGTAGCACATATATCTTGTTTTAAAAATAAACTCAGCCAAAAAGATAAGAAAAATCCGAAGGAGTATCCATACAGGGTATCTAACTTACAGACAAAATACATTTGGAAGAAGGAACCCACAGATTCGAGCTTCCAGTGTCAAACACAACTCTGAAGGTTTGAGGAGGTGACCCAATACCAATTTCTCCAAAATACTGTGCATCAAGATAATTCTTCAGATACACTGTATCTGGTTTTAAATGATGAACAGCCTCCCTGATCCTTGCAGAACTAAAACTGTTAATGTCCAAACTCCTCTTTCTGAGACCAACCCTTAATAACTCCTTATCAGAAGCCGCCAAGGATGCAAACCAAGCACATACACACGTCACAACCAGCAAATACTTGAATGCCATGTTCTCAACTCATCTGTTAATTGGCAATTCAACACTTTAAAGGCATTTTCAACTGTTCAACAAAACTCATAATGCATGTATGCATAACTCTATAGCGTAGTATCTGTCATGATAAACTCGAAAAAAAAAAAGAAATACCTGATATAGAAATTATTCTTAAAGAATGAGAAAGAGTTACGTTATAGTGCAGGCACGGAACTACAACACAGGTGTAACATGGCATTCATATATAAATCTAAGCATGATAAGGTTGCTTGGTACATATTAATAAGTAGTTGGTAAGAAGGAAGTGTTAACATTTTGCTACCCTTTCACCTAAAAGACCAAAATATGGCTCCTTCGATTTTTCACTTGGATTAACCGTGCATGGAAACCACAGCGTAGTTTCGCGTAGGATAATGCAATTTTTAGTACGGTAAACGAAGTAGCTTCAGCACTTCACAACATACAATACTAGAACTGAGAGGTTCGATTAAGTGGACTATTTGGTATGTTATTCCACCTAAGTACGAGTAGCACCGTTAACGATGTTGTCGCAAGGTTACTTGATCTGAATTTTTATGTTTTTATCGAATCCCACGGTTCCTAGTTTGTCATGGGCAGTGGGATTATTAATTATTTATTTTCCCCTTACCTTTCTTTTCTTCTTTAAAATAAATTGGTCATTAAATATGAACGTTTCTTGATTATTAATTATTTATTTTTGTCTCATTATTCAATTCTTGATTAGTTGGTGATGATAGGTATTTCATGATTTATGCCAACATCTGCATGTTTTATACTTCAAATATAATCTTTATTATATTTAATAAATAAAAATATCTTTATTCATGTAATTTAAATTAACATTTTTCATTTAAATCCCTATTTTAAACTTATGATTTTTATTTTTTTCTTAAATATTAAAAATATAAATAAAAATGATACTTATAATTTTTAAATTTTAATATTTGAAATAATTTAAAATAAGCATTTTTTGATTAAAATTAAAAATATATAACATAAAATTAATTTTAATATTTCGTTAAAATGATTTTATTCTTATATAAAAAT
This sequence comes from Vigna radiata var. radiata, assembly GCF_000741045.1. Lineage (NCBI taxonomy): Eukaryota > Viridiplantae > Streptophyta > Magnoliopsida > Fabales > Fabaceae > Vigna > Vigna radiata. The sequence continues at coordinate 47,092,582 of NC_028357.1, forward strand.
TGTAATTAAGTTTAAATATTAATTTAGTCTGAAAAACAATTATTTTAATTAAAAAAATAAACTACATTAAGTAAAATATTTAAATATAAAAATTAAATTAAATATAATATACTAACGTGACATGACACGACGATAATTTAACATGTAATAAAGAAAAAAAAATACTACATACACGACATTAATTGTAATGTAACAGAAGGATTCAAATGGATAATTTTAAAAAATTAGAAGACTTGATTGTATCAAATAATAATTACATATCTATTTAAATTTTTCCAGTAAAATTAGGCCTAAATTTTACTTTTTATAAGTATAATTCAATACAACACTCATATGTTAAACTTATCTCCCTCCAAAATAGAAAAAAGTAAAACTGATCTAAACTCGAAAAACAATCAATTATGAATTTATTAATTACTGTAAGATGAATTTAGGAATTGTTTGACACAGTTGGATGAATCGATTGGTAGACGGAAGCGGGGTAGGGAAATGAAGCAATCGGAAACGACGTCTTCATCGGTGGCGGTGGCGGTGGCGGTGGAAGGACAGAAGCGTGGGAAGTGGGGATACATTTGGCCACTGTGGGCGACGCTGTTGCTTCACCTCGTTGCCATTCTCCTTTTCACGGCCGGTTTTCTCCTAACCCGAACCGAGCTTCCATACCACAGTCATTGCTCGGACGTGTCAAGCTCCCCTTGCTTCTCTTCCAACAATGGATCTTGCTGGACTAAACCCGCAGTCAACCGTCTTGTCATCATCGTTCTTGATGCTCTCAGGTACACTACTCTGTCTAGAAGATGTTCACAATTATCACCATTCATTAATCGCGTTTTATTCTGTGATTCGCGTTTCAGGTTTGATTTCGTGGTTCCCAGTACCTTCTTCGCAGGTTACCTGTCTCACCTATTCTTCACTTGCTAAACCATTTTTTTTCCTTTCTTTTTTCTCACGAGTTCGTTATATTATGTGACAGAGTCGAAACCGTGGATGGATAAACTGCCAGTTTTGAAGAATGCGGCGTCGACGCGACCGTTGTCTGCAAGGATTTTCAAAGCCATTGCTGATCCGCCTACTACAAGTTTGCAGCGCTTGAAGGTCTAATCGATTTCTTTTTCATGAATTCATCGTTACAATCTTGAATTAGTATGGTAATCTTCTCAGTTGCTAGACTGTTTTGAATGTCTATGAACTCGGGTTTTTTTTTTTTTCGTATCTTGAACTGATGTAGGGTTTGACAACTGGTGGACTTCCGACTTTCGTGGATGTTGGTAATAGCTTTGGTGCTCCGGCAATTGTCGAAGATAATTTTATAAATCAGGTAGGTATTCTTTCTAGCTTCTTGCTTGTAATCTAGGTTTTATATTAGAGTTGTAGTAGCGATTGTGGTTTCGTTGCGATCCTTGATATTGTGGGTAAATGAGGCCCTGCGGACACGATTGAGGTTGCGATACAGTCATAGTGAGTAGAGAGTCCTTGACATTGTGGTCGTTTTTTTTAAACCTTGTCTGTAATGTTTGTCATTCAAATATTGCTTCACTACTTTGATCCCAGATTGAAACAGGTTCTTGTTAAATTTCTGCGAATTTATGTGCTCAATTGCAGTTGGTTCAAAATGGAAAGAAAGTTGTCATGATGGGGGATGATACGTGGACTCAGTTATTTCCTCATCATTTTGAAAGATCTTATCCATACCCGTCTTTTAACGTCAAAGATCTTCATACGGTAGGCCTCCTGTCGTGTTAAACCCAACTTTTGATTAGACGTTTAATCCTTGCAGTCTTATGTGAATTGAGTATGGGTGGCTTTAGTCATTTTGTTTGATCTATCATTTCAGTGAATATGAAATGTTGTTGTTTATTTTCTAGGTTGACAATGGGTGCATTGATCACCTATTACCATCCTTATATGAAGAAGATTGGGATGTTCTTATTGCCCATTTTCTTGGAGTGGTATGTTTGATATTTTTTTCATGCTATACACCTAATAATCCTAATATCCACATTCTATACTTGTTATTCCTGTTCTCGTTCTCCTTACCGTTTTGATAAGCAAATTTCGTGATGCTGTGTATGGTATTCTGCTTGGTTCAGGATCATGCAGGACACATATTTGGTGTTGATTCTACCCCAATGATAGAAAAGTTGGAGCAATACAATACCATCTTAGAGGTAGTTTTTTTTGTAATCCTTGATTTACAATATTTGTGTTAATCTTGTATTCATGTTTTATCCAAATATTTGTGGTAATCTTGTATTCATATTTTAACCATATTTTGGGGTTTACTATTTGCTGATTTCCATGGGTTGATAAACAAACTAATGTAAGTTGTTTTAGAGAGTTATTGAAGTTCTGGAAAATCAGTCTGGACCTGGGAGCTCACATGAAAATACTTTGCTTGTGGTCATGGGTGACCATGGACAAACATTAAATGGTGATCATGGTGGTGGGAGTGCTGAAGAGGTGTGTGCAGCACTTATAGTGTCTTTTCATATGCTTTTTTTTTTCATTTATAATTTTTTCCCAATTTGAATTAGGATACTGGTGATGAAATCATGCAGGTTGAAACTGCCCTTTTTGCCATGAGTTTTAAGAAGCCTCTTTCTTCTGTACCTGCAGAATATGATTCTTGTTCTTGTCAACAGGATCTGGTATTTACTATTCCTTTTAAAGTGTAAACATAGACAATAGACATCTCTTTTAAAGTGTAAACATAGACAATAAACATCTGGTGTCTTCCAAGTTTCTTTTATCTCTTTCCGAATTTCAACAATCTTTTGATTCCTCTTGGACATGCTCATTACCTTTAGTGCAAGAAAAATCCAGGAATGGAGAGCATAAATTGGGAGTGGATAAATAATGTATACTTATGCATAAATAAGTTATTGAGAGGACCTCTAGTAAACTATAATGCCGACTACCTGCCTATCTAGCTTAAAGGATACACTCGGATAAATAATCATTCTTTATAGGTAGTGTGATCCATGTAATCATGAAGCTGACATTGATCTTTATAATTTTGTGCTTGGATTTTAATATTTTTCTGGGTAAATTACATATCAGGATAGGAAGAATGTTTGTTTCAGCTCCATGCAGCAGGTTAGCAAATTTTTACTTTGTAATGGCATTTTGAACACCTCATATAATTTAATATATTGATATCTGTATGTATCCAATTGCCTATCATGCTTTTCAGCTGGACTTTGCAGTAACAATCTCAGCGTTGCTTGGCATACCTTTCCCATATGGAAGGTGCAGTGTAAGCATCCTGTCTATATTACTACTGTCTTCCTTTGTCTTATATCAGATAGCTATATAATTTGCTAGATCTATTGACTCAAATTTTTTATATTACGGTAACATTCTGTTTTCTGGTATAAGTTGTGGGTTAAATGGAAGGTTGTTTAGGTCTCAATCTTGATTCAGTATTTCATGTTTTGAGGTGGTTTACAAAGGCATAGGATATTTGTGCATGAAAGTATCTGTTTTAAGTGTTATTTGGTGTTGAGAATTTACAGAAAATCATTGGGAGTTGAAGGGGATTGAGATTTGTTTTTTCTTAAAAAATTTTAAGAGAATAGATGAATTTATAATAAAATTCTTGCTCCCAGAGTCATGGGAGGTCAAATAAAACTATTATTCGGCATTTAGATTTGCCATAGGGCTTCAGAAATTCTTGCTACTTAGTGTTGATAGAAACAATCAAAACACACACTCACATATACATGTGATAAATGAAAATTATGAAATGGAGTATCTGTGCAATTTTTTCAGTTAAGTCCAACAAATATATTGTGCATCAAGGCATCAATCCTGTGTATATAAGCCTCCAGATTTCTTGAGTTTAAGGCTTGTTGACTGATCACTTTGATGTCCCTGTCTATATGTCCTGAATCCTATTCTCCATTAATTTCTTCAATCTGGAAGCTTCTATTTTGATGTCTGGTTTTTATTTTCTTTAGAGCACATTTTAAATTTTATTGATAACTATGTTGATACTCACGTCTTTTTCTTGTTCATCAGCATTGGTTATATCAATCCTGAATTATACGCTTTGGGAGCAGATAGTTGGAATTCTGATGCCTCTCAAAAGCTGTCAGAATCAGATGTCTGGATGCATAATTATGCTAATGCGCTGTGCATAAATTCTTGGCAGGTACTTGCTGAATCTTATATTCTTAATTACAAGTTACTGTTTCTACACTTTTTCTGCCCAAATTTTGGCTATAAAGTTGTGAAACGGACTTGATCGTGCAATTCGAAAGTTAGAATACTCTCTTTCCTGGTTGCAGCATTTGCTCTTACTTCTCTTCGTGATATTCGTTGAATTGAAAAACACAGCAATCTTTCTTCTTCTTGTCTCATTTAACAAAATTCTCGTTTGGACTTTTGAGAATCACATTAACATAAACGATTTTCTGTTGGAGCTTGTTAGTTGATACAGCAATGCTGCTCAAGCACCAAGATAGACAAGTGAATTATTTAATATGTTAATATTTTTTAGACTGAAACAAACATATCCCCCATTTTCTATCCCAATTGAACATACGAGGACTAACAAATGCTCGCACATATATGTATGTACATATATGCATTGTCATTGCAAAAGTTTTTATACTATCAACTGATAAGAAATCGGTCCTGTTATAACTTTAAGGTGGTGACTATACAAATCAACTAATTTATCATACATGACTACTTGTTATTGGATAGCAATGTAGAAAACTTTAACGTTGTCAGTGTCGATGCATGATTTATTTATTCTTGAAATATGCTTTGACATTTTTGTATTTTAAGTAAACTGAGTTTCATATTCAATATTGCTAGCATTATTTTTTCATAAACAATAAATGCAGGACATTTTTGTGGTGCTAGTAAATTTTGATGGTTTCCGCTGTGGTGATGCATGTAAAAATATTATTCACTAACTTACCATACATGTATTATTTAATCAGAAAAAACGTGAGTCTTTTTTGCTTTCAAAATAGCTTAATTATTCTGTAGGGAAATCTTGGGTTTTACTACCATTTGATATTTAATTACGGCAACCAATAATGCTATAATAAGCAGTTAGGAGTGTGTGTGAGATATCATTTAGTCATTTGAATAGTGATTTTCTCCTTGTCTAGGTGAAGAGATATGTAGATGCTTACTCGGCTTCATCAGCAGTTGGATTTTCTCGTGATGACTTATCACGAATAGCAAACATCTATGCTGAAGCGGAGAATAATTGGTCACATTCCACCAAAAAGCTTCTGCTTGATAGACAAAATGACAGCAATACATCAGTGTCTGCACTCAAGAAGCAAATTGATGCATATTTCAAGTTCCTAACAGCAGTCACTGAATTAGCTCGGTCTAAATGGACTGAATTTGATTTGAATATGATGGGAATTGGCATTGGAATCATGTTAATATCACTTATATTTCAAGTTTTTACCGTTTTAAGGACAACCAAGGAGCATGATGGGACATTTTCATCACATGGAGATTCGTGGATTGTCAATGCCTCAATTCTTACAATTTTTCTACTGGGCATTCGTGCATTCAGTTTCCTTTCAAACAGTTATATCTGTAAGTGTGAAGTTTTTGTCAACATACTTTCCATTTTGTTTATCCAGAATCTTTAAAATAGTCATTGTATTTTTCACTCTATCTTTTTGTCAGTGGAGGAAGGGAAAGTAGCGAGTTTTCTTTTGAGCACATCTGGAATTGTGACATTACGCCAATCAGTTTGCAAGGGAAAGCTGTTAATAGAAGTATGTGTTTTGTTTAGTTTTTTATTTCTGTCCTCCGTCTAAAAGCTTAGTTTATGTCTGGACTTCCTTACATTCTAACATGAGTGTGCCTATAGAAGTTTCATTGGAATTCTAATTAAATAATGGCTCTTTAACCTGTCTATCTTTTCTGCAGAGCATTGGGTTTCTTATTTTGAGCACATTTTGCCGATTTGCAATTGAAGTTGGGCTGTCCAAGCAGGCTGCCACATCTGCTTTTATGAAAGACTATTCCTCATGGATCATCAACATAGCCTCAGGTTTACCTGTTTGGGACTATGCAACTGAAGTTGTCCCAATACTTGTCCTGATTATGTTGGCAGCTTGGCTGTACAAGGCCACCAGTGGCTGCTTCTTTGATTGGCCATGGAAGTATGTCATACTGGGCACTATCTTGAGTTATATGCTAATAATTGCTCATTGGATCACAGACAGTAATAGATTTGATGGCGCATTGATACCTCAAAGCATTGGAAGAACTTATATTCCTAGAATCATTTATGCTATTGCTTTGGGGCAGTTATTTTTTCTGACATTTGGTCAATTATTTAAGAAAAGCAATTTAGATTGCAAAACAAATTTACTTGCAAAAACAACATCCATGTTATCTGCGTGGAGTTCAACTGTCATTCTTCTCTCAGGAAAACAGGGCCCCATTGTTGCTTTTGCGTCCATAGTTGGAGGTGCTCCTTTTTTATTTTTTTGCTCGTGTTGTATAAATTGCCTATATCTTGCTGCATAATTCTCCAATACATTTCTTTTATGAGCTCAAAGCTGCATGCTTTTTAGTGAAGAAATGTTTAATTTTCTATGTATTCCAGGTTGTTTTATTACGAAGTTTGTTAACATAGAAGGTAGTAAGGATGGACCTCAGAGAAGTTTTTCTATCATGCAATGGAGCCTCTTTGCTACGTGTCTCTTCTTCTGTAGTGGTCACTGGTATGTCTGTAACTTTCAAAGTTTAATTTTGGAGTTATAATTATCTTTTCTAGTAGGTGTATGCATAACATTGCAACTCTCTGTTCTGCATTCCCGTTGTCTTGTAATAATTTTGAAAATTATGGTTTCAGGTGTGCATTTGATGGTCTCCGCTACGGTGCTGCATTTATAGGGTAAATAATTATTATTGAACTCCTTTTTCTTTGGGAGTATGTTGGGACTCTAAACAAATGTAACCATTACAATCAACCTTATTATTTGTGTTGGAATAATTAGTTACTGGCTTTAAAAGGGTCATCTCTGTCGTTATTATTGCTATACACTTTGAAAATAAAATAATTGAGACTGATTAATTTTCAGGTTTGAAGAATTTGTGCTTGTTCGCCAAGCAATCCTCCTTACTATTGATACATTTGGCTTTTCTATCATTCTTCCAGTTTTTGCACTCCCGTTTCTTGTAGCAATCAAGTACCAGGCTAATCTCGGAAGGCATTTTGTTTTCACACAATTGTCTCAAGTGAGTTTTCTTCATTTATTAGTAGATCTACTAGTTGATCATTGCATGCATTGCTTGTTGAATGCAATAACCACTCAATGTTTTATATAGATGTACACAACATATGGGCTCATAACAGCAATTACGACCACTTTCACGATACTATGTGTCACAATCCAAAGGCGGCATCTGATGGTAAAATTTCTATTTTTAACTTAAAATAGGTTTCATTTACCACATATCCGTATTTGATGCTTGTACAGTTTACTCAATGCTTAATAATTTTTGTAGGTTTGGGGTTTGTTTGCTCCGAAGTTTGTTTTCGACGTGTTCAATCTTATTTTGACGGATGCATTAATTTGTTCGGCCTCAATTTACTATTTTGATGAAGGGAGGGATGATCCAGAACTGAAATCACCAGGTCGCTGAATAGCATACGTATACTATCATCCATTTTGCACTTTTTTTGTTTAAGTTTCTCACAATTTGAGCTTTTACCTTTTATTCCAATAGTGAAACTGAAACATACGGAACTTGCAGTCTTCCCCCTCCCGCTGAGCGAATTTTGTCCGCTAATTATGTAATATAGAAATATTTGTAACTCAAATTGATTTTGTCTTACCCAATCAATCAATGCATGTTTTTTTGGTAACGCTATCTAAGAAAATATTTTCATGAACTTGATTTTTCTACGGACTTTTACCATCTATATTTTGGCAAGTGGTTAGTTGAGTCGGGGTTTATTTAACTAAATTTAATTAGATTGGATTAAGTCAGTATTATCTTTGCTATATTTAGCAATCCATTTTAATATAATTGGTTTGAGTAATTAAAAAAGGAAGTTATTTACTTAGGAATTTTTTTAATTAAATATTTCTAACATTTTTAATAATTATAAGATAATGACAATACTTTATATATATATATATATATATGGGTTTTTCAGTTGGTACATTTTAACCATGTGTATCGGATTATCGTAGACAAAAATATCATCATATATTATGAATTTTAAGTTTTAAAAGTCAAGTATATTTAAATAATTTTTATTCTCAAAACTAAAAAAAAAAGAAAAAAAGAAACCTCTCAAACCCTTACTCACCTCTCTCATTCTTTTCAATTCTTTTTCTTTCATCTCTCTCACTCCAACATTTTCTCTATCATCTTATGATAGATCGAACTGAACAAAATTAGAAATACTCGTTGTTAAACAATTTACCTTTGTAAAGAGTTCAGTCATTGGCATATTCGCCTTCAGACAAAGGTTCATTCAAGATCTCTTCAATTTCATCATTTTGACTAACCTCTCTAATTTCATCATCTGCAGATGTTGAATCGTCATCTCTTAAAAAACCTTTAGGCCAATTACCAATTCCTTCTGATGTCATTATGCTTGTGAAAATTACATAAAATTAGATAATACAAAAATTATAAAATGAAAACTCATTATAATAAGAAATTGTGAGGAATGAGAGAGGTGATTAAGGGTTCGAGAGTTTCTTTTTTTTAGTTTTGAGAATGAAAATTATTTAAATATCTTTGACTTTAAAACTTAGAATCCATAATATATGAGGATATTTTTGTCTACTATAATCTGGTACATATTGTTAAAGTTATATATATATATATATATATATATATTATAAATTGTACATATTTTGTAATTGAGTTGGATTGAATTCATTGAGTATAAAATTTGTAAATCCATGGTTATTCTATTTTAGTACAAAATAAAATTATATCCGTGGTGAACCGGCTTTCCAATTCATTTTGACATTCTAGCTGATATGCTAACATGTTTTAATTCGTTTTTGAAAATAAACTTGTTTGAAGTACATTATTGTAATACACATGAATAAAATAAAACAAATAACTGTAATTAAAAGACATAAGTTAAAAGTTTGAAATACCTTATAGTATAGTAATTTTCACTGCATATGTCTAGTAAATTGGAGATTTATAAAACTGAGGTGAATTCAGTGACCTTAAAAAAGAGTTCAATTTAGTTGGAGTTCTGAGTTATTTTATTTATTTAGTTGGATAGATTAGTATTTTCTCTCTTCTCATTTCTGCGTGGACGTAAATTTCAGTCGACCAACACAAAAAAGATTTGATTTTCTATCAAGTTTCGTTTACATGTTTGGAAAGTTGCGTAAGAGATTTTATGTGTGAAAAATATGCCTAAAATACAATCTCACTAATGGAAAAACGTATTCAATAATGATGCATTTTTCAGCTGACTCAACCACGAGTCATTGATATTATGATATTAGTCATTGATAGGTATTTGAAGTGATTATCAAATATATGCAATATTAATGAAATTTCGATGTAATTTATAAATTTTTATATTATGTTCAATATTTTCATTTTACTCAATATAAAATTTAGATTTATATTTAATTTTTTTTAATCCATGACATTTAAAAAAAAATTATTTAAGTGATTTAATAATAAGACTTAAAACAAGATATTTAATATTATTCGAAATTCAAATCTTAAAAAGTAATGAGTTTACAATTTTTTGTCAGTATTTTCATTAACAATAAGACTTGAGCTAAATATTGATAAAATCATCCTTTAGACTTTGTTCACTTGAGTAGATTTGGAAGAAAGTAACTCAAAGGATTTGAAAGTAATTTTTTTTTGTTGTTTATCGGAATATTTAGTAGATTTGAAAATAAAATTTGTAAGAATTAGTTTAGGATTTTATTTATGTGACAGATTAAAAAAATTACTTTTAAATTGACTCTCACTTACCTCCAAATCTATTCAAATAAACAAGAAAAAAATCTATCATCAAATTCTCTCAATTATTTTTCTCTAAATCCTCTCAATTACTTTCTCCCAAATGAAAGAAGGCATTATATAAAAGATAATGAATTTATAACTTTTTGTCAACATCTTCATTTTTATTTATTATAAGACCTATATTTATACTTGTACTTTCAATGTTATTTTTAATGAGTGATTTATATTTTTTGTCAAAGTTGTGTTTTGTTTGAAACTAAATTATAAAAGATTTTATCCCTAAACTTTACAAAAATAATATAAAATATCATTTCAATCTATCGACATGTAAAATTATATCATAGCCTAACGTGAAACTCTTTTATATGAGAAACATTACTCATTTGATTTGTTGGATTGGATGAATGTTTTACATCAATTTCATAAAATTTTGAACAAAATAATTTACAAACTTAGTTTAAAAATGAAACATAACAATTAAAAACACACTAAAAGGTAAGTTTTTTATTAATTTATTTGATGATTTAATTTTACTGAATTCCATACATAATATAATATAATTTGAATGTACATTAACTTTTTCTGAACTTATTTGATGTTGCAAGGACATCAAACTAAGTCTAGAAAGAAGTTGTTACAGTACATCAATAATAAATAGTTAATTCTTATAATGTTAAAATATATTATATGAATTTAACTTGTACTGTCTACGTTAAAGAGATAAAATTATATTCTTCAATATTATTGACTCATGAAATTTGATAATATGTATAATTGATAACTCAAGTATTCTCTAATGGAACGAACAAGAAGTCTTAAAGGAAACATATTTAATCTTATTTTGATTTTAATTAGTTATTATCGATACGGTAATCATATTTTAGTAATTGTTCTATTAGTATTACATGCGAATTTTCATGTACGCTACAGATTTCTTTAATTATTATTTACGCACATATGACAGTTGTTATTAGAGCTGTAAATATCACAATGCATCAAAGTTAAAAGAAGAGATAAAAGATGCACTGTTGCATAATAGAGATGGGAGGCTCTGATATTAACGATGTTGTTGGATCACTTCTGCTTTGTTTTGTCAGCAATGAAACATTTATAGTTTGATGCAGTTTATGGGCGGACATTGTCATCAATCAGATCAAACCTCACAACATTCCAAAATTATTACTTCTTAGCATATGTTTGGCTTTAACAAAATCAGTGGTAGGTTTTGTCCAAGTTATCATCTTTCTCTTAAAGATACTCTTTTATTTTTACTAATTTTTGCAGCCGGTTTAGCATACTATGCCAACACTATCAGCCAATGGGGATATCCCTTCTTACAAAGCATTGTATGATTACTCATTAGCATGCTTTCTGTGTCACCCTTGTCATGAAAGCAACTGGGTGATCATTATAAATAAAGCACACTTTTCAAACGGATTGCACTACAAGCAAGCTTTCCTTCCTATTTCTCTCAGAGTTGTTGCTGCTTTCAAGCTGTAACATTCTATTCGAGAGTCATGGTAACTATCTGCATATTGCCTGCAATATGCAGTTTTAGACTTTTCCTCAGTATTCTGGTTCATATATATTATACATTATCCACGTCCCTTTTGTTATCTGTTTATCTTTGCACATTCAAATAGTTCAAAAATGATTCTGAATGTGATGTTTTACACTGAAGGATTTGAAAGCTGAGGATAAGGTGGGAGATGTTGAGTACCAAGCAGATAAGACTACGAGACAAGGAGGATATAGAGCCACATATTTCATCTTCGGTGGGTAAACTATTTTCTCCTCATTCACGTTTTTTCTAAACTTTCTTCAAGTAAAATGGAATAGTCTAATTCGTTGGTTTCTTACTGCAGCAATGATGTTGTTAGATAACATAGGCTTTGTGGCCAACATGGTAAGCTTGGTTTTATATTTCATGACTGTCATACATTTTGACTACTCTGGGTCTGCAACCACCACAACAAACTTGTTGGGTACTGCTTTCTTGCTGACGGTTCTTGGAGGCTTCGTCTCTGATACCTATATGAATCGCCTCAACACTTGCATCCTCTTTGGCTTAATTCAATTGTTGGTAAAGTATAAACAACTTAGTTACTTAGTTTTAATTTCAGGGTCTAAACTTAAATGCTTGAAACACGGCAATGCTACAAATATATCTTTTTATGTACTTTTGAATACAGTCATTTTAAATTTATTGAAAATCACACAAGTTACATGGCTTTCACTCTTTATTTAAAAAAATGTAGACTTTAATCAATAAGAAAAAATGTGTTAGACATAGGTGTCATGGGAAATATATCATATGAAAAAAAAATCATTTTTAAGGTTTTGAATTAAAACTGATCCTTATGTGGATTGATATTTTTGAATTGCAGGGATACTCCCTACTTGTGATTCAATCTCACGACCAGAAACTTCAGCCTGATCCATGTTTAAAATCAAGATGTGTGCATGGCACAAAGGCTTTGCTCTTTTACGCTTCAATATACTTGCTGGCACTTGGTGGTGGTGGAATCAGAGGCTGTGTACCTGCTCTTGGAGCTGATCAATTTGACGAGAAGAAACCAAAAGAACGCGTACAGCTAGCCAGTTTCTTCAATTGGTTCTTGTTTAGCATTACAGTTGGGGCCAGCATAGGAGTCGTCTTTGTAGTTTATGTGAGCACAGAACGTCAATGGTACATAGGTTTTATCATGTCTCTCACATGTTCAGCTGTTGGTCTTCTTTGCATTCTCTCGGGAAAGAGATTCTATCGTACCAGGGTGCCAGGAGAGAGTCCATTGTTAAGCGTTTTACAGGTCTCTGCATTCCCCTCCATGTTTCATTCATATTCATTCAACTTCTTTCAAGTTTCATTTCAGATTGTTCTTGCAGGTGCTGGTGGTCACAATAAAGAATTGGAGGGTGAAAGTACCCGTGGATTCTGATGAGTTGTATGAAATACAAAGCCATGACTCTAATTTCATGAAAAAAATCATCCCTCACACTCACCAATTCAGGTTGGACTTTCTACTATACCTCATCTAAATGCTTTCTGCTATACTAATTTGAGTTTTTTAAACATTGAACTACTTCATGATACTTATTTTGTTCACAAACAGTGTTCTAGATAAAGCTGCTGTTCTACCTGAAGGCATGGAGGCAAAGAAATGGAAAGTCTGCACAGTGACACAAGTTGAAGAAGTGAAGATTCTGACAAGGATGATGCCTATTCTTCTGAGTACCATCATCATGAACACGTGCTTAGCCCAGTTGCAAACCTTCTCCATCCAACAAGGAACCTTGATGAACACATACATCGGCAAACTTAACATCCCAGCAGCTTCCATTCCCATAATTCCTTTAGTATTCATGACCCTTTTGATACCAGTCTACGAATTTGTTTTTGTACCTTTAGTGAGGAGAATCACGGGTCACCCCAATGGAATAACAGAGCTACAGAGAGTTGGGGTTGGTCTTGTTTTGTCAGCAATCTCAATGGTGATAGCAGGGATGATAGAAGTGAAGAGGAAGCACGAATTCAATGATCACAATCAGCACCGTATCAGCCTCTTCTGGCTCTCTTTCCACTACGCAATCTTTGGCATAGCTGACATGTTCACACTGGTGGGGTTGTTGGAGTTTTTCTACAAAGAAGCTCCTCATGGCATGCGTTCTCTTTCAACTTCATTTTCTTTTCTTTCCTTGTCCATTGGATACTTCTTGAGCACAGCTTTTGTTGAGCTCATCAACTTGGTAACTGGTAGTATCGGAAAGAGCAAGAAAGGGTGGCTAGAGGGACGTGATTTGAACCAAAACCATGTGGAATTATTCTACTGGTTCTTGGCTATACTCAGCCTCCTTAACTTTCTCGTTTATCTGTTGTGTGCAAAGTGGTACAAATACCAAAGCAGTGTACCATTTGAGGACAAGGGAATGTTGCAGAAAGATCCAGCACCTCCTAACCATGAAAACATCTCTGCTAGCTTTGTGTCCTCACTCCAAAACACTGCCTCCAATGAAGAACATACACGACAAACCTTTCACTCATCACAAACTATTGTATAGTTTAAACCTATGGATTCACTTTCCAATTAATTTATGCATCAGACTATTATATTTTTACAATTTATTAAACAAATAATAATGGGTCATGTAAATAATGTTCATGATCACATGATGTAGACTCTGCAATATTGTTGCTACCATTGTGTATTCTGCAATAGTTTTATGAGATCCACATCCATTATGAATAAAATAATTTAATAATTTTTAAGTGGATTCAAACTTAATTAATTTATGCATGAGAGAATTATACTTTTGCAATTTATTAAAAAAATATTAAATGTTTCATGTAAACAATGTTTAAACCATTATGTATTTATCACGTCCACTGTAAATAAAACAATTAATAAAATTTAACTTTAATAAAATTTAAAATAAAAAGTTGATAGATCTTCTTATTTATATAATTTTTATTTTTTTAATATAATATATATATATATATATATATATTAAGTTAGATTTAATTAAAATTTAATTTTAAATTTAATTTAACCTCACAACTTGTAAGATTTGTTGAATTTTTTTAATCGAGGTGGACTTTCAGATCTAAAATAATAAGATTAATAATGATTTTAGAAGTTATATATGTTTTGAGAGACATATTCAGTGATATCACGGAGGACGTTATATATTTATTAAAATTATCGGATTTATATAGTTATTGTGAAATTTATTTTTATATTGTTAAATAGAATTTATAGAAATATTTTTATCAACTTACTTTACAGGCTTTGTAGTGAACCTGCCATCATTTTCCTTTTGGGCTTTGTAATGCAGATGGGCAGATATGTGGGCCCATCTTATTTATTATGTAATTGTTGTAACGCATTCATCGCCTATAGATTCATTAATTATTCTAAGACGGTGTGGCTAATGATATTCACGTGACCTCAAATTAAAGCTGACTACAAAAATTTTAAAGAAAAAGTTTGTGTTTTCTTTTACGAGAAAAAAAACAATTTCAACACATTTTAAGTATTATTTAAAGTAATCTATAGTATTTAAAATAGTTTACATTCTCCCACTTAAATAATATTAAAAAATTAAGAATAAACTATGATAACCATTTGGAAAATGAAAAACATGTCGGCCATCAATATAAAAAGAACAAAATATTTATAAAGTTGTAAGACACATCTGTAAAATAAGTCAGGAAAATATTTCTTCATAATAGAATATAACATAATGTCATACTCTTTGCAAACTGAATACTTCAAAAGTTTTAATTAAACTCGTGTGAATTATTTTAAATCTAAATATAATGTTTTTTTATAACTAACAAATATTTGACATCAAAATGTTTTATATAATAATAACAGCATAGAAAAATTTAAACAACATGATGTCACAATTACATAGAAATATTTTTTATAATATAAAATTAAAAAATAAAGCTTAAACCACTTAATTGACGACATGCTATGTTTTATAACACGTTCTCTTTTTCACATCAATCACCTTTGCATTATTTTAAGGATAATGATTTTAAAGAATTTATCACATATTTGCATGGGTATCTGTTCAGTATATCCTAATACCATCAAAGAATTACAAGTGACCAAATATCACAATAAATTTGCATTACCTATACCAATAAATATATCTTTAAGGTCCTCTTTATCAAATCAAGGTAATATTATTCAACATTAATTTTGTCTAAATAAAAAAGGTTAATCAAACCACTAAAATAAATGTCATCCATACATCAAACAAAAATTATAAAAAGAATTCAATTTTTACTTTCACCCAACAAAATTTAAGTAGTTTTTTTCATGTGAAAGTATATTTTAAAAAATATCAAACATGTAATCAAACTTAATTTGAAATTCTTTTAATAGAAAGCCAAACATAAACATGTAGAGGCTAAAAGAGACAAATATAGATATTAAATGTATGGTTTTTAAATATAAAGTCTAAAAGATGAA
The DNA here is from genome assembly GCF_000741045.1 of Vigna radiata var. radiata. Classification (NCBI taxonomy): domain Eukaryota; kingdom Viridiplantae; phylum Streptophyta; class Magnoliopsida; order Fabales; family Fabaceae; genus Vigna; species Vigna radiata. The sequence continues at coordinate 47,108,523 of NC_028357.1, forward strand.
ATAAAGATTAAAAGCGTCAACAAGTTTATTTTAACAACGAATTAAAACATGTTTAAATACAAAACAAAAATGTTAAAATGACTACAAATCTTAAGTTTAAAGGCAAAATACAAATATCGATTTTTTAGTTTCAACTAGTGTTAAAGTTGTCCATCTAGTAAAGATAAAGTGACTTTCATTTAACATTAAACTATTTTCTTGAAAATTTAGCTCATGAACACATATTGAAATCTAATATGTTCGTACAAATTATTTTAGAGAATTTTTAGAAAATAAAATAAAAAATAAACTTGATTAACATTAATTTATGTGTAAATTAACTTGTAAGAAAATCACATCCATTTTTTACTTTTCAATTTGTTTATAAAATAAAAATTCATAAAGAAATTCTTCTTTTTTTTAAAAAAAAAAAATCTCCTAATGTATCCATAAATGAAGTAGTGGTCACTATTGACTATATAGGCATTGTGGTATGCTATATTCGTTACAAAGTCACAATCACAATATGAGTATGGTTCAATTATTTTAGGTTAAAAATGTAGACAAGAAAGGGGAAAATTGAGGGGGACGAATGAAGACATTATGTCCCAATCGTTACAATATTAATGTTTTCTGCCTTTTTTTAATTAAGATTTCAAATATGACTTAGTAATTTTTTAACTTAAAATGATAAATCTATTAGTAGAGAAATCATAAATTTTCTATCCCAATTCTTCCATTCTCTTAAAGGAATATTGTATGAAAAATATAGAATAAAAGCCTGAATTTTTAAGTATAATATGTAATATAAAGTTAAAAAAAAATGAAAACTAAAAAAAAAATACTGCAAAAAATACAAAATTTAGTTTAAGAAACTCGCGTAAAAACTGTTATTGAAAATGACTTTATAATGAATTACTTATATCTGTTCTTGTTTTGTTCCCCTCTCTTATGTATATAGTAATTATATGCAATAATGCATGTATTATTTGTATACAAAATAGTTTTATAACTGTACTGTGTATCTATTTTATATAAATATGTATAACAATATATAAAAATCATTTTTACATAATTTTTTATAGTTATATTATTTAGTATTTTCATTCTTACTGTGACAGTCCTATTTTTTGTAAAATGATAATCTAACATGCTCACTATTTTTCTCACATTATCGCCATCGCATGCAATAGAGACAGTAATTTAGCCTTCGAATTTTGTATATTTTAATCAAGCCTGTTAAAGAAAAAAAAATTAAATCTAAAAACTACTAAAAGACACAAAGAGGACCTTTCAAATATTTTTCTTTTTGAAAAATACAAATATTTACTTAATACAAATTGTTGTCATGTAAATCCGAGAGAATAAATAAATTGTCATTTATTTTTTAGAAATTATGAGCTACTTTTTTTTTTTTAAATACACAATAATTTAAACAATATCAATTTTATTAAATTTATTACAGTAGTTAACAAGTTAAAATACACAATAATTTAAATAATATTAATTATTAAAATTATTAATTTTATTACAATTACATATTTTCTATTAATTTTAATCATAAAGTAAATATATGTAATTTTACCATTTAATATATTAAAACATTTTATTTTATTTTTTATATTCATTAAATCATTCACAAAATTTTATAATTTGGTTTTCAAATGTCTCTAGTCTCACTTAAAGGAACAATACTATTTTATCCTCGATTCTTCCTTAAATTTATCATTCACTATTAATACAAGATTAAAAGAAATAGAAAATTATATACATACATACATATATATATATATATATATATATATATATATATATTTGAATCATAAAAGAAAAATTATAATATTACATTTTAATCTATTAAAATGTTTTTTTATTTATTACATTTATCAAATCATTCACAATTTTTTTTCAAATATTTTTATTTTTTTTTTCAAATTCCTTAAAAAAAACAATGCAAATTGTCACTTCAAATCTTTTCAAATTTATTAATTCATTCTCTCTCAAATTTATGTTTGAAACAATCACACAAAAATATCTTTATAAGATTCTGGTTACTAAACCAATAAATAAATGTAAATAATAATAAAGTATATAGACATGTGACATGTGTTTTATAACTTACTAAACTTATTTGCTGATTTTTGAATCAAACGATGATTTACCTTCAGAAGGAACGATTTGAAACAGAAAAGCCGATGCTTGATTGTTAAGAATGTTTTTGTTCACAGACATTCGGTACATTGGAAGAAAGAGTTGTTGAGCATTTGAAGGTGATATTTTTATTTGAATCTGGGTTCCTCAAACACTAACGTGTTCAAGATTTGAAAAAGAACCAAACTAATATTAAATGTGCTGAAGTCCCGTGGTCCTAAAAGAATCTTAAATTGTATGCGGTACCACCAAAATAACAGGAACAGAACAAGGTGACAGATACACGGAGAGAAGTAGAGAGAGTAAAAATATTGATTTCATTAGTATTCAAATGTAGATATGAGTGTAAAGTTTAGTAAAAATAATGAAGCAGTGACAAAAACTTACCAATATAATAAGTTAAAGTTCTGAATTACTTGGTTAAAGATTGGATATAAAATAGAAAGAAAATGAAGATAGAATAAAATAATTGTTATGAGTGCTGAAATTGTAATGGGATTTTGCACAACTCATGAGAGCAGAGGGCCCAGAGTTTCAACAGTGTGAGAATGATGGGAGTGAGGTACAGCTCTGGCCAGCTTCCTCTTCTCACGTTTCATGTCGGTGCTCTTTTCTTCACATTCCTTACCTTCTCTTTGCCTTCACTTTCTAAGCTACAACCTTAGTTACTCTCACTCACTCCTTCATTATCTATACTTTCATTTCATTCATGTGATTGCCATTATTTACTCTCTCAATCAATTTCATTCCTTTCTTGCTTGTTGCTTGAACTTTGCTGTTTATCATTTCCGTTTTTTTTCAGTCCTAAAACTCTGTCCTACCTTTCTATGTTTTCTATTTAAGCTTCCTCTGTGTTTTCTTGCAGCTATTATTGCTGCATTCATTGTTACTTTATTACCCAAGCAGAAAGCTTGCTTATTTATCTTATCATTTCCTCTCCGCGATTTCACTTTGACAATTTCACACCCTTTGGAAAAAAGTTTGCCTTTTTGTTTCTCCCTCTCCCCCAAAAGAATATACTTGTTCCCCATTCTCTTCTTTCCCTCCAACTATACTCTCTTGAACTCTTCCTTTTCATGCTTAAAGTTCTGGTGAAGCAGCCCTTTTAGTTGCCACTGTGTTTTTGTTTCTGTTGGCAATGAGCCAAAGAAGCAAGAGTCGTGGAGGCATGAAGCTGCTGAAGCAGAGGATGTTTTTGTTTGTGGGCTTGGCGATATTGAAATGGGTAGAAGGCATGGAGGATACTAATGTGACAGATATAGATATGCTATATGTCAACGGAAGAGGTTTCTACAGACCTTTGATGGTTGGGATTACACTTATTAATGGAGCTGCTGCTAAAGGAGCTGGTATTCATTCTTTCTTCACATATGCTTACTTTCTTTGGCGCTAATCTGGTAGATCAAATTAATGAGATAATCAATGTTTGTTTTGTTCATTTGGTGCCTTTTTTCAGAAGCATTCAAATTTAGATATTGGGCCTACATGCTTCATGAACTTAACACTGAGAACGATGTAGAAACGTGTTATTTGTTTCTAAAACACAGCTACCAATAACTTTTACTGGTTTTGATTGAGATCTGGAAATTATCATATAGCTTGATTTTTGTTCTTTTGTGCAGTCTGCCTGGATGGATCTTTACCAGGTTACCACTTCCATCGGGGATATGGTTCAGGATCAAACAGTTGGCTTATACAATTGGAGGTATGTCAGACTCCTGAACTTTGAACTGGGTGCACCAAAGACGGAACACAATGGTCTTTCTTTTGTTACTGACTACGATCATCCTTTTCATTTTTTTTTTGACAGTTTCTTGATAAAAGTGGTCATGCACTAATTGACCAGAAAGGCTATGCTAATGCAATCTTAAATTGACTCTCTTGAACACTACTTAATTATTGTAAAGCTGCATATAATCTTTCCCTTCTTTCTTCATCTCTATATGTTGGTAAAGTAGGAGCATTGCTTGCCCTGTTAAAAAATATACAACGTATTTAGATGTCAAGAAGATCCTCAGTGGTGTTTGGTTTATGACATGCAACTTTTTTTTTTATCCATTCCTTACCTTTCCATGCAAGTAAATTATGCACATATTAACAACCCACATGGAAATCATTGCACAGGCAATGTGGATTACCTTTCTAAATACTTTGGATAATGTCTTTGTGAATGTATTGGATATGATTATGGCACTAAGTCAGACATAATTTTGAAGTTGGAATGAGAAATTTCAACCAATACTCCTTCTAACGTACAAGGATGTGTAAGGATCTTCCATATAGCATGTGGAGTTATGGAATTTAGCATTTCGCTGTGATGACTGTAGATTATAATTTTTCTTATTATTGGTGGCACTTATTTTGGAATCTGAGAGATTTTGCCGATACCATATTTTTGTGCATCTTCATTGGCTTAATTCTCGTGCACTGGACAAAACGGTGTATTGATGTAACTCTAGCAAACTTGTAATATCCTGCTGATCTGTTGAGTCATAATAATTTCATTAAACCTTTTGGTGACAGGGAGGAGGCTGGTGTGGAACTATAAAAAATTGTCTTTACAGTAAGAAAACACGTCATGGTTCTTCATTCTTTATGGAAAAACAAATACCATTTATTGGGATATTGAGCAACAAAGCTGAGGAAAATCCAGGTTACAATTGTCAGACTCAACAGCATTGCATATACACGCACATAACAGATGTTTATGCCTGTCCATTCTTATTACTCTTCACTTCTAAGTAGAAATTAGTTTCATCTTTCTTTTGATGATTATATTTTCAGATTTTTTCAATTGGAATAGAATAAAAATCCGTTATTGTGATGGGGCATCATTTAGTGGGGACAGTCAAAATGCGGTAAGAGTTCCAGCTCGTTTTCAACATCAAGTTCCTCCTGAAGTCATACACTCTGTTATGTAGGGTTGATGGTGAATGTGGTTGAATTAATACCGAATTCATCTTTGTTCCACAGGGAGCAGGATTATATTTCAGAGGGCAACGCATTTGGCAAGCTGCTATGGAAGATCTAATGTCAAAAGGAATGCGCTATGCCAAACAGGTTTCCCTCTAGCCTCTGATAATTCTAGGAAAAGAAAATTGCTGCCTGATTTCCTTTTGATATTATCTATGCTTTTTTCTTTTTCAGGCTCTTCTATCTGGATGTTCTGCAGGAGGTTTAGCTACTATTATACATTGTGATGAATTTCGGGAATTGTTTCCTAGAACCACAAGAGTAAAATGCCTGAGTGATGCTGGATTGTTCCTTGATTCGTAAACATCATCCAATCAACTTTCAATTCAAATGTGTTAATTGTTGGATCTGGTCATGAATCTTAGTTCTGATTAGAACATGTGCTTTAGGAGACAAAATAAACATCTTGAGTTGTATTGTTTCAGTGTTGATGTGTCTGGCCGTCGCAGCTTGAGGAATTTGTTTGGAAGTGTGGTCACCTTACAGGTCTTTACTCATTTGAATATTTAATGGTGTTGCCTTTCTGTTTCTATTATGTTATAGATATAGTAAAATTTGGTGATTCAGATAACTTCGTAGCAGAAAACAGAATGTCATGAACTCCAAACAATTGTTTGCCCCAAGCCTGAACCACGAATAATCTCAAATTTTAATGCTGGCTTGGAGACTGTCTCAAATCACTATGTTGTAGAAAATTTTATATTGCCTTTGCACACCAGAGAAACAATGACAACAACATTTGGTCAGACTGAAATGAGTTTCTTCACTGCTAAATAAGTACAATCAACAATAATATTATGATTCTAAGAAGATCCATGCTCACTGGTCAATCGGAAACGAGGAAGGAAAAGAGTAAAGATGTAATAGTGCCTTATAATTGATAATCACCTTGTTGTGGAAATTTATTTCAGTTTCCTGTAGGATGCTTTCAATAACTTCTGATTACTTAATTATTAGCAATGCATGCATGTAAAACAACAAAAGTTAATTGATGCATCTTTGCATGACAGGGAGTGCGAAACAGCCTTCCAAGAAGTTGCACCAGTCGCCTCAATCCAATTTTGGTAACTACTATTACTGTCATTCAAGATTGTTAAATTACACAACTGGTCTAATAAAATTCTGGTTATATTACTTGAGATGAAATATATTTTATTAAAATGGGGCATAATATGATGGAATACCAGTATTGTTATCATCATTTGTTGTTTTCAATGCAGACGCATCTCTTAATATTTGTTCTTACTCTATTATGAATTTTATTGTCAGTGCTATTTTCCTCAGCACTTAATTGCCGGTGTTAGGACACCACTGTTTCTTCTCAATGCAGCTTATGATACTTGGCAGGTAAGATCCTTTCACCATATGAAAATTTTTCCCATGACAAAAATTCTTGTTTATATTGAGAGCAACATTTCATAAGCTAGGTAGTTTCTTATCACTTGTGGAGTATGGTTTGTGAATGACTTTGAAGCATGGAATTTCATGTTTTGTGAATGAGTTTGACCCTTATTGTTATGTGTGACGAGCATGTGTCAGATTACTGAAAGGCTAATAGATGATTGTTTGAACTTTTTTCAGATTCAAGCCAGTCTTGCTCCACCATCTGCTGACTACCGATGGAACTGGTATGAATGCAGAAAAGATTATGCACGTTGCAGTGCACCACAGATACAGTATCTTCAAGGTAATTAATTATAAGTTTCAACGGTTGTTTTTATTTCCTTTTTACTCCTTGTAAATTTTCTGTCTCTGGAGTAGCATTTCCGTGACTTGAATTGTTTTCAGTATGGTTACTAATTGGTAGCAACATCATGAACTTTGAATAAAACAGGTTTTCGAAATCAGATGCTTAGATCTACAAGAGCCTTCTCACGGTCTTACAAAAATGGGCTATTCATAAATTCATGTTTCGCACATTGTCAATCAGAAAGACAGGATACGTGGTTTGCTCGTGATTCTCCTCGTATAGGAAACAGGGTACGTCTTTCCTTAATATTGAATTTGATTATATTTTGGTTGTAGTTTTAAGGTTTGATGTGAGGCATCTAATGTTTGTCTAAAACTACAAGCAGGGAATCGCAGAGTCTGTTGGGAACTGGTTTTTTGACCGAGTTAGTGTCCAGGCTATTGGTTGTCCTTACCCTTGTGACAAAACCTGCCATAATTTGGTTTTTAAGTGATCACTGCTCAAGTCTTATTCTTTCAAAAAAATTATTCTGCTCCTACATTGCACACAAGCAGCCATTGGGATCTGAAGAAGAAAGACATTGCCAGAAAAAGCTATGTTCATTCAATTTTATTTTTATTTTTTCAAGTAGATTCAGGTTCCTTTCTCTGGAGTAAGTTGTTTTCTGTCTCTTCCCTCTTCGATTCTCATTACACAGTATTCTCTCCAATGGATGAAACAACATTTCATCTTTTATAGTCAAAATAATATACTGTATAAATGACTGCAAATTTACTTTATAACTTCACTTTCTAAGAGTCCATAAAACTATTATGGATTTGCGATTACACTCTTATTTTATATACCATTTAAGCTTCTTTCTCTCTCTGTGCCATAGCTTTTAAACTTCACTAAGTCTCACAAATTATGCATATGTTTAAATCTTATTGCTATTTGTTTTTTATTTTGTTTTAGGATAATAAAAGGATAGAAAAGCAAATTCTAGAGGTTTTGACATTTGCTAATTTTCGTATTTATTTCATTCCGTATTTGCCCTCTAGTGTGTCGCTGTGCTGGTTTTCATCATACATGTTGGGATTTATATGTATTAATGAATGGGTTAGTTTGCATTTAGCTTTTCAAAGAAATTTTTATTTCAAAAATAAGTTTTTTTTTTTTTAATTTTAATAAGTAATTTTTTTTAAAAAAATATTTGTTTTAAGTTCAAAGAAATTGATCCAATATATTCCGTTGGTTAACACGCATATGAAATGGGCCATGTGGGTCGCTCGTTTAGCTAACATCTCACAGGGGTGTTGCTTCCTACACCTTTTCAAGTGGGATCTTAACCTTCTCATTATTTTAATTTATTTCAAAAACATTTTATATTTCTTCATATTTTCTTTTATTCTAAAAATACCCTACACCTCTCTAATATCCTTAACAATATTTCTCTTTCTCTCTCTACATTAATGGAGCATTTACATGGAAGCATTTACATGACTCAAATTTGAACTTGTGATATATTTTTTTTAAATAAATTTGATTAAATCTTATTTTTACCATTGAATATATATTTTTCTTTTTAAATTACTTAATAAATGGTAAAATTTTGTTCTAAATTTCTAGAAAAATGTTTATATATATGTGTGTTTTTTTTTATATATAATATATATAATTTTTAACATTATATTATGTTTTAACTCACCAACATGTTTAACTCAAATAACATGAATAAAATATTTAATTTATTAGATAAATAATATAAAAATATTATTAAATACTTAAAATATAAAAAAAAAATTATTTGTTAAAGATTT
>NC_028357.1:47117284-47250300 GCF_000741045.1 Vigna radiata var. radiata
TCAACAACAAAAATAAGATTCAATCAAACTTATTTAAGAAAATATATATCACAAGTTCAAATTTGAGTCATGTAAATGTTTCATTAATGAGCCATGTAAATGCTCCATTAATGTAGAGAAGGAAAGAGAAAGATTGTTAAGGATAGGAGAAGTGTAATATATTTTTGGAATAAAAGAAAATAGTGGAAAAATATAGAATATTTTTGAAATAAATTAAAATAATTGGGAGTTACAGGTCCAGTTGGAGAGATGGAGGGAGCAACACTCCATCTCACACGTATGTAAAGCTTGTATTGGATCTGCTAGCAAGTCTGTTGGCTAGCCCAATGACAGGAGTGTAATTTTTTTTACATTTTTTCACACCATTATTTTAGAAGTTATTTTATTTTATATATTTTGTCGATAGTAATTGCTTTAAAATTACATCCATTGAATTAGGTTTTCATACATTTTACATATAAAATTATTGTGTTAAAAAAAATCATATAAAGATATAATTGAAATGTGAATCCCACACGAGTCTCTAATACCCTCTGGAGGGTTACAAGAATCTTTCTCATTCCAAGCAGCATATCACTCCTGGGATTTCTCTTTGCTTAGTAACCAAAATTTAATTCTCTTTGTTACGTGGTTTAATATTACTGAAAAAAAAATGTCTTTGAATATATCTATTTATTTTAAAAATTTAAGATGAAAGTTTGTAGTGTAGGTGGCGTAGATGAGAATGGTAGTGTTTTTTGTTTTGAAAGGGACATGAGAAAGGGAAAATGACTATTCCTTCCACGATGAAAATGCAAATGGAATCGGTAATTGTCTTGCGAGGATAAGAACAAGGCAATTAAGTTATAGTAATAAAGCGCAACAGCTGTAAGGAAAATGAAGTGCACATTAGGGAATTAAATTTTAAATCATATTGTTCACAAAAATATCAGTAAGCTGAAATCAGTGCCCACCAATGAAATCAATTCCTTCAAATTCATAACTTCATTCCGAGACAAAAAAACATAGCATAGAAGTTTGGTATGGAAAGAAAGAGCATGTTGATGATCAAGGGGAAGAATGAAATTAGATGTTGAGTATGTTGGTGTTTAGGGCAAACACAAAGGTGGTGTTGTATGTGACTTTTGAAAGTAAAGAGATGAAATCTACATGCTTAAGCCATACACAAAGTGGTATGTGACAAAAAAAAATGATGAAATAAACAATACTATATAGAACATTAAAGAAAAGAGGGAGATGTCGAACTAAAGCAACATTGGGGGAACAACCCTTTCTTTTACCCTTGTTTTTAACAAACCGAATCTTAAATCTCACTATCTCTCTTTCACTCCTTTCTTCATTTCCCCTTCTTGCTATTTCATATGCAATTATGGTGTGGCAGAAGAAAAGTATTCCAAATTCATGCCATAGAAATACGCAACAGGAGAAGCAGATACAGACATTCTCATCATAGTGCCATCTTCCATAGGTGTAATGAAAAAGGAGGAAAAGGGGAAAGTGAAAAATGAAAGAACAAAGTGTTATTCTCTCTAGCTCTAGCTATGCCTACCTAACACAGAATTGCCGAAATCAAAGATTATATATGTTTGTGCTGTTATGTAATGAAGAATTAAGTTTCCCTGAAAGAGGGTTGAAGTTTTGATGTTAGTGAAAAATGGTGATTGGAGGGAAATGAGGTTGGCACATGGCTAGGCACATAGTTTTATATATTGAGAGAGAGAGAGAGAGAGAGAGTATTTGATTGCATGTTTGTTAAAGTTGGGTTCAAGTTCTGGCTTTTTTAGATAAGAATTGGGAAATTGAATTAAGAAAAAGTTGTGTAGAGATTCGAAGGTATGAAAACTTTGCCCAAATGAGATGGAAAACTATTTGTTGCTTCCAAGCTTCAAATTTTGTGTCCCCCTTAACTTCTTCTGCACTTTCTTTTCCTCTTTCCATAATCATCGCTGCCTCATACCTTTCTTTTTCTGATTAAATAATCACTATGGCTAACCACTTCAACACGCCTACATACACCTAATAATATATCTATTACATTTTTCTTTCATTTCACATTCATGTCTAAATCTGTCTTTTCATTCTATCTTTTTTCAATTAATCTCATCTTATGCTATGTAAATACTCCCAAAAAGTATAAATTATTTAAATTCTTACCTTTTCACCAAACCTTCAATTTTTGGTATATCAGCCTTACCTTCAAAACCTACCTGTTTAACTGTTAGAGGATACTTCAATTCGTGATCATTCTTGAGCCAAAATAATAATAATAATAATAATAATTTATCAATAACCTTCTTTCTTTCAATATAGTTATTATATCGTATAACTGCTTTGTAAGCCACAGTTCGAATAATCAAAAGTTCGGCTAGCCATCAAAAAGATTGATATATCATATACCACTTGAGATAGTTAACCTATAGTTTGGAGAACAAACCATTAAATTCAACTAAACACAAAACAGATTAGTCAACCATATACCTGTCTGATGGATCCCATAGTTCGAAGTGTAAGCCATCAAGCTCGGTCTGTTGTCACAAAAGGTGGTCAATCGATCATGTATCAATCCAAATAATTAAGCACTAGTTCGGTGAGCAGGTCACCGAGTCTGACTAGCCACTAAACATGTTGATCGGCCGGTCATGCACCAACTCAAATAAAACAAATATTGATTCAAAAAAACATACCATAGAGTCTGGATGATCACCAAGCAAACCATTTTACCTTGAATCAAACCATCGAGATGAACATATCATAATAAATTAACATCAAACCTAATCAACTTAATGTTTAAATGTAATTACTCACCATTAGATCATAATTAGGTAAACATTAATCAAAATAGATTTAAGATAAAAAAATAAATTACATGCATTAACCGTTGGATTAATTGTACTAGTCAATGTTAAATTAACTTTGCATTGGAGTACATTTTATCATACCACCCCACTCAACAACAATTATTACTCTACATTTACATTTTATTATCGGGTAAAATAATACTAATTACTTTTTTTTTTCTATTCCAAATATTTCTTTCACATTCAAAGAGAAAAAAATAGTATACAAAGAAAAAATATAGTAAAAATAAAGATTATTTAGTGACCGAATAAAAAAATATGTTATTATAATAATTTTTTTAGTTTTATTTATCATTATATTATCATCATTTTATTTTATATACGTTATTTAGGGTAACATTTCTTAAAAAAATAATTAAATATTTAATAGAATATTAAAATATTTTTACACTATTTCGTTTTCTTCTTTGTAATAATTGAGAATTTGAATTATTAAGCTTTTCTATAAGTATATCTATGATGAACATATGAAGAGATATTAAAAGTTATTCTATAATATAATTTATCCGTATCTTGCAATGCATCCATAATTACTACATATTAATACCTATTCTGGTCTGGTGATTTTGATCTTCATCTCGTTTGTGATGAGATATAATATATTCACATCTTATTTACGTATAAAGTTAATAAAATAATAAAAGAATAAAATTTTATTTCAAAATTTCACTCTTATTTGTGAGAATGTAATTGATTTTCCTTATCTTATACAACATAATACTTTATGGCATACATACTTTTGGAGGTGTTCATAAGATTCTATATTCTTTTTCATCATCATTCTCCCAAATAATTAGTTTGTGGTCAACAATGAAATAATTTGTGACTATCATTTAGGGTAATTTAAAAAAAAAAATATATTGCGTTGAAAGAAGTAAATCATAATCCACTTATAAAAGTCATAATCTTGTATTTTGATTCTTTCTTTTTAAATTAATCACCATCTTATGATATATAACTAACATAAGAAAGTATGCATGATTTAACTTTGTTACCTTTTCTTTTCACTTTTGATCAAATCAATAAACAACTCCTGAATTTTGAGTACATCATTTTAACTCTCAAACGTACTTGTTTAACTGTTTTCAATTGTCGATTTTTCAGCCGACATATTAACAATAATTGATCCATAACATCCTTTCTAAACAATAATTATTTTGCTATTTTCCCATACTATTTTAATTTTATAATGTCAAAAATATATTATTACTTTTTTTTTCAGTTCCAATTTTTCCTTTTACAATTAACAAATTTTTTGTCAAATGTGGAAAAATAGTAAATAAAAAGAAAAATGAAAAATACAACAAAAACAATGATTATATAGTAAAAAGTTTTAAAAAATATGAAAAAGTATTTGTATTATAAAAATATATTTGATTGCTGTTATTATTTTATGATAAGAAATTAAAATTTTTAAAAAATTACACATCCTTTTAATAGTAGGTATTATTGATAACAATAACGTAATTTTATCAATAATTTTGGAAGAAGAAAATAATATACTTAAATTAAACTTAGTTTTAATATCTAATATTTAAAATCATTAAATTTTATTATCTACATCTAAAAATTAGCGTGAGTGAATTTATTTTCCTCTCACACACATATTGTATTACACTCATTTACGTATATGAAATAAGTCTATTTTCTTTAATCACAAACCATTTCAATCTTAGTAATTATTTTTTCAAAAATTAAATCATAACCTTAACTATAGTACTAATTATTAGTCACAACTAGGTTACATTTGGTGAATTTCCACCTTTTATAACCAAAATGATTATCATAATCACCATCATCAAACATATACACAAAAATTAAGTTAAAACAAACATCAAGAACATGTTTGACTCCTCTAATCAACAATTTCATTCCCATGTTGGTTTGTAGGAAAACGTCATCGATACCAATCACTTTAGACACACTATCGTTATCCATCTTCAACACTCTAAAATTACTAATAGTGTAAGATGTGAATAACTCCTACCTTAGTGTAATGTGTAATGTATGATCACTATCAATAATTCATATGATCTCATTAGATACAAGATTAATTGACTCAAAGCCACAAAAAAGAAAAAACAAGATCGCCATCTCTAGTAGTAGTGACACAATCATCACCATGATCATTCTCTTTCTACTTGTCCTTATTTTTTTTGTTTCCCCTTTTCCACTCAAAACAATATTTATGAATGTGTCATGTTTTATTACAATTATATGGCACCCTATATTCTTGTATCTTGACTTAAGCTTGATCCTACTTTTCTTTCTACCACTTTTTGGTTCCTTTTTCTTATTTTTTTCCCTTGATTTTTGTGACAAACATCTCAGAGATAAATAACCATAATAAACCACGTGCCTTCCTTCTCATATCTTCATTGAGAGCACCACTATTTTTCATATGGAAAAAAATAATGTCATTCGAGAGACGAATTTGTAATTGAAACCTAAAATATCTTCCAAGAATGCGGTAGAGTATTCAATAGTCATAATCCATAGACTTCATCAAATTTTATACTCATTCCTGGTAGTTGATCTTAGATCCCTTGAAACTCATTTAAATGATCTAAAATGGAATAATTCAACCTATACCTCAAATTCATCGAGCAATTCAACAAAACTTCTCCCACAATGTTCTAGCATGTGTCTCATTTGCAATTTGATTATAAACATTGTCTTCAACATATGGTCAAATAAAACCATACACTTACTGATGCTCAAAGTCCCAATCGACATAGAATCTGACTTCTGTGTAGTGAATATTGGAAGATGCAATTTCTTCACGAACAACAAGTCCTTCATATTGTCCTTCCACAAGTGATAATTTGAACCATTCAAAGCAATTATTTTTGCATTTGCCTCCATCATTCAAGCAAGTAAATATAACTCTTAACTAAGAGCTTTAATACCATTTTGATGGGAAAACAACAACAATATTAAATTTCCAGAGAATGCAACGTATATAAAATCCTTAACTTGCAAGAATCTACGAAGAGCAACTATAAAAAAGTAACAACAATAAATCACCAAAAACATAAACAAAGACACTAAGACTTATGTAGAAAATATCTCAAAACAAGGATAAAAATCACGAGTCATTCATATTAAAAAAATAGCTCTACTATGATCAACAAAAAGTACAATTGAGTCTCACCTCCACAAATTAGTGCTAACACCCAACCAAACAAAAGTAACAAGTTTACAAATAGAGAACAGAGAAGATAATGAAAACCTAAATATATATAGTTATAATGTGAATTGAATTTCTTCCTACTAAAATATTGTATAAATAATCCAAATAAATAACAAGATTATCCGAACTTGCTGTCAAATTTTCATGATCTAATGTTGGATGAATTTGTAGTTTCAATTTTACAATGGCACCTTAGTGAAAAACGTGAACAATTTTTTTTTTCCTTTTAATGTGTTAGGATTCTAAATGAATTCTAACTCTATAATTTTTTGTTTCTTACTTACTTTCTAATTTTTTTTCCACAAAATTAAGTGAGACATAAACTTTTCCACTTTTAAGTTTTTTTTCTTTATATAGAAAAAAAAAACTTAATACTCATACTCAATATATATATATATATATATATATATATATATATATATATATATAAATTTAAGTTAAACATCTCATTAATTGGTTAACAAAAGCAATATTAGTAGCTAGTAATTTTATTAATTCGAGCTAATATAACATTTGTTTGAGAATGGAATCGTATTTTTTTTAATAAAAAAGTGGTTCTCATTATTGATACCAAAACTAAAACCGTAAAACTACCCACAGAATTACAGTAACTTGATGATAGTTAAGTATTAATTGATTAGGTAAAACATCACTGTTAGTTAATTCTGTGAGTTGGGTAAAGAAAAAACAGGGGATGTGAATATTTTTTTATCGCTAGCTTTTATACATTAAAAAATATAAAAATATTTAATTTAAGTGCCTATGCTGGTCCCCCTGTATTGTATTGAATAAAAAACAGGTTAGTGGGATGAGTCATCATAAGATGGCCACGTGGCAAAATTTGTCGGATCAATTAAGGTTTGTTGATGGAAACATAAATGGCTCCGTGGGGCTTGTTTGGTAGAACCGTATTTAGATTGCCACGTCCTTAAGGAGAGCCTCTAAAGAGGTGTAATAATAATTGCTATGTTTTTTTCTTTTTTCCGATTAAACTATATTTATGATGCAATTGGGAAGGTTGATTAAGGGGTTGCATGGTCCATTTGGTTTTAGTTTTGTTAATATGTGTTTTGAAAAGGAAAAAAGGTGAAAGGGTGGAAGTGTATAGTTTTTTACCAATTGGAATAATGATAATTAAAGGCAGAAAACGAAGAAACATGTAACAGAGACAATTAAGTGTGTCTTGTCTGCAAATTCCAAAGAGGAGTCTGCCACTTTAAATCATGTTTCTTTGTCTCACCATTTCTTTTCTTTCTCTTTATTCCATCTTTCTTCCTCATACTCTCACTCCACACCTTCATCACTCTATTCAATAATAAGCTCTTATTATTAAGATTATATCTTCTTTTTTTTCATTTTAAATTTATTATAAAAACTTTAATTGTATTCCTAAAATAAATTATATAACATTTACTTCTTATATTTATAAAATTCTATATAGAACATTGTAGGGACCTGGTAATTATATTTATATTTATATAAATAAATAAAAGGATTAATTAAGGAGATAGTTTTTCCTTTATTATGAAAAGTGTATAGGAGAGCAACTTTCATGTTCATTTTTTTCTAAAAATCATTCTCTCTCTAAAAAGCTTATTCCTTACTTTCTTTGTCCTCTCTCTAGCCTCCACTTAGATTTCGCCGTTGCATGTTTGGTTCGGAGGTGTTCTAGCATTCCCAGCCAGAGAGCTTCAAAACGAACCGAACAGTTCTTTGTTTCAGTGGGTAAGTCGTTTTTCCTCTTTCTCCTGCTGTTCTTGAGCTTAGGACATGTAACTTTTCTGGTTGCATGTAGTTAGTGAAGTTCTTCTTCATTTTCTCTATCTGTTTGAACTCTAAGAGTTAACTCCTATCACCATTAGGTGGTTTGTAGGGTTTGGTAGCGTCTTTGCTATTTGAGACATTGTTTAGAGTGTTCCTGTGAGCTTAACACTTCATCCTCCAGGTAAGGGGAACTGAGTTTTTATTCTCTGATTTGTTAAAAATTAGGATGTGCATAAGTTAGAATTCTATTTGTATCTATGAAGTACTATATGTGTGAAATTGATTTTATATGTGTTTGTTGTTTGAGCTGAAATTGACGATCTTGTATGCTAGAATGTGTGTTTTTGAATATTTGAGAAATGGAGATTGTGAATCGATGTTATGAGCTGTTATATGTATAGTGCAGTGCTGGAATTGAGTCATTGAGTGAGGTGAAGTTGTTGTACTGGCTATTAGATAAAAAAAGTTAAATGAATTGGGGGTGTTAGATCACTTTGAGGAATTGAGATAACAATTTTGGGCAGCTGGTGTCTAGAGTGAAATTATGTTGTTGGGACATCTTAGACAAGTCATTTGTGACTTGTTAGGATCATAAAACTGACCTATAACCTGTTAGAAATGGTGAAATCAAAATTGGGTCCTTAAGTTGTAGAAATTGATGTTTTAAGAGATAAATTTTGATCTTAATCACTTTAGATTAGCATTAGAGAGAGTTAGGACCATCTAGGTAAATTTAGTTAAGCTTAATACACGAATAAGGGGTGTTAGAAGTTGATAAAAGGGCCTAGAGTTGGTAGGAAGGGTGTGAGATGCTCGAAATATGCAGAATTTCATTCTGCAGATTATGTAGAATCATATAGCGCACCCTGTGCGCTATGCGAATTTTAGTTGAAAGACTCCCCCATCGGGAAAATTCGCTCAGCGCACCAAGGGTGGTGCGCTATGCAAATTTTTGCTATCTTTCCTTGCACCCTGGTGCATTGTGCGACCCAATTCAGTGAGTTTCATACTTTTCATCATTTGTTTGAGCTGTTTGATTGCCAAGGTGTATGTATGTCTATATAACTGATTTGGGTGGCTTGATTTTTGTTTCATGAGGGTATTTTGTATCGTGTTGTGAATTATAGTTTGAAAGTATGTATGAAATAAAGTTGTGATTGGTGTAAATGTAACAAGTATAGTTCATGGACGTAATTCCATGATCCTCAAGGAGAGGATACATGATGGTGCCCTAGTAGTGTGTAAAATGATTGCATGGAAGCTCAGTCTTGGGGTTTTTTTTTTCTAAAACTACAATGATCAATCATTCTCAAGTAGAGAGGATTGAATCATGTGGTGAGTAGTAGCAGGAAGTCCTAGTCTTGGAGGCTTCCAATATGCTATAGGACGTGGAACAGACTAACCTCGTGAGTGTGGTAGGGTGAAACCCATTGACAATGGCTTTGCAAAGCAATAGAGGCCACCACGAGTGCATAACCCGCCATAGCTCGGTAATCATTCTAGTCCGAACGAGTCAGTTTAAAAGTGTAACAAGTTATGTTGTGTGATCATATATATATGTTTGAACTTTGTAAGTTGTGTGTGATTTGATAACATGTTTTTTATACCTAGCTCACCCTTGCTTGTTTGTGTATGTTTCTTTTGCGATGATCATCTACTTGAATGTGAGCAGATGTTGTGGAGTTTTCCTTGGAACAAGAGCTTGAGGATGCTGACGCTACAGTCTAGTCCCTTAGGAGTTCTATTTACTTTACTGTATTTTGAGATACTCTAGTATTCAGCTTATGTTAGTTTGAAGTACTTCTTTGTCGTTAAAAATTTTAATTTTGGAGTTAATTTGGATGACTGTAATCCTTTATTTAACTATCATTTTTTCCAATATTATCTATGATAACGTCTTTATTTATATACATGTATACCATATATTTGGGATGTCACAAACATCATTTTCAATAAACAATACATAAAATGTTTTTATATGACAAACAAAACACACTAAATTAAAATATATAATCTTTTAAATTTGTTCTTTTACATTATTTTCATAAAATATAAGGATAAAATATTTTATGATGTTATTATGCTACAACTTTTTTTTTTCCGACTTAATACTTAAAAGTACAAATGCAATTTTAAGTTAAATTGGCCCTTGTTTTTTTGTTATTTAATTATGCTTTTAACTTGTAAAGAGAGATTCAAATTCATACACCATTATTGACTTGTAGTACTAATCAAAATAGAAATATTATTATAACACCAAAAATACCCTAATGTAATAAACAAATGATAGTTTATTCCTGCCTTTGGCATGAAAATACGCATGAAAAATGAGTTACCTAATTTACACAACTGTTATTGTTTTATACTATTTTTTAACATGGTTTTGGTTTGACCAAAGATTTTTATAAAAACAAAAGCTTAGGAAATGAATTCCTTTTGGTTCAATTTGAATTGCCTCCTATGCAGCTAAAAACAAAATGATTTTTAAACATTTTTTCATTATTATTGTAATATGAAGATAATTTAAGGCATGTAATCTGTTCAGTAAAATTTTTCGAATTGAATAAGAAATGAAACCGAGGATCGACATCAGCATTGACCAAGAAAATACACATGATAAATGAGATCATCATTTAGCTTGCAATTATTTGAATAACATTTTTATGTTGTTATTGAAATAAAACGATCATTTGAATTCCAGAAATGAAAGCAAAGATTCTTTTAATCTAAGCACATATTTTTGTTTCATGATTTCAACATTGGAATTCAATTCAAGGAAGAATTTAAATCTTCAAAAATAAATGAAAAATTTGAATAAAAAAAATCTATTGTCTTGTGATTAAAAATAATATTAATTTTATGTCAGTTAAACTCATATCATAAATGTAATTTTTTTTTCCATTGCATCCTCTCTTAAAAAGATTAGTCGATTTTCTCTAGTGAATCATTTTTTGAAAAAAAAAAAACTATTAGAATCATTGATTTGTAATGAATCCATAATTTTACTTTAGAAGTAATATAATAATATAAAATAAATTCACTTTTAGAAAGAGACGATTGGTATTAAATTTAAAGTGATTGTCAATCCTTTATACGGATGAATATCACCTTCATATAATTTTTTTTTTATAATGAATCATACTAAAAAAAAGCTATAATTTTGAAATCAAATTTATAAAATCTTCCTAAATACCTAGAAAAATGATATATTAAATAATCATTTGGTTAACCTCAAGAATGACGGTTTAGAGAAGATCAAAATTCTACTAGAACTTAATTTTGTGTCTTTTTGTACTTTTGATGCCAACACTTAGTAGTAATACACGAGTTTTGAATAAGGGACCGAACTCACATTAAGATATACACTCTTAAATTAACATTCATAATTGTTAAATATAATATTAAAAATTAAGGATAAAGATTAATTACATTCACCAAAATTACTTATTATCATAATCATATTTTAGCCTTTTGTAATGAACTAAAACAGTAGATTACACAAGATCAAACTTATAATTTAACCCATATTTTAAAATATAACCTCATGTTAACAGAAAAATTATTATTAGTGTTGGGTTATGGTGTGAGTATGGGAGTTGTGGNCATATCTTCCAAATTGAGCTAANNCCTGTTGCAGGAAGTCTAAGAAATAAAAAGAAAGAAGATTGGAAGGCAAAAACAAGTCCTAAGTCGAATCTGATGCTGAAAATGAACAAGTAACTGTGAAGAAGAATGACAANTCTTGTACTGGTGGTGTCCAACGTTTGAAAATGTTTAGCTACAATTAATGCGTTCTAGTTTACTACATATGGCTAAACATCATAGTTACTGAAGTTGCCTATACAGGGGTTGCTGATGCTGTGGATCAAGCTGTCAATTTAATTATTTTCTACTTCTAAAGCCAATTCAATGCCCCTTCTACATTGTCTCCATCATTCTCTTCCAACACTTATGCACTGCCATCACTTTGCTTCAACTTTAGTTATATTTAGCACTACCATCGCCTCAATCCCACTTTTCCTATTAACAAACAAGGATACATCCAATTATATACTTCACCTCTTTCTATTCAAATGTCCTTTTCTCTCAACCCTTATTGTTAAAACCCTATAAACCCCTTCAAATTTCATTTCTTTCACCAGATCAACGGTACAAATTCAAAACTTTTCACCATCTAAATCATAAACCAAATTAAACAATCTTCTCTACAGAATCCTTAACTATACATCAAAACCCACTAAATTCTCCCATGGATTATTATAATATACACACACATTGGTATATTGGTGTTGAAAAGACAAGACGTATTGAAGCAGAAATTAGTTTTCCATTGTTTGTTATTTTATTAATGATAAGGTACATGGTGTGCATGACCATAGAGGCAAATTAATATTAGTAAACCTGATGTCCTCCCATAATGATGTGAAGACATCTTCCATGGAAGGCAGAGTTGATTAAAATAAAATTATAAGCTTCCAAAACTATAATAAACAAGAAGAGGGGTGGAATATCATTAATAGCTGATTAAAATAAACAAGTTTTGTTGGTTCCAACCAACCAAAACTTCAAAACAAGTAATTAATTAAAGACCGTGTAACTTAGGCCTTGTGGACATGTCGCCCACCTTCAGGGCAAATCAAAACCAAAGAGACTCTGCTCAATGTCTGACTTGGCTTTTCTTTTTGCTTATCACTCTCTCTTTCTCTCTCTTTCTTTTTCTTTCTTTTTGGTTTAAAGTAGCTTCTGTTGTTGGTGTTGGTGTGTATATATATATATATATATATATATATATATATATATATATATATATATATATATATATATATATATATATATATATATAAGGACCCTAAGGTGGCGGCTTTTCTTTTCAGTCTTGATCAGTTTCACTCATTGGAAGATATGAGAACATTAGAGCAAATCGATGCTCCTCATACCCAGTCATCATCATCTTCGTCTTCTTCCATTGATAGCAACAACCACCCTTCTACGACTCCACCACCCTCTTCCTCCCCTTCATCAAGTGTCTGCAGAAACAGAACTGATTTGAGCACTGACCTAAGACTTGGTCTTAGCATATCTCCTTCCTCTCAATCTGAACCACCTTTCAATTCAACACCAAGGTAAACAAATACCCTTGTATCTATTTCTCCACACCAATGCTAACCTTGGATTCTTTTCTGTTTCTTGATCTTCTTCATCCTATTTTGATATGGTGATGCACGTAGGATTAATTGCATTAACATGTTAATCTGTTATGTACCGTTCAGGGAGGAAAGTTTCAACTGGCCACCAATTAAGTCCATATTGAGGAGCACCCTTGTGGGGAAACAAAGCCATCTGAGCCAAAAACCATCTTTGTTTGTGAAAGTCTACATGGAAGGGATCCCCATCGGAAGAAAATTAAATCTGATGGCACATTATAGCTATGACGGACTGGTGAAAACTCTGGGCCATATGTTTAGGACCACCATTCTGTGTGAGCATCTGAAACCCTCATAAAATCATTTCCTTCAGCACCTTCTTTTGGACCGTCATATTTAGAGATCAATTTTGTTTTTTCAGGTCCAAACTCTCAACCACTCAGTTCTGGGAATTTTCACGTGCTAACTTACGAGGATCAAGAAGGGGACTGGATGATGGTTGGAGATGTACCGTGGGAGTAAGTGATATGCATATTTGTCTCTAAAACTCAAGTCTTGAATCTTACCATTTAGCTCCATTTTACAGTGTATTTTGTATTTGATAATTAATGCAGGATGTTCTTAAACAGTGTGAAGAGATTGAAGATCACGAGAGCTGACAGATGCTAGCTAGTTTAGTAAAGTATAGAACTTGTCACAACACAACACAACACAACACAAGCTCCTCATCAATTTTCGTTGTTGATAAATTTTTGTTGTAGATCTAGTTAATTAATTATAGGTGGGTGAAAGGCGTTGAAATATTTCAGCAAAAAAGAATGGATCCCGTGATTGGCATATCTAATATAGGTTTATACACCAAAAATATATAGATGTATAGGTCTTGTTACCTAATAGTGAATTCAGTGCATAGAAAGGGTAGAGTGTTTGATAATAGGGTTGGAGCTATTGTTTCAGCCTTGAAGAATTTAAAGTAGGTAAATTATTTTTGTGGTGTATTGCAGCTTCCTTGTGTGAAATTTAGCTTGAAGTTGAAATAGGAAAAATACTGAAAAGCGTGTGTTGCTTAAAATGTGTGAAAGCGCATAAAAAGCAGGTATGATTTTTCTAGTTTCCCTACATGGAGCTTTTTTCTGGTGTCTCTGCTTTGATGTGTTTGGCTTTGTTGGGTAGAACGTAATGATGCTAATAGTGTCCACACCCCTCGTGTCAAGAACAGTGGTTTTTCTTTCATTGTCATGATTTGAGGAAGATTCTAACCATGAATTAAACAATCCACATTCAAACACCTGTCTGCCAGAGAACTGTACTCATTTTGATTGTTCATCAAACATTCACCTACTGACAATGATATTTCATCTCCAAAATCATTCATTCCTCAATTTTTCATCTCTCAACACAACCTTCTCATCAACTTTCACTACCATAAACCAACCACACTTTCTTATACATCATTTTTTCATATGCATCAAGCTTTTCTTCTTGTCTCAACTGCTCTCTATTTCAATAAAAATAATCATAACAAAATTAAATTTCTATACATTTGTATTACTTTATGTATAAATTATAAATTAAATTAAACAAAGTCTTTATACAGAATTTCTTCTACTTTTAGTACAATCTTATTATGGAAGTTAGTAAGATGACAATGATCCAGGTATAGGTTTGATTTTTTCATCTACATGTATAAATATTCCTCTCATCTCTACGATTTTTTCTTTCAATCTCTTCTCTCTCCATACAGGTATTTTGGTACTCATTCATTTACTTATTCAAATTTTAATTAAATTACAAAAGATAAAAAATTAAAAAAACAACAACATAATATTATAAAATATTTAATATAAAACTATATATATATATATATATATTTAAAATCAAATATCAAAAATGAAATTATAATTATATAAATTTTAAATAAAAATATCAAATAACAATTAAATAAACATCAAATAATTATATAAAAGAGTAAAAGTATACATTAATATATACCTTATAAATAAATTATGAAACTAAGAGAAAAATTTAATATAATTAATTTTTTATATTCTCTAATAAATTAATGATATTTTAGTATTTAAAATGAATGGAATATGATGAGAACGAAAAAAAGATACAAATAGATATAAATTTTTTCATCCTTATTTACACACTCAATTTAAAAAATTAAATAGTATTTATATTTATAATGTATTCGTTAATTAATGCATAGATACTTTGTTAAAAAAAAATAAATTCAAATACATATGTCATCCTTAAGAATTAGCTACAAAGCCTTTCTATTCTCTTATTTCAATCCACCTTTATTTGTCATTGTATTTTCTCTCCATATTATCGTATCTATTTTTCTTCTCTTCATATTAAATAAATTAAATATATAATTAGAAGTAAATATTATCTTGAAATTTATAAATGACAAATAAAAAATCACATTTTTTAAAAAAGACCAATGATAAAAAAAATAGTAAACATTACTTAAGCATTTTCTGAAAATCGATTTTAATAAAATTTATTATATTATTATAAAATTGAGTAGAAATGTATCTTTCTTTTTAATTTAAACAATACAGTTTTTTTTTTTTTTAAAAAAAGTTGTCTTAATTAGTTTAAGTAAGAAAGGTTATATTTTGAAAGAATACTTATGTACCTAATTTTATCGAAAAAAGTATTTTTATTTATTAAAAAAATGATTTAGAATAATAAATGAGGTTAAAAGTATAACAATTTTATTAAACAATAAAGTAGATGAATAAAAAAACACTAAAGATAATTGTAAAAGGTGTATTATATAAATAATGATGTAAATTAGTTGCAATCTGCGTATAATTGTTTATCTATATTTATTTATTATGCTTGAATTTTCTTTTCTTACAAAAGGTATTTTAATTATTGGATTGAATGTAATCAAATTTAAATCCGGTCATTAATCCCGTTGAAACACTAAATGAACGATCAAATAATTGGATCATTGATTGATTATGTCTATACTGAAAAAGTGTAAAATATATTACATATATTTAATATAATTTGATAAATTTAAAACTTTTATCATAACAAAATACTAATATATGAAATAACAAATACAACTTAAAATGTGATTTCATAGTTTATATATATATATTAAAAATTTTGAAACTTTTTCTTTAACGACAATTTATATATTTTTTATTTTGTTTTGTTTTCTAATGAATTGAATGCTAATTCTTTCTATGAAATGGAACTCATCAATGATTTCACTGAACTTCTGGTATTGAGCTGTCCTTGAAATTGGATTGGTTTCTAATCAAATCTTATCATGATTCTCTTATAAATTTAAATATTTTTAATTTATTTTTATTAATTTTGTAGTGTATTAAATATATATGTAAAAAAGTAAAACTGAATTATATATATATATAAAATTAAGTTTTACTTTTTTTTATAAATTTAAATATTTTAAATTTAATTCTTATTGATTTTTTAATTATTAAATATTTTTAAAAATTATAATTTTGTAATTGAGTTTTTACTATTTATTTATTTTATAAATTAAGTAATTTATTGTTATTTTATTCTATCATTATAGTTTTTAAAAAATAAATTTTATAAATAATATAAAATGGTATTATAATTATCCAACACATAAATGTGAATAATAAAAATTATTTATTAGTTTATATTATATATATATTATTATTATTATATTAATCACATAACACTTTACATAATTTAAGAAGTAATGAAAAATAAATAAGATGACGTATCACTAAACTAAAAAATTAATTAGATAATGTAAAAATTATAAATGCTTAATATCATTAAATTTTTGGAAAAAACTAATTTTACTTACTATTTATTTATTTAGACTATTCAGATATGGCAAAAAAGGAGTGGGTTTCACGCAGGAGTCTGATACTGGGCCTAGGTCCGAGCCCAAACGGTTCCTGAAATCTGAGAACCGAAGTTTGTAAAAACTGAAAAAAAAAATGAAAAATTAGACACAGAAACTGCAGAGTGGGAAGGAGATATTTTTCTAGTATATTGATTGATTTTGTTTTGGGGGTGCAGAGCAAGTTAGTTTGTCAACCTTTTGCATGAAAACGGCGTCGTAATCGTCCATTCGTTCATTCGTGTTGGGAGAGCATGAAAACCCCGATTTCGGGTTTCTACCGAAACCCTGTAAAGTTCAGAATGTAAGTTTAAAAATTGAAACTGATTGATTTTGTTGGTTTTTGTAATGCGTAACGAATGATTAATGTACAGGCCAACTGCAGAGAACTTGGTTCCCATTCGATTGGATATCGAAATCGACGGGCAAAGATACAAAGACGCATTCACTTGGAACCCTTCTGGTAATTTCAAACAAAGACTGCTCATTTAGCCCTTCTTGTTTATTCATTTGCGTTGATTGAATTCCGACATTGTAGATCCCGACTCCGAGGTTGTGGTCTTTGCAAAAAGGACTGTTAAAGACTTGAAGCTCCCTCCCGCCTTTGTTACACAAATTGCTCAATCTATTCAAGTACACACATCTCCATATTTGTATGCTTTTCTTTATATTACGTTTAATTTCTTTTTTACAATGTTTTAGACAAACTACTTGTTTCAGACCCTTCACATGCACTTTTATTTGTAACTCATTTTGGTTCCTATAAGACAAACTACTGGTTCTTCGATTTTGAACGGTAGGGACTAAAATGTATTTAAAATTAGGGATTAAAACTTGTGATTTTTAAGTATAGAGACCAAGGCGTGAAATTACATAGACATGTGATTTGTTTGAAGATTTATTTTTTATTTTTTATTTTTTGAAAATTTCTATAAGAAAAAAGTAAGAAAGAAACATGAAATTTGTTTTTCCATAAGGTAGAATTAGTTTATAAATAAGTTAATTTATAGAAGTTATCTCCTATTAACCTCTTTAAAGTTTGATTCCTAACTTATAGATAAACTAATTTATTTCTTTTTATTTTTTTTCTTCAAGAAATGCTTATAGAGAAGTTTCATCCAAATGGACTCATAGTGTTCAAATTAGCAGTAAATCTTTAATACTATTATTATTTTACATTTAGCCTAATTTATGTTATCTTGTGCTATCAGTCACAGCTCTTGGAGTTTAGATCCTATGAAGGCCAGGATATGTATGCTGGAGAGAAGATTGTTCCGATCAAGGTCTCTCTTTGTTGCCATTTTGTGTTTCTCTTGTTGCATTCAGTGTTTGCATTGCATTTTAACAAAACGTTATTTCTGTTTTGCAGCTTGATCTTCGTGTTAATCATACGCTTGTGAAGGACCAGTTTTTATGGGTAAGGTTGGAGCACAGCACAGGTGTTGTGGTGTAACATTACCGTGCTTGTTTAGGTTTATTTCGGTTTTGTGTCTAAAATGATTGAATTCTAGGACTTGAACAATTTTGAGAGTGACCCTGAAGAGTTTGCTAGAATCTTCTGCAAGGACATGGGCATTGAAGATCCTGAGGTTGGAGTAAGTATATCCAATTTTCATTAGTAATGAGTAAAAATAATTTGATAGAGACCTTGGGAGTACAATAGAATTTTGTTACTTAGGCAGAATTATGTTATAGTAAAGAAACAATTTTTTGTACTGTAGGAACTGTTTTCTTGTTTTTTATCAACGGAATTTTCTTTCTCTTTCTTGCCTTCTTTTCAACATACACAAGCACACAGACATTCTTGAAAAATGAGACACGCTAAACTGTATAATGCTTCTTCTGCTTTGCAGCCAGCTATTGCCTTTGCTATCAGAGAGCAACTTTACGAAGTAAGTTTTATTGGTTTATTAATGTATCATTTTCAGGAATTATATATGGTCCGGTTACCACAGTCGTTATGTTTCCATATTTAGATTGCAATTCAAAGTGTGGTCTCAGCAAGAGAAAGCAGAATGAGCAAGAAGGGTCGTCGAGGGGCTGAATATACTCCCATCAGGTCTTTTATCATACACTTGTGTCAAGTTTGTGCTGCGTGATAAGGGCAATTTTATTACAATTCTAAGTCAACATGTATTTCCCAAGTCATGTCTTTTTTCTCGTCAATGATCTTATGACAGTAAAGGAGGTGCTGTAGCAGTGGACTTGGTGAAGTTATTTGGTCCGAAATCTAGTGTAGTCCGGTAAGTCCGTCATAAATTCAAACCCTCTATTTCTGCTGAAATTTAAGGAGCCTCAGAAATAGGCCCAGAAACTAGTGGCATAGTATGGCTATTGACATATTTGTTTGTGGCTTGTGCATTTAGAAGAAGAGAAAGGTAAAAATATCAGTAAAAAGAGAAAAAAGTTTGGAAATTGACGGTGGAATAGAAAAAGAAGTGAGATTGAAATCTACTGTTGTTTGTTTTATCTTTATTAAACAGATTTCCTGGCTGAGATGAAGACAATTTGGAGCTTGATAGATAAATGGAATGCCTTTGTTGATTGTTCGTGTGTATTTTAGTTCATTATAAAAAATTCCTTTTACACTTCGTTCTCTATTTATCTGTTTATAATATGTAAATGCTAATAAAACTTAAATTATGAAATGGACAACTAAGCTTACCACTTATTGCCATGTCGGCATTTTGATCTGTATTTTGTAGAATGATTCAGTACTTCAATGTCTCACTTTCTCCTAATCAGATGACACCAATCCAATAACTCCTATTCCTTTAGGCTAGGGTTCTCCCATCACAAAGGGGTTTCTTTTTCTTCGGCAGAGCAATGCCCAATTCTCAGCTTACCGACCAATCTTTTCCCTTGTATCCTACCTACTATTTAAAGCTTAAAGTCATTGCCCTTCCAACTAAAACCACTTTGTAACTAATTTTATGATTTTAAACTTAGCGACTCGTATCACATAAGGCATTCAAGGGTTATTTGCGCCAGGAACAAATATGTTTGTGTGTGTGTGTATAGTCTTGCATATGAAATTCAATGAAAAGTTGACAAGTTTGAAGTATTTTTTCTTGAATGCAAACAGGAAAAGAAAGGAGTGGGACGTATATGAACCTATTGTGGACCTACTTTCCAATGAGGAAGTTGATGCCCTTGAAGCAAAGGAAGAGAGAAATTTCAGGTGAATTGGCTCCGTGGTCAGCACCATATCAGAAGGTTAGAGTTTTAAGTTTTTGTATTATATGCAAGCTGGGTTTTTAGTACCATATCATTTGATTTCGTTGGATGTAATCATGTAGTTTCTTATTTATATTCTCTGTACCCAAAGCGAAAGGAAAAAAAAAGTGTTTACATCTTTGCAGAGTGTTCTGGCCATTGTAGTATCAAGCCATTTCCCATTTGGTGGTTTTCTGTGAAACCAAGAGGTCCCTAAATTAGTCCACATAAATCTGGTTAAATATTTGAAGTTAAAAGTAATTGAGTGTTTCTCCTAGAAGAAATCTTTCTTTGTAATCTAGAAAATCTCTATTAAATATACTATATAATATAAATTAAAAATTCAATTTGAGGAGTCCTCTCTTCTCCTTTGGATTAGCATTCTATGTCTGCTATTAGTTTTTTTCTTTTTCTCAATCATCTCGAATTACCCTCATTTTATCTTCATTTATATATTTGTTCTTATTTGGTGAGTCTTTTCGAGCAAATACATTTACTTTAATAAACCAAGCTTTGTATGTGTTATAGAAAATATCTACAGTTTAACATTTTACTTTACAGTACAATTTATGTTATTCCATTTTAATCTAAAACATTTTTTTTATATATATTTCAAAGATATCTATTATGAATTTTGATCATTACAGCAAGAAATCCAAATCCAACGTCCTTCTAATCACAAAGAATTAAAAGTTTTGTTCACTTGAGTGGATTTAGACGAGAGTAATTGAGAGGATTTGAAGGTAACTTTTTTTGTTGTTTATTTAAATAAATTTGGAGTAAAATTTGTGAGAATTAATGTAGGATTTAATTTATGTTACAGATTAAAAAAAATGTACTTTCAAATTCACTCTCACTTATCTCTAAATCTATTCAAATAAACCAACAAAAAAATTTATGATCAAATCTTCTCAATTACTCTTCTTTTTCAAATCCACTTAAGTAAACAATACTTAAAAGAACTATCATAACTTCCTCAAAAACGTCATCTACATCAGATGGCAACTCAAATGAAAGCAGTAAGTGCAAGCACTTAAACATGTTCAATGTCTGAGTATTTCTATTATTTTTTCTTTCTTTCAGAACTCTACCTTTTACCTTTTTTTTTTTTTTTCTAATTTAGGCAATTATAATCATCATGTTAATAAAGGAAATTGTTTAACACATGTGAATTCACTGCATGCATAGAAAACCTCTAAATAGGTAAAGTATAATCTCTTTTTGCATCCTTACTGAAGTGTTCAACACCTTACAACTTCAATATTTTTATTAATTTTTAATGATAAAAGGATATGAAGTTGTTTTTGGATACACAATTTTAATATTGGTCAAATAAAAGTCGTGCAGGAATACACAATTTTTCATTTGAAGTTGTCTCGTTCCTTACTATTTGTTCATTTTCGTAATTAATTTTTTTTTGCCGTAATTTCTTTCTCAAATTTGTCTAGTTTAGTAACAAAACCATTTTTTAGATATTTTTGTCGTTTAAACATATTATAACTCAAGTCTCTTTCTTAATTAAAAGCTTACAACCACTCTAATAAAAAAATGACAATGTCGACAATTGAAATAAAGCCAAAAAAGGCACGTGGATTCCAGAGAAGAAAAACGTGTGGTGATTGGGAAGTTTTAGTCTTCCTCTGTTCTGAAATTTCGTGGTTCTCAAATTGGATGATTTATATTCACACAAACTCCATGAAAATTTCCAAATTGTTTATTTTCACCAGATTAAAGAATGTTTTAGAGAAGATTTATTTATTATTTTAAGCATTTATTTGAAGATTATTTATTTTTGGCAGCATGAATGAATGAGATGTATTAGAGAATGAAATCCAATTGTTATATTGGTAGGTGTAGATGGTGGAATATGTAGTCAACTTTTTTTAGGAATCAAATAATATACGAATCTGATTTGGATGATAATGACTTACCACTATAATCATTGGTCCTAAACTTTTGTTTTTATTCTTCCCCATCACACTGAACAATTTATTTGCTAAATAAATAACAAATCATTTAAATCTTTTCACTTGCGAATCACTTTGATTTCAAAATCTTTTTTATTTTAAATGGTACGTGTTATTAATCAATTAACTAATTTTGTTGTTCTATCTTAATTGTGAAAATTAATTTAATCTCTTCTTATTTTTTTATCTCAACTATCTCTCTTTTATTTTTTAAAATTTATATTCTTTGTCTGTCTCTATTTTTGTATCTTTTCTTCTAATATCTCTCTCACTTATATTCCTTTTCTGGAACCTATAATTTTTGACAAAGATAAGGAGAGTGACTGAAAGAATAATAATAGGATTTTTCAGATGTTACTATTTTGTTATTTGGGATGGGAGCAGTGTCAAATTGAAGATAACTAAGAGAGACAATTAAGAGAAAGTATATTTGTAAATCATTTTACAATATTACTTAAGTGACAGTAATATATGTAATTTTATTTTTAATTTTTAATAAATTTCTTTTTCTTACGGTTCCTTATAGATTATTTTATTTTTAGCGTTTTTTTAATAATGATAGTTGTCTGGTACAAATCATGTCAACTGCTATAAAATTTGTTTCTAATTAAAGGATGATCTCTCTTTCATTATGACTAACTCAATTTTAACATGACTCTCAAGATCTTTTCCTTAAAGCAAAAACATTACAAATTTACCTTTTTACAAATTATCGTGAAAGACGCCACAAATAAGATCAAACTATAACATAAATTTACTGAATAAAATAATATTAAAATTTATCTTATTCAAGTTAGAATTATTATCTAATGTTATCGAATTTCTATGTTCAATATGCTCATTTCTCGAGATAAAATATTATAATATACAAATATAAACAACAATCAGATAATAAAAATATATTTTTTATTAAAGATTATAAGCAAAATTTACACACCTTTGTTAAGAATTAGGTAAATATATTATTTACATAATTTAAAAGACTTGATGTGACCATTTTAAGACCATTCATTAGGCATTTAAGAGGATCCAACTTACCACTATCTAAGACTATTATTTCTTACAAACTTTTTTTTTTTACAATTCAATATATCAAAAATATGCTTGTCAAATCAATTTTGTCCAAACTTCACACATGATATGTTCTTTAAAAATGTGCAAAGAGCATCTTTCGGTTCTAATTACTTATACTAAATAAATAATAACAGCAATTAAAAAAGTACGATTGCAAAAAGTATTCAATTAAAAGAATGAAAATATATAATGATATTTATTATTATTGATGTTATTCTTGATTAACTAAGTTTAAAAATAAAAAATTGATTGATTTAACCCGTATCAAACTAAAAACAAATTGAAACTAATCTATTTAATTTGACTTGAGTTCTCATATCGAACTAATTCAAATGAATTAATATCTAAAACAAAATAGCAACAAATAATATAATTATCTTTTTTATGAAAGAGAAATGATGATAGAGACAGTGCATATATTCACTAATGATGATAAAAGCGACATTGTTGAGAAATAGGCAATAATGACTCTTGATTAAAGTACATCTAATTGTCGGTGAATTGAAATGGATGAAAGAGAAAAAAAAAAAAGAGTACAAGTGCCTATATGATAGAATAAAAAGATTAAAATATTTAGGTGAAATAAAATAGATAAAAATATATACATAAAAATATAGTTTCTTAAAGGAAGCGTAAGAATATAAGTATCGTATAAAATGGTGGTCATTTTTTTTTTCTCAATCAACTTTTACTTCTTCGTAATCTATATTTCTCTAAATAAAATTCGAATGAAAACAGATTAATTTATTCTATTATTTGTTAAGATTTTGTTTAATATTATAAATAAATTATAATGTATCATTCGAGAGTTAAATATGTTTTTAGTCCCTATTCAAGACGATTTTGGTTTTAGTCATTCTTTCAAATTAAGGTGCAATTTAGTTTTTCAACTTTAGAAAACTCTGGTTTTAGTCATTTTTATCAAACTTTTTTAACTTTATTTGGTATTTCAAATGCGTTTCTCAGTTAATATTGAAACAAAAATGTGTCAATCAGTCTAAACAATCTAAATGCTATAATGAAACGTGCTTGAAACAGCAAATAAAGTTAAAAAAATTTGATAAAAAAAACTAAAACCAAAGTTTTCTAAAGTTGAAGAACTAAATTGTACCTTAATTTGAAAAAGAAACTAAAACCAAAATCATTCCAAAATATAGGAACTAAAAACGTATTTAACCATTCAGAAAATCTAACTTTCCTTTCCGCTGTCTTTCAATTCTTATTATTAATTTTATGATGATGATTTCTGTAAGATTATTTAAAGATTCCTGTTATTTCTATTATTTTAAATAATGGTGAATTGAGTATATGTTTTATTAATAAAATAGATTAAATCTTACTAAGGTGTCTATTATTTTTAAATAATGGTGAACTTGAATATTTGTTTTATTAATAAATTAGATTAAATCTTAGTAATGTGTTTTGAGAACGGGGTTGAGGTGTTTAACGTTAAATTTCAAACAAATTCTTAATTATTTTAACAATCTGAATATTTTTTTAGTATCCCTTAGAAGGTATATAGGAGTTACCTGCAAAACGTATGAATTCAGTAGATGATTGTTTGGCGATTAGAATTAATTCTCAAGTAATAAATGTGATGATCAATCTTTTTATTTTAAATCTGTATTTATAAGTTTTGAATAGATTTTTAATTGATAATAACCTAATCAAAATTGATAAACATACTTTGCTTGTAAATATATTTAATTTACAATCTTGATTACTCATTAGTTGAGTTATACATCTTTGATAGAAGTCTCTTGACTTCCAAAAATCAACTATGGATATGAAGGAGTTGATTGTCGAGTCAACTACTAAATGGATGGTCATATAGTACACAAACTATTTTAATGAGATTGAATTAAATTTACATATATAATATAATAAATTTTAATTCTTTAAGTATGAAGTATAATCTTGAATTAGTTAAGATTTTCGTTGTATTGATTTTTGAACTGAACTTTTGTGAAGAGAATGGTAGCAAATTGATAATGCATAAAGATGATTTGATGGACGAAGAGTTGGAAGAGGAACAAAAGTACCTAAAAGAGATTGAAAAATTAGATGAAGACATTGAGACGAGGAAGAGATGAAGGAGTTCGAAGAAAGGAATCTCACATGTGTGTTCTTGAAACACTTTAGTGTGAAAGTGTATGTCGGTGAGGTCTTAGTTGATAGTAATTGGTGAAAGAAGAAGTTTTGTTGGTGATGGGTGTGATACTCTCTCTAATAAGAAAAATTAAAGATGTAAAGAAAGAGAGTCTTAGCTAAATAGGGAATGTCTTTAAATACTTAAGATTTTGTTATACTACTACTAATCTTTTGTTGGTCATAAAACAAAATACTAAAATAGAATAAAATATTATGTTATCCTCATTCTTCTTATCATCAATAATTGATGGGCATGACAGTCGGACACCCTGTCCCATGTTCAGTTGTCCTCTATAAGATATTTTTCTGTCTCGAAATTTGAACATTGACTATTGACTAAACAAGAGAGAAAAAAAAAAAATCTAATCTACATTTCATCATAATAATCTCGCCATGATTTTGTCATCAATCATGGGGATTCCCTACAACAACACTTGACAGAGCTAGACTAGAGTGGGATGAGAATGACCTTAACATTAGCATACAAAAAGATTAGCTAATTGGTTGAAGAGTTTGTGGATTTGGACTTGTCGAGAATAGACCACATAACTTGAACATCTTCGTAGCCACATGCCATGACTTCCCCGTGCAGATCCATCACTCGGTTCTCTTGGTCTGGAAATTGATGAGAATGAATAAGATAGAGAAAGTAAGGAAAGAATTATGAAAAGGATGAAGAGAGAGAGAGAGACCTGGTTGAGACTTCTTTTGATCCCTTGGTGGCTGCTGGTTGAAAAAGGTGCAAGCTTTTTTGAAGGGTGTTGTGATGGTCTTCTTCCAAGAGGCCATTTGGGTGGAAGGAAGAAGGTGTGGAGGTTATATATATATATATATAACAGAAGAGAGAGCAGAAGAAGAAGAAGAGAAGAAGGAAAGAGAGAGAAAGCAAGATCCGTGAGATGAGGAGGGATGGAAAATGAATCGTTTTTATTGATATATAGATTGATTTCCCTTATCTCAGAAGAACCAAACCACATGCTCCACGCTCCCTCACTCCTTCTCTTACACCTCTTCACTTTTCTACTTCATTCTACTATTATTTAATGCTAACTGGACCCCCCTCATCTCTCTCTCTCTCTCTCTCTCACTATTCATCACACATAAATCATTTCAAATTTAACTTCAGATATTTTTACTTTTCCAAATTTAGAATTATCAGATTCATTTTCATTTTAATTTATATTTCAAATATTTATTTTTAAATATTTTTTATTTAAAATTAAAACATTTCTGACTGTCTATAACAAGTATAACACTTGCCATCAGATAGGCTATTCCTGTTCATGTTTCTGTGATATGACTAAGATCTCAGTAATGTAGAAAACTCAATTCTTTGCTTCTCTCTTGTGTTACTTTATCTTATACTATTTAATGAGTTTTCCTTTATTATATTATTTTTAACATTTTGCTTCAATGTAATGTTATGCGAATATAAAGTTATGTAAAAAAATTATTTTTTTATAATTTAAAAAGTACTTTTTATTCTTAAAATTTAAAATCTATGACTTTTATAGTAAATCTTAATATGCAGTCATCGGTAAATCACATTTCTTCTTATCTTCCTTCTTGTCGGTGTCATTATAATTCTGTATTTTGTTTACGATGCTATTTTTCTTTACCATTATATTGTATGACTTTTTTCACTGTGTTTTTTTTTTTTTACTAATGTAAGTTGTTGTGTTACTGGTGGAGGGAGCCTGAAAATGCAGGTCTGTAATTTGTGAAGCTTATGTAATGAAATAAAGGCATTGGACAATGGCTCAGTTTCCCACTTCATGGCATGTGATGATAATGATCTGATATGGGGAATGGGAACGTGGAAGATTGGACAACACAAAACAACCAAAGGAACCCTAATCCCTGTGGGGTCTTCTTCCACCACCCCTTCATTTTCAGCCCTATCTAGTACCCATTTTTCTCACTAATAATACTCTCCATAGTTTACCAATGAATAAAAAAATAACCTTTTTAATATAATTCTATTAAATATTCTTCATCCACTTTATCACATCTAATAATATCTAGCTGTCAACCTTATGCTTTTGTTTCTTCAGTTTTACCCTAATTTTAAATCGTATTAACATAAACCACCGAAATATGTAGTCTTGGTATTCATACTGAATGTGAACACTGAGTGACGGTGCCGTTGATTCTAATCATGAGTTCACTAAGACAGCCATTTAAGTAATTAATGACTAATCATATATTGTTAGCTTCCCAATGCATCTTAATGTTGTTTCAGAATCTTACCTTCCTTATAAAAGTGTGTTTGGTCTTTGTTTGTAGCAACATAAATCTGCAAATCAGACAAAGTTACATCGAAATTACAAAAAATATTGAAAGTCAACGTATATTGCCTACATTAAGGTGTCTGAAAACCCTTAAACAATGAAATCCTATGATAGTGTGATATCCACATTCACATACCAAAGGTTTCTCTGACGTATTCTGAGATTTACTTGAATTTTTAAGGACACTGTATAATGCAGAGGGACGACGAATGGTGTAACGGTATTGTGTTGCATGTCCTTTGATCTCTATTTACTTTGATTTTCAGTTTAGCAATTAGACTTTGTTTATTCCTTGTCACATGCAATGTACCATTGAAGGACATGTGAACAGTACAAATTATTGCTGGGACGATTATCGTTTTATAAATGATGACAACAAAACCTTATTGTCTTAAGGACAGAAAATAACGCGTATGTATGATTGAGATCATTGCCACGTTTTTTAAATGCTTATAATATTTCACTATACTTTTCTAACATTTTCTATCAGACTCATTTAATTTCAGTGAAACATAAATAAATAGTCTGAGTAAAAATTGTTTTTGACAAATATATTTCAACCATTTTCATTGTCTCAGTAACCCTGTAATTTGTCGGCACATGATTTTCACGTGTTTACACGATTTTGACATGTAAACATACAGTAACTCTGTAATTCAACATGTGTTTTGAGTATATTTAAACTTTATACAAACTTTGAAAAAGGAAGCAAATGTGATCTAATAATGAGAGATCTAATAATGTCCATAAGTCCAATTATAAAAATTCAAACTAATATTAACAAAAACCAATTCACATGGTTCCTTTATAAAAATATTTCATTAAATCTACCTCAACTTCTTAAAAAGTTATAGAAAATAGTATAAAACTTCAAATTCCGTAAATCATATATCCATTTTAAATAGAATCAATAAATTCTAAATAAAAGAAATTAAAGATATGAAATAAACTGAAAATACAAAATTAAAGAAATTAGATTAAATTTATTATTACTGAAAACAATAAAGAAGTAATTAAAAATAGGTAAACATTAAGCAAAGTGACAAGTAATAATGTGTGTGCCTCATTCCATTATTATTGCATGCTCCATCTTTGTGATATGTTCTTCATTGTCTCTATATTGTCTCTTAAAGTAGAGGGTTATATCCCCACATCCACGTTTCTTTACAAGAACCTTCTCTTCGCTATATACGTATCGTCATTTTCTTTAACAACTTTGTTTTCTTACAATAATTATGTTTAAAATAAAATATAATTTAATTTAACATATATTATAATGTCGTCTTCTTTACAAATTACTATTCTTGTGCCAATGCTATTTTAAATATAATATACATTTGTTAAATTGTTTAATTAAATAGGATATTTAATTTGAATCTAATAATAATAAATACTTAATTTAAATTAAACTAATTATTGCAATTTAAATTTGAAGTCAAACACTTATTCGTAATATATATATATATATATATATATATATATATATATATATATATATATATATATATATAATTTAGTTTAAAAGCATAATTGAATATATGTAAACTATTTATTTTTATACTCATGAACATTTTAATTAGTGCTTACTAGTGTGTCTGATATGATATATTGTTTTTTTTTTTTCTTTTTCAATAATGTATCTTTATCTCCATAGGTGTTAAAATGATTTTTGGGCCGTCGGTCATTCGTACCCAACCTACCCACGTTTTTGTAAAACTTATACAACCAACTTAAGGGATATTTGGATCAATGATTTGACGGAATGAGTTAATTTAATCATATTGATTAATGTAAAAGTTATATTTAGATATAGTTGTTATTTAGGGTATGCGTTAATTCTAAATATATGAAATATTGAATAAGTTAAAAAAGGTCTTTAAATAAAATGAGAATGAGTTAGAGCTATAGGATTAAAGTATGATTAATTTTTTAAAGAAATTAATTTAAGCTTAAATATTTTTTATAATTACAAAAGTTTTTGAAATATTTTCAATTGTAAATTGTTTCATAAATATTTTACACTATGTATAAATTGATCTATAATTAGTTTTTATTATTTATACTTAATTATAAAGTTGAGGTCCAATTAACTTGTTTGACCAATTCAACTTAGTTTTACTTAATTTGTTTAGCATAATCTATTGCATAACTTGTGTTCAATTTTCAGATATTCTTTTATATGAACCAAAACTAATTTGTGCTAATGATAATTTGGTTTGACCTCGATTGAAATTAATTTGGTGACCTTAGTTTAAACTAACTTGACATTACATGTCTCAATAAAATATGTTTGATCTCAACCTCATCTAACTCATCTTAACTTGAACTTGACTAAACTAATTAATATGGGATCAAGTAAATCAACGCACTGATTAACATTTACATGTTCATGCTTCCGAAGCAAGTTGCTTCAAAGAAAGACACTTCTTTGTATATTTCCAATTAGAAATGAAAATCAATTGCTATGCATAAGCGATGTCACATATACAAAACAACCAACTATGATCCCTACTTACCTTCTGCTACGTGAATCATAAAAAATAAAAAAAATAAAAAAATAAAAAATAATAAATCCCATTTTTCGTGCAAGTACCCACACTAT
The DNA here is from genome assembly GCF_000741045.1 of Vigna radiata var. radiata. Classification (NCBI taxonomy): domain Eukaryota; kingdom Viridiplantae; phylum Streptophyta; class Magnoliopsida; order Fabales; family Fabaceae; genus Vigna; species Vigna radiata. The sequence continues at coordinate 47,147,413 of NC_028357.1, forward strand.
TCACTAATGCTTTAACCTAATAAATATCGTACGGATAAAAAGCTAACTTGGAGAATCTCAAACATACAGCTTTATCAAATACTTTTATTTTCCACCACTTTAAAATGATTTAGATTAGTTTTAACTTTTATTCAATACGATCTTATTGTTAATGACAATGTATTTAAATGCTAGTAATAAAAAACATATTATTAATACATTATATAATTCTAACACAATTCTCGATCCAAATTATTAACCAATCTTTGCCGAATTGAAGTACTATTCTCACATAATAAAGCAAATGGTGAGAGTAATGCATATCATTAATTAAACGCTTTCGTTTTTCTAAGATTTTTTATAAATATTTTATGAAATTTTACAAAATGCATAAGATTTTATAAAAAAAAAAAAAGTCTACCAAATATGAAAAATTAGGGCTGTGGAAACTTAGATTATAGTGGTCAACATGTTATTTATGTTATTAGAGTGCAGAGGGGAGCTTCATATATATAGTCTGTTTAGTCCATTTTCCGTGAGATGCAGGGTTCATAAGAAGAATTTCTGTTGAGAAATTGATGAAGTTGTGGTGACCATGAGAAGGGAAAACTTAGAGACCACCGTTTCAATTGAGGCTCCACATCGGAGAGGCAGCCCAAAGCTCATGAAGAACCCTAGGTACGAAAAGAAGATATAGTTGGCATCAATTTAGATGCCCCTAATTTCTAGCTACTTAGATAGGAAAATGCCCATTTTATTTCTTCTAGCTTGTAGTGTGGCTTGCTGGCATGAATTTTTTCAACTTCATTACTGTCAAATTAAAACAATTCTGCATGTTACACCTAAAATTGCCACGTGGGATATCGCCTGTCTTCTTCCTTCACGATAACTATTCTTTCTACTTTTCTTCTTTCTTTTTCAGTTGCAACTTTTGGTTTTGTTTAGGGTTGAAGTTATTTTTCTTCTTATTCTTTTTACAAAAAGTCACATTTATGTTCTTTGTAATGACAACTAAGCTGTAATTATCGTTTTCAACAGTTCAGAAAGGTTTCTTCTGCTGTGTGGAAGTGGCATGAGTTGTTTGAGCTTGTTCTCTTTAATTTGAGTATTGGAAGTAACCTAAGTGGTTCTAAAGTAACTAGCAAACAAATCAAAGATACTCTCTGCCTATATTTTGCATTACAGAATATAAACAAATTAATGAATGCATGTGTCACCCCAATGTTATTGTTGTCAATCTCTCAACGATAACTTCAAATCGGATTCCACCAGTTCACATAAAGGTGGCACGACTTTTGTAGTTTCAGACCAACAGATGAAGCTAAGTTAGAATATGTAGACCCTCTGATTAAGAGAATTAGTACCTCTCTAAAGTTTCCACCAAAAGTTGCAAAATTTCATGCCACATGGGGGAAAAGGTGAAACTCCAGTTCTGAGTTGATAGTTATCTGCATCAAGCATATAGTATATTTTTCTCTCAAACTATAACCATAAATACTGATTAATTAAAAGAGAAGATTTTTTAGTAAAATGGTGGGTGTTAAGATTAAGAAGTGAAGATGTAGATAATTGAGCAATATTCCCGACAGTGAAAGTAGGTTTTGTACTTAGAAACAGAAAGTAAAAGACATTAATTGGTTAACGAAGAAGATGCTGGAATGATATTCCTAAGTACAGTGGTAATCTGGTATCTTGTCATTGAGAGATGTTCATTTATTGACGATTCCGTTTAACCTTTACCGATAGTTTTCCCAAGTAGTGAAGCCCAGAAAAAGCACAAGAGTACAACTTCTTTTATGTTAACCCTTTGCACTCACTGCACCACCCATCAGTAAGATTTCTGATTCTCCTTCCCAAGATCCCAATTCTTTTCAACGAACATTTCTAATCAGGATCCAAAACATTTTTTCCTTTTCTGCTTTATATAATTGTATTTTTTTACTCTTTACACATATATTATTATAACTATAAATACAAATATGTCAATATTTAAGTTAAGAAAAAAAAAAGTTGAGGCTATAGAGAATGGAAAGGAAATATATGTTAGCTCACTCATTAATTAGATATTTGGAACACGAATTATATAACTACAATATTCCATTTCAAAAGTGATCTTGATCACTTTAAAATTGAAATGCTTTCTCGTTACAAGATTAAATAAATTTAATTCTTTTTGTAATAACAAATTATAGAATGATAATTAAAAAAAACAGGTTTAAAATCCTAAAATAATAAAGATCTTATACACGAATTAGTTATTGGGAGAAATTTACATATACACAAGGAGAATGTAAAGCCAAATTCTAGAATGATGATAAAAAAAAAAGGCTAAGCAGTGAATTTTTAGACTAATTTAACTTCCTAAAATTAATTAAAATAGTGAAAGGAAATATATGTTAGCTCACCTTTTAATTAGGTATTCGGAGCCATAAACTTATGTGAAAACATGAATATTCTTCTTAGACTCCATAATTCCATTTCCAATATGACCTTCTAACTACTTTTAAATTGAAATGATATCTTGTTACAAGGTTAAATAAACTTAATTCTTTTTATATATAAAAAATGAGAATGTAATGACAAATTCTAGAATGATGATTAAAAAAACAGATAAATAATAAATTTTTAAACTAATTTAATATCTAAAATTAATTATAAAATTAGATGCGTCCTTTATAATTTGACCTCATCTTTATATAAACAAATCATATATGTTATATAAGATTTTCAACAAAAACCTCCACGCAAATGATGACGAAGAAATGACCTAAAAAGTCAATGTGCATAAAAAAATAAAATTAATCGACCAACTAGTTAAAAAATTAATTTTAATCATAATGTATTTGTTTATTAAGTAAAATTTACATATTATATATATAATATAAATTTTATCTATAACTAATATCATATTTTCAATATTTTTCATGTTGATATATACATCTTAAACATGAGAATAAATATTAATTAGCGATAATATTTTTTTTTCTTTTTCAGTCATTTTATTTATTCTTCATTTTCTATTTTATTTTTTTTTACAAAATATTGTTACAAGTATATTAAATCATACAAATAATAAAATAAATAAAAACCAGATATAACTTCTTAGAAGAACTTGCAGAAAAATCATATTTATTCACTAATTAAGACTAAATATTTTAAAATAATAGAAATCGTTTATGTGTATAAAATAAATTTAAAACTGGCAAAATAATAAAAAAGGTAATTAGTGAATAGACATAATATCTTCAAATACAATATCTAAACTTATTCAATTTTATTAATAAAATTTTGTACATTTTCCAATTTAATAAGAAATGTTTGAAAAAAATAAAAATAACTAATAAATAAATTTTAAATTTTATTCAATATTATAAAATTAAAGTATTTGTACTCATTTACGTATTATAAATAAAATATGCGAGATTCTTAATATTAACACTTATTATATGTATCTTGCAAATTGTTAAACATATTTTTTATTATTCAATTGATAATTACTATATTTCTCAAGTACATAAGGAAATATTTACTCTTACTATAATCAGCGTAATGATTTTAACACTGTACTTATAAGACTTAAGGTATTTATCCACTATATTTATCAAACTAATTAAACTATACCATATATATATATATATAGGATTAATGGTAAAATGTTCATATAAAATACAAGATTTTAACATTAGATTAATATTAAAGTTTTAAAATATCTCAAAATATATTTTATTAAAAGTGTAAAATTAAATTTTTACACAGTTAAAGTTCATTTCTTCGGAATTTATTCTAAATATTTTAGTATATAATCATATTAAACATTTATAATTCTATTAGTCACCAATTAATTTTTAGACTTTCAACTAATTTTTAATTGAAAACGATCTTCTTAATTAACTACACTTTCAAAGCACAACATATTTGTATTAAAAAAAAAAGTTAACAAACATTTTAAGGGATAGAAGAAGACAAAATACAAGAAGTTAATTAGAATAAGAAACTATGTTTTGAATGTGACAAAAAAAAATACTACATACCATTTAAAGAAACTAATTTAGCAAGAAAAATTTTAATTAATAAAATAATTTAAACCTAACTGAAAATAGTGCCAAGCACACGTTTTTATTCATCATCATCACTCACCTCCTACTTTGGATATCTACTAACTTAACTTTCAGAATCATTCTAGAGGATACCACATCGTTACATTCTCCTCAATACTCCATAACAAGTCATCATACACCATGTGCTCACCACATTCTTCAAGCTAATCCTCTGCTACATCACACCTAATTTTGGATAAACGAGAACATAATGACGGTTGTGCCAAAAGTTGAACCATTGATTCAAAGGAAGAGAATCTAGCTCAGAGGTTTAATCATGTCACAACATTTAGTTACAATTACAAAACTATAACTGCAAATTGATCTGAATGATAATCAAAATTATAAATGATTCAGTGTCATTATATAACCTATATATTTAACTTTTTCAACTTGTAAAAACTAATTAGTGGCACTTAACTATTAATATATAGAATTGACCTGGTAGCGTAGATGGGATTCTCTCTAGCTGAGAATTTCGTCTAACCCTAAGTGGTTGAACTTGTCATTGCATAAGCAATTGGAGACGAAAGAGAATGAAATGCATGGTCCAGAACTTTTATGGAGTGTGGCGTTGAATATTTTCTTGGCAACTTTGCTCCACACACCGGTTTAGACAAATTAGGTCAGCAGTGTTACAGAAGTTATTATGGATATACATTTTCCTACAACCAAACTAACACGACACCTGTGCCGACATGAACGTTTGTTCAAATTCATCATGTGTTTATTCATATTTGGTTAGCAGTTCTGGACAACCTCGACTAATAACATGTGTTTCCAATGAAGAGCTACACAAATTAAAAGCACTAATAATAACTGATATGCTCATGATTCAGTGCTTGCTTCGATATTATAACTCACGCAGTTAGCTGCTTAATATATTTCTTGAATAGAGAAATTTCAGTTAATTAATAGCTGCAATCAAGTGCTTGCTTGGATATTATAATTCACGCAGTTAGCTGCTTAATATATTTCTTTTGTGATTTCAATAGAGAAATTTGAGATAATTAATAGCTGCAAAGCAGGAATAATGCAGTCACGGATAAGCTCTTGATGTATTTTCTCAGTGATAGAATAACATGCACATTGAAATCATATTAAATTAGAGAAAATTAATCTGAGGTAGGATGATAAAGAAAGTTGTAGCCAGAAACATTACTTTTTATTTTTTATAACAACGAATGGAGAGAAGAGAAAACAAAAGTATAATGAGTTTTTACATTATTACTGAGCACACGCATTATTTTAGCAGCTATCTATAGTAAGTTTGGATCCACACCTCGAGTGAGAACCAGCAGAAGGAAATGAAAGTGCGTGAGAATTACATTTGCAGGGATAGAGAGAGTGAGAGAGAGAGGTAGGAACCAAGTGTAACTGGTGTGAGTTATTAAAGGAAGCACTAGTTTGATGAATGAAGAGCAACAAAGAAAGGGTTTATTATTTGAGTTTCAGGACGCAATTTGGTGCTCAGAGTCACTGACTCGTGAGGCATAGAATCTAGCAATGAAAGCAGATGCTTTCCTGTCAATACCAGGCTCAGCAACCCAACGCCCTCTATCCTCATCACTTGCAAAGTGCCTTCTGCTATTATCATCGTAGCTATAGTAGTAATCATCCTTGCTGTTTGAAAAACAAGCCTTGAAGATACCACAAAAGGAGAAGGACGATGACTTCTTAGCCCCCATATATGTTTCTTCTTTCCTTCTTTTTCTTCTTATTTGCAAGAGTAACTCACTTAACACTCACCAAACACACACACAGAGAGTATGATTTTCAAGGAAATGAACTTGAAGAACTTAGCAAAGTGTGATGTAGCTCTTGCTGATCTGTGTGTGCAAGTTGGTGTTTTTGCTTGGAATAGCAGTGGCCGTATTTATAGGGTACAGGAAAGTCACATGCAAGCACCAGCTGCACACACAAGTTTTACTGCCAAAAGGGACGGTCAGGATTTCCTGAAATGACTAATAAGAATGGATATCATGGTTGTAAAATTTGAAAAAAAGCATAAGCGTTCTTGTCCTCTCCCTTGCTGATATACACAGTGCTAACTTTGCTTTTCTAGCTATATCTTATAACTTTGTTTCTCCACACAAAAGATGCCTTCTTCCTTTCTTTCTTATATAAATAATGCCTACGGAATTAGATTATTGCGTCCACTCCTAACTCGGTTGAATGAATATAGCTCACTTTACCTCTCTCATCACTTCAGATAATAATTTCCCCAGCTTTTACTTCTTTTCTGCTTAATTCTTCATTTTTCTCGGATCACTTGGTAATACCAAGTCTGAACAATTCAATGGAATATTTTCCACCGATTTCAATTCAACATGTATCAGATAGACCCAATTATACCCACTTTACTGTATGTAACTCATATTTTATTCGATTCTTTTACTTTGTTGTGAAAAAAGAACATTACAGCAGAACTCTTTCTTTTTATGTAATTTTGGTTGGCTCGTGTGCCTATAAAATCAAGGAAAATAATGACAGCAAACATTTTTAACACCCAGAGAGAAAATAAAAGAAAGATAAGTAAGTGTGTTTGATAAGTGATAGGTAGGATGAAAAATAGAGAAAAAATGGTGCATGTTAATTGTATTTCCATGTTATTCTCATTCGGTAACAAAACAATCTTAAATCATTTGTTAGGAATAAAACTCAAGGTGTTGAGTAATGCAAAAAATATTATATAATTACAGATCTCTCATATAATGATACTATTGGTTGTCATTGCAGTCAAAAGAGAGGAGAGTACAGTTCTCCATCAACTCTACCATTATTCTGTTCACACAGATATGTGGAATAAGGGGAAAATTGTTTTAACTTAAGCTAGGAATGCAACTATGTCTAAGAAGTATTAAGAAATGGTTATATATAATAATAATAATAATAATAATAATAGTTAAAGCAGTTATTTAAGCATGCATGTAAAGTTGGACCGCGTACTTTGTACGTATAGATGCATGATAAAGAAGAAAGGGAAGATTTAGAAGTAAAGAAAATTGGAAAGCAAGGTTTGTGTGCTTCCTTTGCAGCCTTAGATGGTATAATATATGTATTTTTATTGTTGATCTTTATGCAGAGGCATATATAGGTAGCCATAACCGTGAGTGGTGAAGGGGAAGATAAAGGTCCCACCTTCTTCTATAGCTTCCTCTCCCAAGAGAGTGCCATCAAGCTGTCTAACTTTATCAGATCTTAATTCTTAAGGGATCCTAAAACCAAGCCACAGGTGTTCAAGTAGATCTCACACACCATTCAACTTGATCAAATACAAGGCACTCTTCCGTTAATCATTGCTAAAGTTCTTGCTTTCTCGGATCTAATCATTTATCATATCTTCTGTTGCATAATTTCATTGCTTTATTATAGTATTTCTTTATACTACTCTCTTCTTCCCTCATTCTATTCTTCTATTCTTCTATTCTTTTATTTCTATGTTTCTTGTCCAAGTTTATAACATTAAGGTAATATATGTGTCTTTTTAACTATCTGTATCTTCATACTTTTACGTTGAAAGTGATGGGTTATTGGTGGCGGTGGTAGCAAGTGGTAATATAGATATTCAACACTAATAATATGATTATCTAAAACAATGATAATTATATTTTTTATACTTTTCTTAATTGATTGGATTTTTTTTCTAAATGAAACTTAAGACGGTAGATAGGAGGGGAAATTTTTTAACCTTTTCAAATACGTGGACTAATTTTTTTTTATTTTTTTTTAGTTATAGAATATAAAAGTGATTCTAATAAATTAGATTAAATGTTAATTACTTGGTTGAGAATTTAAGTAGAATCTACTTAAAAGATTACTACGCGCAAACCTAAATCACAAACGATTTTTATATAAAATGAATGTTTAAAATTAAAGTATATGGAAAAGAAAAGACCTATTTTTAATTTTTTTTATCGAAAATTAAAGAATCTGGAATATATCTTATCCTAAATATATTTGATCTTTATTTTATGGTCATTTTGTTAATGTTTGCGTATGTGAAAAGAGAAAAGTAGGATAGTGTTAGCCGTACAAGTATATATAATAATTCGAAAAAAGGCATTTGCGTTTTGGTCATCTTTGGGTGACAATTGATCGAAGGCGATCATGATCTCTTTTCAAGATCAGATATCCGCGATTACAAGATTAGCATATTTAGATTAGTTTAATTTTTAGAAATATTCACAAACATGCTAATTGCTGTGTAACGGAACATTTATCATATATTAAGTTTGGAGGGATGACAACGGGTCGGGTCGGGTACAGATAATATCTATCCGCAATCCTGACAAAAAAATTTACTCGTTATCCGACTCGCTATCCGCATGGATACCCGCTTAAAACATTTTTGCAGATATTTTAAAATATGTGGATATCTACAAATATTTAAAAAAAGTATATTTTTATAAATTATTAAAATAAAATAAAATTACAAAAAAATATATAAAATATAATATAAATTAAATTAAATATAAATTAAATTTTTTTTTTGTTTCGGTTGAATTGGTCTGAGGTTCAGTCGTTCTTTTTTAACTTCTGAGAATGTCATGCACTCGGATGGATTGTTGACGTTCCAACACTCAAGATATATAAAGGGTCTTATTAGGATAGTAGAGGAAGATTGTACCTAGATATCAATTATATTTATAGAGCCTGTGACAGGTAGGCAAGCCCATTGATTAACCATTAGTGCAGTATATTTTTAGGGAATCAAACCCAATAATCAATCAATAATAATTAATATTGTATATTTTGTCAATAATCAATTAATAATAATTAATATTGTATGTTTTGTAAAGAGTAAGACAATCTGACCTATTAATATCTGTTAATTGTCAAAAATGACAATTAATTCATACTTCATATAGTACAATTTTAATTAAATTTAACCTTGTAAAATATAAAGTAATGTTAATTTTAATTAAATTTAACTTAATAAAATAAACATAAAAATTTTATTTTTAATTTTTGCGGATAGCAGATATCCGCAGATAGGGATAGTATAATACTCGCACCCGACCCGTTTATAAGCGGACATTAAAATAAACGCTATCTGCGAGTTTTGGGTAATAAATATATGTAAATATCAACTCTCCGTCGCGGATTATATCCGCGGATATTCGTAGACGCGAATTTTTTTGTCATTCCTAGAAATGAGGTCCATAAATTTATAATATTAATATTAATTAATCAATTACAATTAAAATGTATATTTTTGCTGCATTAAAAATATTGTTCTCTGTTTAGGGGTGATTATGAGGCCCGTTTTAACATAGCATATTCTGTTACACAGGAATTAGCATGGAATATTTTTAAAATTATTGTATATTTTTAAAATTAAAATAGAAAAGAGTATATACTTTATAATTGTTTGGTTGTATAGAATATGTTGAAAGCGTATACATGTGATAGGGTCACTAATGGAGAGAAACACTATGAAGATCGTGTTCTAGATACTTGTGTGAGTTTGTTTGGTGAAAAAAAATACAATAATAATAATAATAATAGTAATATTATTATTATTATTATTATTATGTATGTGTATCTTAGATCAAGATAAATAAGATTAGATGTTTGTTTTACATAATAAAACATGTTAAACTATGAAATAATATGTTATTAATTAGGAATTTGAATTTAATTTTGTGTCATAGGCTTAGACCGCTTGGGTTCTATTTTGTCCGAGGCAGTCAACGTGTCAGCCATTCCTCTCCCATTAGACTTGTAAATCCTTTGCTTAGTATAATAATTATATATGTGACCTTTGTTAAGGGTTAAAGATCTTTTATTCCGCTAACAAAATTATTTATCATATCAATTAAATTATTTACAAATTTCACTCTCGTATTTACTAACTTTTCAAATCCCTTAAAAATAAACAATAAAAACTTTATCTCTGAATCGATTCAAATTCATCCATTTTCTTCTTTTTCAAATTCATTATCTCAAAAAAAACACACCTAATATATTATGATTAAATGTAAATAGCAGTAATGAAAATCTTTGTTTCATTATTACAACGAAAATCAAATTATAGATTTTTTTGGTACTACTGTTGAAAATTATTCAATAACAGATTTTAGCATCAGAGGTGCTTTTAATGACTAAAACTGGTACTCGACTTGAAACATTTTCACCAAAATAAGACGTCGCTCAATCTAACATTCGAAAAGTTGTCATAACACCTTTTGTTTGCACTTCTACCCAACACAGTAGTTCTACTAAACAGGAAAATTTGAATATGAATTTGTTGTTGTCTCACACTAAAGATAAAAACAAGAGCACTGAGACAATTCCATGGTCTTCTTTGTCAGCGAAGCTTCTTAGTCTCCGAAATGTGCATTCTTGTTACATGTCCCTCTATTGAATGTAATTGAAATGTTGATCATTGTCATTAATCACCAATCAAATGTGTGACAGATTGACATTAAACATGCATTAAAACATGTATTAAACATGTGTTAGGCTTAAACCAAACTATATTTAATTCAATCATAGTACTTGGATTTTGCTTATTAACATAATTATTTACCATACAAAACCTAAACGTAATTTTCTCCTTGTCCACTTTATTTCCTTCTATTTAACACGTTGGGTTTGTATGGTTCCAAAGGAACGAAAAGAAAATCGAAAGAGAAAAGAAGAAAGAAAAGCTCCAGGAGAAAAGAAAGAGAAGCTCAAGTGAAAATGTTTATATATGTTTGTATAATTGTTTTTGTTTTTGGATGTTTGAACTGAGGTTTATATAATTGAATGAATGATGTTTGGACTAGTCATGATATAGTTAGATTATTCTGAACTACTTAGAAGTTGTATGGTTAAATGCTTAGTTGGACTAGTCATGATATATATGTTAAAGAATTCTCTTGAATTGTGATGTAACAATGAATAAAATTCTTAGTTTGTTTTACTTAAGTTTTGTTAATTAACACTTAATTTATAAGTTTATTTCTTTAAATTATAATAAAATTATATATTTGTATTTATATTCATTTGGTCCAAAATATATTATTATTCTTAATATCCAATTTACTTAGACAATATATATAAGCCCACGTAACATCCAATTTACCTTATAACATAATTAAACCGACAAACATAATATTCTAATTATTTCGCAAATCTACACTAGTGTAGAAAGAGCTTTAGACGTATGTTATTTTGGGCTTTTAACGTTACATCTCGACCCGATGTCTTTATAGGTGACGTTAATGGGACGTCAGACTCTGTAGGTCCGACGTTGTTATAGACGTTGGTTAAATGCCATGTCTGACGTCTATAAAGACGTCGAACATGGCACTAACCGAAGTCTAAGGGCACTATCAAGACTTTCGGCATGGCACGAACCAACGTCTAAGGGCACTATAGATGTCAGACATGGCATTAACCGATGTCTACTGAGTTTTCATTGTGTTTTAATGCAATTTTGCTCGTGCCTTTGGGTAGCGTAGTAACATCTCCTTTCTTTGCTAGTTTCTTCGTAAGAAAAAATTGCGTCTTTTGGATTTCTTATGACATTTCAACCCAAAACCGAACCTGGGTCGTTTCCCAGTTCCATTCCAACCGCCAAAGAAAAAGAATATGGTGACATGAAAACTAGACAAAGACCCAAGCTCGACTTTAGGTTGAAATGCCATAAGACATCCAAAAGACGCAAGCTTTTCTTACGAGGAAACTAGCAAACGGAGAAGGTGCACTACGCTACCCAAAGACACGATAAAAACTGCACCAAAACACAACGAAAACTCATTTTAATCAGTTCAAACGAAAGATAATAAAACAAAGACTACTTTAAATGGAGTAAAAATAAGTTTAAATAGTTCAAAAGAGATAAAACTCACCTGGAAATGTAATGTCACAAAGAGAAGCGATGGAAGACGATGAAGTGCGCGTAACTGCTGGTTCGCAATGTCTTATTTAACAGGAAATAAGACGTCGATTGCCCTAGAGACCGACATCTATTCTCGAATATACGTCGGGGATTTCACTAATGTGACTTCCATTCAATTTAAAAATTAATATTCGTGGTATATATAGACGTCGGATGTAAGGGCAGCCGACGTCTATAGTCGCATATAGACATATTGGGGTGGCGGGATCCGACATCTAGATGGCAGAAAAAAATGACTTTTCACCCATCTGTCACATATATAGACGTCAGTCAGAGGGGCCCCACGTTTATAATATTATAGACGTCGCTGCCCCCCTAAGTGACGTCTATATGGCGGAAAGAAATAACTTTTCATCTACCTATCAGACATATAAACGTTAATTAGTAGGAGCTCTGATGTCTATAATATTATATACGTCGAGACCCCTCCTAACCAACGTCTATATGACCAATTTATTTACGAAAATGTCACCCATAATTAATTTACATCAATTTTCCCTAAATGATGTCTAAAGAGTGATGTTAAAAATCAATTCTGCACTAATGGTACAATATGTTACACCCGAATTATTTAAAAAATAACATAGGTTAAAATGTAGATTTTTTATTATAATGTAAATATATTAATCATTGTCCTTATTATTATTATTATTAATCATAAAAAGTTCCTCATATTTAATGATTGTTGTAAACGTTTAGTTAAGTCAACAATGATTTTAACTGTAATTTTATTTAATGAGTAAACAGTTAAAGGAAAGGATGAAACAAGAAGGTAATAAATATTTTAGAAGAACAACGTCTAATTTCTATGTTACTCCGCATGTTTAGTAAATCAAATCACATAGCTTATATAGAATGATTAAAAAGTATAATCCCATGTGATTGGTTATTAATTAGAGTTGTTGGAAAATTTTGATTATTAGAGTTGTTGGAAAATTTTGATTAATTACATGCATGCAAAGGACAAAGTCGTAAAACAACGACATGACATGAGTGTAACCAGTTATGACAGAGATACATCAATCACATCACACGGCATTCATGTATCTTCTATTTCCTTTTTTTCAATATTTATTTATTAATTCCAATGCACCAAATCATGGTGGGAATGTATTAATTAATCCATTTGTTGTTATTTTAATGATAAGAGTTGCATAAAATTCATATGTCCTCTGTTTTATTTAGGTACTCAGCATATTCTGTTTTCGCGATTACCATTCTTCCCCCTCCTTCAAACAATAATTTTCTTTTTTTCCTCCGACAAGTTCTTTGTTAATCGAACGCTCCTGTCATGGAGGAAATTAACGGTGTGTACCCTGTTTCTTATCGTACTCATTTTTTTTACTCCATTTTTTTTATGTCAAGTACATGATTTAGTTTTTCCAGATTCCTTTTATTTTTTGGAGGGTGTGGAGCTTGTAGGATTATGGGTTTTTCTTGCTTACCCTTTTCATGTTCTTGTTATTTGAATTGATTTTTTGAATCTTTGTGCAATATGTGCATGCTACATTTTTTGGTTGTGTGTTGATGATATTTGCAGAGCGTTGAATTCTTTTATGACTTTGTAATAGAAGTAATGAAGTGTATAAAGTCACCAGGGGAATATGAAGTTTCATAGGATTGATTATATGCATCCTTGAAAATTGAAAGTCCCTACCCAATTGAACAATAGAGCAAGTATTGTGTATTCAGAACATAATGTTTCATTTACTTCATTGTGTTTATTTACGTTTTCTTTCTTTTCTTGATTCTTTCAGTGTTGGAAGCTAAGGATGGGACTGTCTCAGTAGCTTCTGCATTTGTTGGTCACCAAGAAGGTAATTATTTTGCAGAGTTCAGATTTCTTCTTGCAATTTTGCTCTATTAGTTAGCCGTGGCTGACTTTCATTGATGCATCTACGTTTAATACCTCATATTTCTAGATGTTTTGTCGTAGTCAGTTTTATATTTGTTTCAGATGTCAGAGTCCTATGCATGTCTTATCATTTCATTCAATAGAAAGAAACCAGAATTTAGTATTCATTCATTGGGCAAACATTAGGCTTGAAAACACAGTTGCTGATAAAAAATAAAGGGTTTGAAAACAAAGTATATATATTATATATTTAATCTTTCAAAGTTTTTAAGAAGATCAGTTGGAGTTTTTGTTTTGCTTGCTTGATATTGTATTAGTCTCTTATTGTCTTTCTCTTGGCGTGGTCGTTGCTTAATTAGTTGTGCAGGATACAGACCACAAATTTGTAACGAAAGCTGTTGAAGAAGCATATAATGGGGTAGATTGTAAAGATGGAGGCCCATTTGGTGCTGTTATAGTTCGTATGGGTGAAATAATTGCTAGTAGCCACAACATGGTTCTGAGAAACACAGACCCAACTGCTCATGCTGAGGTGACAGCAATAAGAGAGGTTGGATTTTGAATAGGCAAATGATTCCCTTATACAACATGGAAAACATATTTTATTTTAGCTAATAATGATTCTGTTCTTTTCTGTCTCAAATAGCATTCATCATTGCACATGCTGCATATGCCCTGATAAGCTTCGATTTTGATTCTAGAGCAATGTTACTCTATTATTGCTTTATCTTTTAAAGTGTCGATTTTGTTGTCTCAGACATATATCACTTTTTAAACAAACGACTATTAATAATCAGTAAAGAATATATTGATATCGTTTCTCTTACTTCTCGTGTTTTTTTAAATGCAATGTTGCTAAAGGGTCTATTTATTAAGAATTTACAATCTCTGATCGGAATGGTTGAAACTCGAAAGGATGGATCATAATCATAGCAGGCAAGATTTCTATAGATATATACCACTCAAACCTTGGACACATCTCATTGGGGCAATTATCAAACACTCATTGAGGTTACTTTTAGGATAACATGCCTGTGTATAAAATGATAGATTTGGATTTTCCAGTTGTCAAATAGGGTTTTGGACTCATGTTCAGTTCCATCTATGCAAGCAAAATAAGAAAAGGTAGACATAATAATGTGCTCCAAAATAACTAGTTTTTGAGATCTGATGATACATGTAGAACAAAATCAAGTTAGTATTTAACAGACATCACCATTTAACCGATGTTTCGTAGTTTCAGTGAAAACCTTCTGGAAAGTGGTTAAATCCTTGTTAGTATTTGTTCAAATTTTAGATATGATGCCCAAAGATTTATCTAGATTATACTTTGTACATATGTTATAAGGCTATGCACTCTCTAGGGTCTGATGTCTGTTTAAGTTTTAGTAAGTGGACTATGTCTTAGGAGAAAATGTTGCTGCATTGTGAAGAATTTAAATGTATGTGTGAAATTTCATACATAGCTTTACAAACAACAGGTTTATAATTAGACAATTTGTTACCTGGTATGACTCTATTTAGATTTTGGATAGGGCGGTTAAGGCCTTAACTTCCGGAACAACTGAAATGTGATTGAATTACTCTGCATGTCTTGCTTTTATGTACTTTATGTGTAGCAAACATTGTGCAATGAATGATAAACAAAAACTAATAAATGCAATGTTTTCATTTTACAGGCATGTAAGAAGCTTAACCAAATAGAACTTTCAGACTGTGAAATATTTACTTCCTGTGAGCCTTGCCCCATGTGCTTCGGTGCAATCCACCTCGCTCGCATTAAGGTTGGAAATTGGAATGCCTGCTTTTCCTATGCGTTTCCTTTATACCACATTTATCATGTTTGGAGCTAACTCATTACAACATTCTTTTGTAACAGAGATTAGTTTATGGTGCAAAGGCTGAGGCAGCAATTGCTATCGGGTTTGATGATTTTATTGCAGATGCACTGCGAGGTACTGGATTCTATCAGAAAGCAACACTGGAAATCAAAAGAGCTGATGGTAATGAGGCCGTGATTGCTGAAGAGGTCTTTGAGAAAACAAAGACAAAATTCCAAATGTATTAGATCTCTCATTTTTCATTTAAATTATTGAGACTGGATTGAACTCATTTGAATACAAATGCTACAATTTGAACGGCATTAGATAATGACTATATTATTGTCAAAGAATTTTATCTTAACACCATGGTATTATCTAATAATACATCCCTTATTTATCATGTTATTGTTGTTTATGACATCAAGCTTTTATACTTCCTGAAGCTACGTTTTCATGCTTAGTAACATAGGCTTAAGGGTTTATAAATACAGAGAAGAGAAAATAGAAGCCAATGTTTCTGCAGGGTAAGTTCTCCTTTAGGACGAGTAGATAAAGTGGGTAGCTTGTGTACTTCCAAATTCTAATATAATCGTTAGAACTCTGATTACAACAAAAGTGCTTTTGGGAGCTTATGAGATAGATAACCCAATAATTAGTAGAATAAGTAGAGAATTAGTTAGTTTCATGCTAAGATGATAATAAGGCATGTTATGTTATATATCTATAAACTTATAAATAAGAAATGAGCCTGAAAGGAAGATCGTGAGTCTCGAGCCAATGAGTCATCCTAAGACCATGGATTTTCAACACAGTTTGTCCAAAGAATAAAATTTTTGAATGGGATAAGGGAGTGAGGTGCTAAAACATACATAAGTGGCTTCAAAATCATCAACATTAGACACTGATGTTTAATGTTTACCATGGAACAACAAAGAAACATCGTCAATGATGGAAAAAGTAATCAGTGTATCATCAATGAAAGAACAAGAATCTCCTTTAAATGAAAAAAAAAAAAGGATTTTTAGCCTAAATTTAAATAAAACTGGAAGTTTTAAGAGAACAGCAGTGCAGTATAAATTTTTATTAAAGACAAATATACAATAAGTTAAATTTTTATCACTTATAGTTTATATTTAAATTTCTTTGATTAAATTATATATAATTTTCAAATCGCCTTAATAATTTATTCATAAATAAAGTTTTTCATTTTTAGAATTAAAAGTTTTAAAAACAAGATTTTAACATTTTCATTAATTTTATTCAATTTAAAAAGAATTTTTCACTTATGTTTTAATTTTGTAAATATACTTTTTCGTTAGACAAAAGAACACATTTAAACAAAATCAAAGTTTTCAGCTATTTTTTTTAATTAAAAAAGATTTAAACTTAAAAAGAAAAATAATGACCAACAATTTTTACTTAATTGTAAAATTTGATTTGTAAGTTTGAATGTGAAAGATATCCTAAGTCCAAGTTCCGATCTAACTCCATGATTGGAGTATAGAGAGTTAGTGAGTGAAGTTTCTAAGAGAGTTTCCAGGCATAGATTTTGTCGTGTTGTTAGGCACAGGGATGGTAATGAGTTGGTCGCTCACGAATAATGTCTATCTATAACTTGATTTTATAGATAAAACTGTACCTACCATCTGATCCATTATTTGTTGGATATATGCATAAAAAAAATTTACGGGTTTTTTTTTTTTCAAACTTACATATACCCGTTTTCAACTCGTGAATATTTTTAAAAAAATTATTTTATAAATTTTTAAATGAAATCCAAATTAAATTACAAAATATAAACAATATTTAAAACATATATCCAAATAAAGTAAATGAATAAATAAATAGATTGTTACTAGAAAAAGACAAAAGAATAAAATATAATTTAAATCTAAAGATAAAAACGTAATTTTAATTTTTTAACAGGTAATAAATATACGCATATTGAATAATATAATACTTGTATCCAATAAATAAATATTAAAATTTCAACTCTCCATGAGAATAATAAATATTTGGAGTGGATTATATTCGCGAATTGCAATTTTTTTTTTCTCCTAGGCAGAGAGCAGTGAGCTATTGTGAAGAGAAGTTGAATCTAGATTAAAGGTAGAGCGGTTATTGCGGTGAAGAAAAAAAATGCAAAAAGCTTAACTAAATTAGCAGCAATGATATATGAATGCAGTCAAGATATTTGTGGTTGAATCGGTCAGGTGCTGCTGGCTACGCCGCTTTTCTTTACCATCATATTCTTTCTTTCTTTCTTTCTTTCTTCCATTGCTTCTATCACTGACTTTGAAGCAACTCTTTTTTGGTCATTTTCAATTTGAAAGAGTAAACTGAATGCCCCACACCACAACCCAATTCTTCAACTCTCTGTCTTTTTTCTTTTATTCCTCAATACAAAACAAACACTCTTCCTTTCTTCCTTCAATTCATCCTACTTTTTACAAACACACTCTCACCACTCAATATCACACATCGCAACCTTAGCGTCATTATACTTATTAATAATCATACTATTCACTATTTCCTGCTTTGACCCAATATTCAAAATCTATATATAAGAATTTGAGGTGAATAACCACTGCTTTTTAATATTTTGAAGGGAATGCAAGACTTTATATTCCTCACCAGATACGCCACGTTCAAGTCTCTGTCCTTTCTCTCAGGTAAAATTTTATGGCTAAATTAAGCTATGATATTTGTCTTTCTATTAAAATTAAAATAAAACACAAGTGGATAAATATATTTTATTTAGAAATTATTGAATTTTTTTTAATGTTTACTTAGGTGTAATATTGTGTTTATGTAATGATGCCAGTACACAAGTTTTTCCCTATCACTCCGAAAGTCAAAGTGATTTAAAAAATTTGGTGGTCAAAATTTTCATCAAACACGGGATGACGACGCGCAAAGAATGATTTCCCAAGTCTTCTTTACGATTCTCTCCATATTATTTAGTAATACGCATTCACATTATTTAACGTACACTAAAATAATCTAAAAAATTATTTTTCTTTTGTATTTTTTCATATTTAAATAGGTTGAAGATTACAAAAATTGAAACTTGAACGTTGAACAGTGCCATTTTCAAATGAATTTTCACCCTTTCTTCTTTTTCTTATCCGATCATATATACATACGTATATTGATAAGGACACCGTGGGATTATATGTTTTATTCTTTCTTCTTTCTTCTGAATAAATAACATTCTAGAATGTCTGTTTGTAAGGAGGAGTTATTGACTTTCTGTTCTATAATAAAATCTATTTACGAGATTTATATTTCGTGAATAAATATTTTTCATAAACTGCTGCTTTTCTTGTCGATTTGTTGGAGAACTAACATACATAAAATCAAATAATGTTTTCGGAGAAAACAAAGTTCTCAGTCGTTAATAAACAAAAATCAAACAAGAAAGATTTATTTGTATCAAGTTGGACTGGTGGAGCATTCAAATAAAGTTAAATTAAACTATATATATAAATACATATTCGTGAATACAAATTTTATTTTATAACATGATTTTATAAAAATAAATTATTGTTAAATTTTATTTTTAATATAATATTAAAATTTATTAATTTTAATAAAATTTGTTAACTTATATATTATTTGTGTATTTTAACATAAAATCATTTTATTGAAGATTTTATATTAACTAAAAATAAAATAAGATTAATTATACAAGTAGATATAATCCTCTCTCAACATTTAAAAATAAATTTACGAGGATTGATGAAGTTAGGTGCAATGATATACTTTGAAATCGAGTTTCACGACCAAATGGTGACCCCATACTCTAATAATTGATGGGCTCCATGTCTTTGGTTGAATAAGCAAAGACAATGAAAAATGAAGATGACTTCCTTAAAGACATGAACATGCGCAAAAATAATGGAATATACTATAAAGTTTTCCTTTTAAGGAATTTTCAATTTTAAAAAATAAAAGTTATACGTTATTTTTCTTTTAATTAATGTAGCTTTTGAAATCATAAGACAATATTTAAATTACTTCTATATTCAAACACAAACACAACTAGTGATAACATACTATCGCGATTACTTATATACTAACAATATTATTTCAATAAATTTGAAGTCAAAATATTATTAAATAAATATACAACTACTATAATATTTCAAAATAAAATATATTATAATGTATAATTTTTAATGTTGTATATCCTAATTACAAATTGATCCTTTGTTTTAAATGTATTTTTGTTTGGATACTTTTAGTTACTAAGTTGTTATAAATTTCAATTAACTATTAATCTCACAGTCTCAAAATAAGCATTCCTTCTTCAATTTTCTCAAGTAAATTTTTAAAAACAAAAGGTGGGAGAGTTTAAGATTTTAACGAATAATACTTAAAATGTATTATCGATACTAATAGTATTATCTTAATGGAGTGAAAATGTTACTAAACAAATAAATATAACTACTATAATATTTCAAAATAAAATATACAATCATTTATTCTTTTTAGTACTGTATATCTTAATTATAAATTGATTTTTTATTTTGAATATCTTTTACTAAATTTGCTAAATATAATTTAGGGGTGGAAAAATGGACCAACTTGACTTATTTAAATCCGACTCTTATTGCTTTGCATGAATTTATATTTCTCATTTATTGCTTCAATCCATTTTTCTGAATTAGGATTTTGCATAGTTTGACAGAAGTTGATTTAGTCATCTTTCACCATACTATTATTTTCCTCATTTCCTTGAAAAAATACTACATAATCATCTAGAATAGTACTTCTCCTTTCTCATATGGACCTCCATAAAGATATTGGCTCGTGAAATATAGGATCTTGAGTTTGTTCTTGCAAAGGTTTTAGTTTGTTTTGTGGAGGTTTTGAACTTGCTTCATAAAACCAATTGTATGAATCATATTTAAAATTGTCATTGATTCTTCATCGAAGACAAAGTCTCAAACTTTATTCTTCTCCCCAAGCTCAATATCCTCAAAAAATATGGTAGCTAGACATCCCCAGGAAATTATTTTAGACTAGGCTTTCGCCTAACCCAAAGCTCATTGGATGTTGTAGCAGCTACCTTGGTTGGCACTCTATTTAAAATGTAAGTTGCAATCTTTAGTGTTTCTCCATAGAGTGACTCTAGCAAGGTGTAATGACAAATCATACTCTTTATCATATCCTGAATAAGCTGGTTTTGTCTTTCATCCACAATATTCATGTTAAGTGAACCCAACATGGTATATTTGGGACAATTTCACATTCCTCTAAGTACTTGGCAAAAGACCTTGCATTTTGTTCACCTGATTTGTCATATCTACCATAATATTCACAACCATGATCAAACCTTACATTCTTAATCCTTTTGTTGAATTAATACTCAACTTCAGTCTTAAAGGATTTGAATATGTCCAAAGATTGTCATTTTTCATGTATAAGATATAGGTATGCATATTAAGAGTAATCATCTATAAATGATATAAAATATTGTTGACCATTCCTTGAAAGTGTGGTGAATGGACCACAAATGTTCGTATGTATCAATTCTAGGACACAAATCGATATCTTGGTTTGTTTTCCTTTAACACATTCAACGCAAACATTGAAGTTTGTAAAGTCAATGGAATCCAAGATCCTAGTTGACATAAGTAGTTCAAGTCTACTTTTAAATATGTGACCTAGACGCGTGTGTCACAATGCTCCTGAATCAGTATTGTCAATTTTACATCCAGCACCACACGATTTTGTATTTAAGGATTCACTATAAGAAGTCACCATATCAAGCATATATAAATTATTATTATCCAAAAGTGAATCGGTTCCAACAATATTTGAATTTAAAGACAATATAAATTCATTGTTTCCAAACAAACACAAATAACCTAATTTGTCTAAATAGGAAACTGAAACTAAATTTCATCTAAATGATTGTACAACAAAAGTGTTTTTCAAATCCAAATAAAAACCAATACACAATAATAATCTAAAATGCCTTATAGCTTCCTCCTCCATCGACTTGTCATCTTCAACATATATTCTTTTTTTATAATCAATGGACTTCATGTAGCTTAGAAAACCTTTTACCGAAAAATTGATGTTAATAATTGCACAGTTAACCTTAGAATAAATCAAAGAAAGACTCATACAATTTGAGTTATTTTACTTCTCATAGTTTTTTCTCTCTTGAGAAGTACTAGAGTCTGTAAAAGAAATAGATGGTTTATTATATGATAGAATTTGATTGCTCTTGAATTTTGATTTGTTTCATGACCAAATACTTGTGACAAAAAAAAAATGATGATTTGCAATAACAATAGAGGTCACTTATACATAAATAACAACAATTAATAACTTAGAAAAACAATATGTTCAATGTGCATAAATTGGTTAATACTGATTGGTTTATAATCAGAAAGATCTCTTCCAAAAAAATTAACTTCGTGTAGTACACACTGAATATTGCAAGTGAGCATTTTTGTTGTTCGGTTATCTTTTGAAAATTCTCACTCTCTCAACCTCTTCGTCCTCTTTCATTCTCTCCTTCAACTTACATGTATGTTTCAAATTAATAGATTACGTGACACACCTTCACCTTGACGCCACCACAATCTGTATTCATCCCTGCTACGAAAAAAATAAACTCTTTTGTGCGTCTTTTTCAATCTTCTCAATGAAATGGATTTGAAGTTCACTCATTAAAACATATGCCTTTATTTATGAATGTATAATATTAAAAGTAACTTAAGGAGAGTTTAAGTTTTACATTAAATAAAAATAACAAAAATGAGACGTTATATAAAAAAAAAAAAAACATAAATGTTGAGATGTATATACCGACAACAACATCTCCCAAAAAAATCCCTCTTGGAAAATAAATGTGTGTGATCAGAAAAGTTAAATACATTTAACTTTTATATCTTATTCAAATGAGTTTTTAATGAGAACATGAACCGAATCGAACCAATCACACTAAGGCTAGTGACGCAGCATTTGAGATTATGCCCTTTGTAGTTTATTATTATTGTGATTTCCCTGCATAAAAGGAAAATCGACCATATTTTCGCCTTTCATTTTGTCGTCATTGAGGGTGCTTCTTTCGTTGACTCAACTTCATTTCTACTTCTACTTAAATCTAAACACATTCAATGTTCAATGCCTCAACTAACCACATAAATATGGATCTTCTAATTAGCACAAATGAAGGGAACGCGTTTTAAATACAACACACCATTTTCGGCCATTCTCTCGCACTAAGAATTCAAAGAAAAAAATACACTACCACCAGTTTCCTACTAAAGGGGTGACAAAACAAATCATCTTCATCTTTTAAGTCTGACCTAATTTAAGTTCGTGAAAAATATACCAAATTATATTAGACTGTCACTTAATAATTAGTTGACTTTTATAATTTGACTACTCAATTAGTTGTTCGCATATTAGGTTGATGAACTGACCGATTTATTAAATTAAAACAAAGTAATATTGGACTGCTAAGCTGTCGGGTTATTAGATTGCTGGATTGTATTTGAATAATTTATTACTTATTTGAATATAACATTTTGATTTGCATTTGAATTTTTCATAACATATCAAACATGTTCATACATTAAATAATTTTTGTTCATATTATAATATTAAAAGTTTTTAAATTAACCATCAGCTCCATCATCATTTCTTCGTTTTATGTTCATCAATTTTCTTTCCAAGGTTATTAGATACAGCATAGAAGAACTCTCCTCCTCCACTCTTCTATCTTCATCAACATTATCATCCAAAACACAAAACTCATGCTTCCAAGTGGAAGTACAAATTATTGCTTGAACATTTTTTGGCAATAGACAACTTTTA
Source organism: Vigna radiata var. radiata (assembly GCF_000741045.1). Classification (NCBI taxonomy): domain Eukaryota; kingdom Viridiplantae; phylum Streptophyta; class Magnoliopsida; order Fabales; family Fabaceae; genus Vigna; species Vigna radiata. The sequence goes on from NC_028357.1 coordinate 47,170,903, forward strand.
TAGTTATTCAAAATCCTTGAATCAATGTTAAAAGTAGATTCAAATAATTGTCAAGCTGGACGACATCTAGTTCTTTACATTTAGATTTTTTTAATGATATTGAACTATCGAACTAATCTGTCGAGTTCTATGAGTATAAATTTCTTACATTTAGCTTTTTTTTAATGATGTCGAACTGGACGAAACAAATTCTATCCAATTAAATATGTCGTGAACTAACAAGAGTAGACTCTTTTTGTCGCCCTTAATAATCTACACTTTTAAAGTGATTATTTTCTCATACTTTTACTATAATATTAATTAAGTTTATAGTAAGATATTGAATAATCTTAATTAAATCTCTGCCGAGAATTTTTGTTCACAGTTCAACATTTAACTTGTTTACATTTATTTTCGTTAGATTTGGTGACTATTCAATGTAATGTGACTCATATTTCCCATTCTATTGTCATTGTTTAAGTGTCTTGATATGAAAAATAAAAATAAAAAAACAACTTAATTAAAGTATAAGCCTTTCATAAATTTAAATGAAAGTATCTACTAAAAGTTTTATTTTATTGAATATTAAAAGTTTTATATTAGAATTAGCGACATATCTGTTAAGTTAGCCTAATTAATAGATAAATGTAGTAATAATAATTCAATTGAAAAATATCAATTTTTCATATACTCTAATAAAACCGTTTATTAGAAATTTAGTTTAAAATAAAATACACTTAAATTAATTAGGTCTTTATTGTAGGGAGGGATGTACTTCCAACTTATCAGTACTGGCCTCACAGGTTTAAGTCCTCACAGGTTTGCTTTTAGTACCACTCCAAAAAATCTCTCACCATTGGAGATAGATATGTATATATAAATCCTTGATCAGCCATTCTTTTATTCAATGGAAGACTTTATTTGCACTCAATATTTATTTTATACTAATTTAGTGTATAACTGAAATTCTTACCTTTTTAAAATAATAATACGTTAAACAGTATATATAACTGAAAAAATCTAATTTATGTTAAAATTTTGAACGAAAAGTAATTTTATTTTATATTAATTTAAGATTTATTGGTGAATATTTTTCTAATTCTTTGTTCGAATTACCACCATTCTTAGAGAATGAAAAAATAAAACCGCTTGCCGACTAAAAAAACAAAAAAAAATCAAAATAACACGTATTTGGGAAGAAAAAACTGCAAGAAATTCATTGGCATGCCAATAATAGTCTCCTTGTCTAGTAGAGACACCTTTAATATTTCAGAAAACAGTGGATAATATCGTAAGCTATAGAAATCTTATTTATATATATAGAAAAAGTATTATAGCCAGAAAAATATTATCTGTATAACAACACAAAAAAGGTGTACAAGTAAGATAATAAATAACTTTTCAAAAAATATCAATTTATTTAATATGGTCATATCTCACATTTTCACACCAAGTTTTTTCACATGGAAGGGTTTGCTTTAAAAAATGATATTGTAAAACAATAAAATACCATCTTAGATATAACTATTTTATGATGGTTATTACAAAAGTAATTTTAGAAATTAAATCAAAGAAAGGTGTATTTGTTTAAGTAGTCACTATCTTTTCTCCCCACCACTTAGACAAGGTCACTTGTATATTTTATGTGGAAAAATTCTTCGATATAATAAGCAGACTTTCATACTTAACAAAGACTATGGTGACCAGAAAGAGGGAGTCTTACTTTATATATATATATATATATATATATATATATATATATATATATATATATATATAGACACACACACACACGCAGGTTGCATCCACTATATATCAATCTTTGCTTCATAACTGAGATTCCAAGACTGATATATCAACTCTGACCTGCAACTCAAACCATAACAACTCCAGAAACAGCACCTATATATGCATATCTGATATCACAACATCTCAGTAACTGTGACTGCCATAAACTCTATATAAATGGAGGACAAAGTTGCATTCAAAAATTTTCTGCAAGATCAGAAAAAGGCATGTGTTAGTAGCACAGATGCACTGAACTGGACTCGGGAACCATCCATTAGAAACACTGTGAGTTAATTACCTAGATGTTTTCTCTTGAACTTCACCTTTATCTCTGCCTATTCTTTACATCTTTTTTTTCTGTTTTTATTTATATCCAATATATAATTAATTTAGATTAGCTGATAATTTGTTTTGAAAGCTAAATTATCATGTTCTTAATTATCACAAGTATACCATGTTTGTGAATTGTGCAGCTAGGATCTACTCTTCTCGGTTTGAGTCTCAATAACTTGGAGATTCCCCAAAATCTTGAGCAAGATCCTCTGAATCAAGTGGGTAATCCTTGACAAGTTAAATCGATCTGCAAAAATTGCATGAATTTTTGAACTGATGCTTCCTATGTTGGGTCTTTTCCGTGACTGGTTTTTAGCTGGGATTGTTGCAAGTTGAGCTGGAGGAGGTGAAGAAGGAGAATCAAAATTTAAGGTCAATGCTTCATGAGATCAGTGAACACTACGCTGCTCTTCAGAATCAGTTATTGTTGGTGATGCAGCAAAAGAAACTATCTTCATCACCTCCGAATCATGAGGACATGCAGGCAAGTTTGACTAAGAATTTGTTTAATATATGCTTATTTGACTGATACTTCGTTTTGTTATGAAAATTAATTACATAACTGTTTTCTCACTCAAAACCATAGAATTATATAATAAGACTAGCAGCAGCACAAAATATATTCATTGGTAACATAAATTAAGTTCTTCTTCTTTCTAATTATTAACATCATATGTATTATTGATCATATTAATCTGCAAATAGGACACGGTATGAATAGTTAATTAAAATTTGTATACTCTTCTAGCTTATTTTAAAAGAAATTGATTAAATGCATAAACCATGCTTTCTATGTCTCTAGAAGGATAGCAGGCAAGATAACGTGAAGAAGCCATGGCTGTTCTTACACACTGGTAAGGTACCCTTCAAGCATTTACCTGTGTTGAACAAAGGAAAAAACCTGAAATATATGTATAATTACGATGTTGAAGGTAAAATGAATAACCAAGTAACACCAGAAGAAGCAAAAATCGTAGAAGATCAAGCATTTGAGGCTTCTTGCAAGAAAGCTAGAGTGTCTGTAAGAGCACTGTCATCAGAATCTTTGGTATGTATGCATTTCTATCTTATTTTTGCATAATTTTATTTTATAAATTTGATTGCTTATTCTCATAAAATATATCATTTTATGCATTGATTTAATCTATTTGAATGTAAGATTGGGATAATTGATTAGAAAAAATGGGAATAAGTGGGATAATCTATTTTATATTACATCGATCAATATAATATAATCAATTTAAATTATATGTGAATATAAATCTCATTTTATAATAAAGTTATGAAGTTAAATTTAAAATATACCCTTTTAATATGCTATTATATTCATTCTTAAAATCTAAATTTAATATTTAAAAATATCTTTTTTGAATTCAAGTGTATTTAATAGTATTTATAAATATAAAATATAAAATTATTAAAATGTATTTTTTTATAGAGTATTAAATTAAGAATTTTTATGTTTTTTAATAATAGATTTTCACTCACTAGAGAGAACACTCTTTATAATTTGCTCTCCTGTTTTTTATCTTTATTTTTAGAAAAAAGAATATGTATTAAAAATTAAAAATAATCTTTTTATTTTTATTCCATAAAATCACCATCAATAATAAATTTTTTATTTTTATTAGAAGGATTAAATATTTTTTTCTCGTAAAAATTTAGAATTAGTTATTTTTCAAAATTTTAATTAAATTTAGTTCTTCAATTTAAAAAATGTATCTATTTAATCCTTTTAAATAAATTTTATTAAATTTATTTAATATTTCAAACATATTTCATAATAATATTTGAATTATTTATATAGTAGACAAAATTTTTTTTTCAATATTAATTGAAAAATCCATTTAAAATCTCACAAAATTAATAAAATTTGAAAAATTAAATTAGTTCAAAATTTAAAATAAAAATTAATTCATATTTTTACTAATGGTTATATTGAAAATTAACGTATTTTCTTCTTAATTCATACCCTTTTACTTTAGACAGGCTAAGTGTAATTCATTTATAATATATAAATTTAAAATTATTGGAAAGAAAAGACAAGCACAAGTAATGTTGCAGTTTTGTTGATCATTCAACATAACACTTTTCATTTCAAAAGCAATGATTAAATTCCTGTTGGGTGTCTAGTTTAGTTAAATCCTTCAATATTCCTCTCAATGATATGAAATCAGTAACATCGCCACTAACAAATGATTATATATATGTGTGTATATAACTATGCATTGACATGTTATATTACATATTAGAAGGGAGATGGGTGTCAATGGAGAAAATATGGACAAAAGATATCAAAGGGTAACCCTTGTCCTCGGGCCTATTATCGTTGCAACATGGGAACATCATGTCCAGTTCGCAAACAGGTTTAGATTTGAATACATTACCTTCTTATTTGCTACGAAATACATGCATTTTCATTGTCCAATGTTGGAAACAGGTTCAGAGGTGTGCTGCAGATGAAAGTGTTGTCATTACAACCTACGAAGGGACTCATAATCATTCACTCCCTCCGCCAGCTAGATCCATAGCTTCCACAACATCAGCAGCACTCACCATGTTCCTTTCTGGCTCCACCACTAGTTCAGCTTCTACCTTCTATCCATCTGCATCATCATGTCCCACTGTAACACTTGACTTAACCCAGCCCACTAAGAACTACCTCAAATTCCCTCTTTCACTCAATGCTTACCCTCACAACTATGAAGGATTACCCTCAGACAAACACCTTTCCTTGGTCCATCTTCTTAGTGCTGCCATCACTAGGGATCCTTCTCTTAGGGCAGCATTAGAAGCAGCCGTTTCCTCTATGATTGCAGATTCTCAGAACATCAACAACCACGGCCCTTCTTCTTAGATGTCCGTTCAAGTTTCACAGATCTTAAATGTTGTAAGTGTAATATCGATATTTTATGCTATTTCTGGCAAATAATCATAAGCATGTAGAGAGTTTTTAATCTTCAAGTCTGGATATATATTCAAGAACGTCTGTTAGAGATGTTAGTTTTTCTTAAATAGATTTCAATTTCTAACATAGGACATTAAAAAGTTAGTTCAGAAAAATCAATATTCATGATAATATATGAATTGGTGATCTTTGAACTTTATGTTATGAGAACACTCTCCAAGAGGTGGTTTTCTTGTGTTGGACCATAAAGATACAACCATTAAAAAAATTCAGGAAACTGTGAGATTTAGATGAATTCATATATAAAATTACACTAATGAGAATGGTAAAAGAAGTTCCCATGTGGGATCTGCATCACCATGTATACAAAGGAACATGTTCCAATTATTGAAGAAAATAAAAAACATATCCTCATGGCACGTCGACTTAGATAAAAGAATAAGAAAGAATGAAATTAAAAAACAAAACAGTTGGTGAAAATGAAATAAATATAAGATTCAATGAATATATAATTGTTTAAATCCTTCAAAAGAAACTTGTTTTATAGAAATGGAGATAATAATGGATTATGAATCCTATATCTAAACCTATTCCTCGCACTGCCCATTTGACATCCACATAAAAATACCTCCAAATATTATTTTTGATCTAAACGTTTATTTCTTTTTAGATTCTAAATATAATTGAAATTAAATTGTGTATTAATAGAAATCGATTTTTTTTCTTAAAAAAATCAAATAAATGAGAAATAAATTCAACAAATAAATTACCATTTAAAAAATAAGCTTAATTTTATAAATTTAAATTAAAACATATTTATAAAATTAAATCCTAAACGAGTTCAATTGCAAATATTTTTTCATCAATAACTTTATTATAAACAATAAATAGAGTCTTAAAGTTAATTTTATAATGTTAGTGTCCTTCTTCTCTTCCTTTTTCTATTGGTTGCACCATTATCATACTGCAGTCGTTGCATCATTCTTTTTAGCTATCTGTCGTCCCTTTTGCTATTATCCTTGCCTCTCACTCCTTCTCTCCTTCTCATCCTTCTTCTAATATTTTTCCTTTCTTTTTTCTTTCTTTTACCTATCTCACTTAATTTATAAAAAAAAAATGGTGAAAATTTTGATATTCATTTTTCAATTAAAAAATTTGTTAATAATTAAAATTCTAAATTATTAACTAATTTACGAACAAATATTTAAAAAATTCCATCATTAATGAGTTTATTGAAAGTTCTAAAAAATTTAATTATCCACAGATAAACTTATAAAATATATATATATAATTATCAACAAATTTACTACAAAATAATCAAGAAAAAATTGATTTTGCTAATAATTTACTGATAAAAATTATATTAATAAAGAATCATGAATTATCATATTTTTATTGATGACTAAATTTTAATTTACCTGTCAATTTTACTAAAAAATTTACTACTAATTAAAATTTTAAAACCCGTGGATAATTTTGACAAATTTATTTCTTTCGATAAGATTTCACCGATAATTACGATAGAAAGAATTTCATATTCAAACATAACAGATAGAAAACATGACTAAAAGTATTTCTTTTTATGGAAAGTAGTTTATTATGTTGAGTTAAATAGTATATATATCACATATCTTTTAGGGATTAGATTAGGTAAGAAAAAGCTTTGCAAATATGTTATACAATTTTGTTTGAACCATATTCTAATGTATAATGTTAAACATCAAAATCAATATTTTTATAAATATATGTTATATTATCAATATTTTAATAAATGTATGTTATAATATCAATGGAAATATGATTAACAAAAGAAAATTTATGATTATCAAAATCATGACTATAATAAAGACCCCTACTCTCGAGTCGTCATGTCCATCCTCTTTAAAATAGTGATGTCTTGTATCCAACAAATGCTTTAGAAAAAATATTACTGCACAGCTTAACTGCATGAAACTCTAATCATAAATAAGATTAAAAATATGATGAAAGTTTCATTAAAAAAATAAGCAGTGTACATTATAATGCGCAATAATATGAGAACCATATGTAAGTCTAATATTAACATGTTTAATCGTGTATCCAAAAACTTATATAATATTTTATTGTGTAGGCAACATTATATGAAGACTCTAAGAATTTTGGAAATTCTTAACATTCTTTTATTCTTAGTTGAAGGCTCACAATTAACACCAGTGATTTAATTAACTTTGTACATAGAATTCACTGTAGAATCTTGTAAAATCTTAAACATTTATTATACCATTTCAGGGATGAATTATTTGTTATTCTTGTTGTTATATCTATAGTTATTTATTAATTCACTTGTTTTTTAATTTGTGGGAGAAGTAAGATGAATTGTTTGTTATTCTGATTGTTATCTTGATAATGTTTACATATTAATTCACTAGTTTTTGAATTTGTGGGTAAAGAAGTATTAGTACCTTAGATAACATTGTTGATATTTGTGCCAAGCTAGGAAACCATATTTTAAGTAACATTTTGTGATTCATTCTATAACAGTACAGCACTACTTTCAATAATTTTAATTTCTTCCTCTTCCTTCAAGTCTCAAGCTAATATTTGGAACGAAAATGTTTCAGAAGAAGTACTTTTAGATTTCTACAAATCCTTTAAGAAAACAACACTTCCCAGTACATAAACACAATCATCATTGAATCACAATTAACGCTAGTACCCTTTGCAGAATCTCTCTTAAATCTTCTCAGATATCTCTTATGAATTTTGGACAATCCAAGCACTGGGAGATCACGTAATTCATAAAAGAATCATCATGTTACAACTCCCCCATACACCAAAGAGAGGACCATCTTATTGTGACATTGATAAAATTCAGTTTGTTATTTAATGATAGGCAAGAGTTTACACGAAAGAAAAGCAAGAATATAAAACAAAGGTAGAAGGAAACAAATGACCGCAGCAGAAATATGGTACGGGCGAAAGGCCATACATAAGAGGCCATAAAACAATCAGAAAACGGCACAAACTGGAGGCTTATTTAAGCAACAAACAAATATATAAAATACTCACATATATAGTATATATAAAAAAAATACATTACCCATATATAAATATATAAAAAGCTATTTCTTAGTAGTTAACAAACAATAGCGATGATACACACATATACTAGTCTTAGAACATAAGAAAAACACCCAACCAGGAACTGCAACACACGATTTCAATTGACACTGGACATAATAGACACGAGGCTTAGAAACCACCGCGAAGGCGAAGAACAAGATGCAGGGTAGATTCCTTCTGAATATTGTAGTCTGCCAAGGTACGACCATCCTCCAATTGCTTCCCAGCAAAAATAAGCCTCTGCTGATCTGGTGGGATTCCCTCCTTGTCCTGAATCTTTGCCTTCACATTATCGATTGTATCAGAGCTCTCCACCTCTAAGGTAATGGTTTTTCCTGTCAGAGTCTTCACAAAAATCTGCATTCCACCACGAAGCCTCAACACCAAGTGCAGAGTGGATTCCTTCTGAATGTTATAATCTGCAAGGGTACGCCCATCTTCCAGCTGCTTCCCAGCAAAGATAAGTCTCTGCTGGTCAGGCGGGATGCCTTCCTTGTCCTGAATCTTTGCCTTTACATTGTCTATAGTGTCAGAGCTTTCAACCTCCAATGTTATGGTTTTCCCAGTTAAAGTCTTCACAAAAATCTGCATTCCACCACGAAGCCTCAACACCAAATGAAGAGTGGATTCCTTCTGGATGTTATAATCAGCAAGGGTACGCCCATCTTCTAGCTGCTTCCCAGCAAAGATAAGCCTTTGCTGGTCTGGTGGAATCCCCTCTTTGTCCTGTATCTTAGCCTTTACATTATCAATAGTATCAGAACTTTCAACCTCCAAGGTAATGGTTTTTCCCGTCAGAGTCTTGACAAAAATTTGCATGCCACCACGAAGCCTCAAAACCAAGTGCAAAGTGGACTCTTTCTGGATATTATAATCCGCAAGGGTTCTTCCATCTTCAAGTTGTTTCCCAGCAAAGATAAGCCTCTGCTGATCTGGGGGAATACCCTCCTTATCCTGAATCTTGGCTTTGACATTATCAATGGTATCTGAACTCTCCACCTCCAAGGTAATAGTTTTCCCGGTCAAAGTCTTGACAAAGATTTGCATGCCACCCCTCAAACGAAGAACCAAGTGGAGCGTGGACTCCTTCTGAATGTTGTAATCAGCAAGGGTTCTACCGTCCTCAAGTTGTTTACCAGCGAAAATCAGCCTCTGCTGATCCGGAGGGATTCCTTCTTTGTCCTGGATCTTAGCCTTGACATTATCAATGGTATCGGAGGATTCCACCTCGAGGGTGATAGTTTTTCCGGTCAAAGTTTTCACGAAGATTTGCATCTGTACAACCAGAAACTAAATCATCAAAAACAGTGACAGAGATAGGCAATTCAATCAAACGACAAACCCTAATTAACGCTAGTCCCCTTTGGACAGAGATATCCAAAAAGTTATATAATATTTTATTTTGTAGGCAACGTTATATGAAGAATCTAAGAATTTTTGAAATCTTTACCATTCTTTTATTCTTAGTTGAAGGCTCACAATTAACACCAGTGATTTAATTAACTTTGTACAAAGAATTCATTGTAGAATCTTGTAAAATCTATAAGATTTATTATACCAGTTCAGGGATGAATTATTTGTTATTCTTATGGTTATTTATCCCTAATTCCTCCAAAATATACATAAAACAATTAAACCACATAATGAATTCCATAAATATATGAAAAAAGTAATTTAAACATCTTCTGACTAAATATCGGTATAAATTCAATACACGCAACAACTCGACAGCAGAATCCAAAAGACAGCTCTATCACACAATTAAAAGAAACAAAAAGATCGGTACGAGAATACGATGATTACAGAAGAAACTGAACCTAAGATAAGAATGGGAGAGAAAGAAGAGACATACCTTGAAAGAAAAAAAAAAACGACCAAACGATCAAGAAACTGCGAGATTGGAAATTTAGGGCTGAAAGATTGAGAATTGCAATGATAGATGTGCGAGGGTTGGGAAAGGTGAGTCGTATTTATAAGTTAGATGCAATGAGTCATTGACAAAAATATCAATAAATTAACGAATAAAATTGTGACACGTGTATGGCGTGTTCCCCAACAGGACACGATAAGCATAACAATTTACCAACGCAACGGATTACGTCCTCTCTACAATGTTCTGGCAAATTCTATGTTTGTGCTTCTAACTTGGTTAACCACAAATGTTTTACTCTTAAATTAGTATCTTCTTTCTTTAAAAATAATAAGGTTATTTCACACGTGTTATTACTATTTGAAAATTCTTTTATAAGAGTCAAATGATCATAATAATAATGAAAGTAATGTTTTGTAATATTAAAAGAAAACTGTAGTGATAGATAATGTCAAATGACAGTAAAAAAGTAAAAAATAGTATCAAAATATCATTTTTCTTCTCAAAACTATTGGAAACATGTGTTTACACCTTTTTATTCTATAATAAAAAATAAAATATAAATTTTATCATAATCATTAAAATAATAAAAATATTACTAAATTATATAATAAATCATTTTTATAATTTTATCATATGTAAATTTTATTATCAATAATTAGTTGACTTTAAAAACTTCATAATTTTTTAATGTAAAGTAATAGAGTTAATTATATTAATGAAAATAAAATTAATAATAAATTGCATATATTAAAAATGATTACAAAGAGAAAATCTATTTATTTACAGTTATAAATATCTGTAAATCAAATTATCAAAGAAAAAATATGTTTTTATTTATTGTTAATTAAAAAGGTAATGTAATAATTATTAAAATAATTGAGAATTTAAATTATTTGTTTCTTTTTGTTTTATAAATTAACATCATATTAAATATTTATAGAACAGCCTATCATCACCCTTTTCTCTTTTTATTTAACTAGGTCATTTAAGAGATTGACGAGTTTATTATTTGAAATTAATCCATCACTTCTTACCTCTCACCCAAAGAAAGTGTAAGTTCTCTTTAACATGGCAAAAAAAATGAAAGTGATTATATAGAAATGTATAAAAAGGTTCAGATTCATGAAAATAAAATGAGATTTATGAAAAAGGAAGCACCATCATATACCCTCTCTAACTATGATGTCAAGATGAGATATTTTCTAAATTTTAAGATTATATGAAAATCAAATAAAAAGGGATGAATCCTAGAGAAAAAAGTCTAGAAGGAGACATGATCTTGGGTAAGAAATAAAAATTAATGGTTTGAGATATAAAATCTGAAAAAAAAAAAAGTTAACATAAAAGAAGAAAACAATATAAAAATCGGCAATATTATTATAGCATCTAATATATTTAAATAAAATATTATATTTTTTATGCCGAAAGACATTTTATATTATTATATTTTGTCCTAATGAATCCTACATGCTAATTCAAATTCTAAATCATCGTAAATCTACGTTATACAATCAACGTGGATGCACCCTATGACCATTAAATAGGATATGTATCAATAAAAAAAACTACATTCTTCGTCATGAAGAGTTGACAGAGAGGGATGCAGCCTAATTAGAACAAAGGTTGAGGATGCACTAAGTTTAGTTACTTGTGCTTAATATCTAAGTAAGGAAAAACTTCATCAAAAAGGAAACTAGTTTGCATGCTACACACACTACGGAAACACTTCTACCATAGTTTTCAAAAGATATCTAATTTTAGAAGAATATTCATAAATTAACAAAAAAATATGTGTTATTATATTAGGTAGGAAAGTTGGGCTTTTATATTTAAGAGAGAAAAATATATTTAGATATTTTATTAAATAAATATTATTTTATTTATTAAAAGATAAAAATAACAAAGTTAAAAAGATATATATAATAGCACTAAAATAGTTATAAAAGAAATATATCTTGTTATATAATATATAAATATTAATTTCATTTAACTTCTATCATCACTAAAAAAAATAGAAAATTCATTACCAAAATTAATAGTAATATATATATATATATATATATATATATATATATAATACTAATTTTAGTAGTAAATAATAATTAATATGGCAGCAATCCACCGAAAAAAACAAGACGACATATACCTACAAACTTATTTAAGGTAATCAAGAAATCAAATTTTTAAACTCGATTAAACTTTACTTTAAAATTTGTTATAAGGATTATCTCTAATTGGAATAGAGTGCACTCGAATATATTTATAAAATAGCTTAATTTTAGACAATTCAAGTTCAGCATAATTTTAAATAGAAGATTTTGTTAATATGATTTAGCTGTTAGAAGTTTAATGCAATTGAATGGTTTTGAAACGTCCCTACAAGGATTTATCCACGTCAGAAGATAACACACCCCCAGCAAGCAAAGTTTGACTATGCTTGCGATTAAAACAACATGAACCTTCGAGATCGAACGACATCATAATCGACTAAAAGAGTAATAATCAATATGGTTCTTCCTTCTTTCCAGTACCAATATATGAGGAAGTTATGACATAGTAAGATCCTTTAAGAGCCCATTCCAGGGTAACTAGTTATCAATATTTATTTCTACCTTTATATCAAAAAACAGTCCCCAGAAAAAGTAATCTGCTTGATCAAAATTTAAGAATGAAAGATGCAAATTTCTAAAAGTAATTTGTGAAACGAGAAAGATATTTTTTTATTTGACTTGAAGAACACACGAGTTCAGGGGATCAGTTTAAAAACATAACAGCAGTTCATACACAATCTATTGATCAAAAGTTAAACGAAACAACAGTTGGTGAAAATTGAAAAACTTAGAAGCCACCGCGAAGGCGAAGGACAAGGTGGAGGGTGGATTCCTTCTGAATGTTGTAGTCTGCCAAGGTGCGACCATCTTCCAATTGTTTCCCAGCAAAAATAAGCCTTTGCTGATCTGGTGGAATGCCCTCCTTGTCTTGAATCTTTGCTTTCACATTATCAATTGTATCAGAACTCTCTACTTCCAAGGTAATGGTCTTCCCTGTCAGAGTCTTCACAAATATCTGCATTCCACCACGAAGCCTCAACACCAAGTGCAGAGTAGATTCCTTCTGGATGTTATAATCAGCAAGGGTTCGCCCATCTTCCAGCTGCTTCCCAGCAAAGATAAGCCTTTGCTGGTCTGGTGGAATNCCCTCTTTGTCCTGGATCTTTGNCTTGACATTATCAATGGTATCAGAGCTTTCAACTTCCAAAGTAATGGTCTTTCCTGTCAACGTCTTTACAAAAATTTGCATTCCACCACGAAGCCTCAAAACCAAGTGCAGGGTAGATTCTTTCTGGATGTTGTAATCCGCAAGGGTTCTTCCATCTTCAAGCTGTTTCCCGGCAAAGATAAGCCTCTGCTGGTCTGGAGGGATACCCTCCTTATCCTGAATCTTGGCTTTCACATTATCAATGGTATCTGAACTCTCCACCTCTAAGGTTATGGTTTTCCCAGTCAAAGTCTTGACAAAGATTTGCATGCCGCCTCTCAAACGAAGCACCAAATGGAGCGTGGACTCCTTCTGAATATTGTAATCAGCAAGGGTTCTTCCATCCTCGAGTTGTTTCCCAGCGAAAATCAGNCTCTGCTGGTCTGGAGGGATGCCCTCTTTGTCTTGGATCTTGGCCTTTACATTATCAATGGTGTCTGAACTCTCAACCTCAAGGGTAATAGTTTTCCCGGTCAAAGTCTTGACAAAGATTTGCATGCCACCCCTGAGGCGAAGCACGAGGTGCAAAGTAGATTCCTTTTGGATGTTGTAATCCGCAAGAGTGCGACCATCCTCGAGTTGCTTACCCGCAAAGATAAGTCTCTGCTGGTCAGGTGGGATACCCTCCTTGTCTTGAATCTTGGTTTTCACGTTATCGATGGTGTCAGAGGATTCAACCTCAAGGGTGATGGTTTTGCCGGTCAAAGTTTTCACGAATATCTGCATCTGTTCAATCAAAACTAATCCATCAAGAACAGAGAAACATACGTAGACACTACAGCCAAATTCTCAAAACCCTAAATCCTCAAGAAATTGAAAACAAAAAACCCTAACTAAAATCGGAAAATATGGTAATTAAATTCGCAGACCTCAGAATCGAAAAACAATTGCATGAATCTAAATTCAAAGACGATAAAACCAGTAAGCATAGATCAAACATTCCCAATTGAAAACATCGGATTGAGAGTACGATTATTGACGAATCCCAAGGCAAAATCAATCAATTGAAATTGATCCCATCAGGGTAAGGAAAAATATGGAAAAGAAGAACCAGAAGTACCTTGAGAGGATGAAAAAAGCTATCAAAGATGTGCGAGATCAAGAATTGGGAACTGCAAACCGATAATAGAGCGATGAATCAAATATTAGAGGGAGGGTTATAATTTATAGCTTTTTTGTGAGAGGCGGTTGCAAAAATATCCCTATCTTCACGAATAAAGTTTTGCCACGTGTACTATGATGATAAGGATGACACTCAAAATAAACATCATATCATACGTAAAGGATTACGTTTTTGCAACTGTATATAGATTCTATTTTGAACTCTTAAGTTATAATATAAAAATGATTTAAGATTAAGATTTTATTTTTATTTTCAGTTTTACCTTATAAATAAAAACAATTTAAATTAAAACAATCATTTTACAAATTTTACCTGGCTTTTATTTTAACTTTACTGTTTTTTAATTTGTAATGGTTTTTTAATTAAAAAATTACTACAAAATAAATAAAAATATTTATAATAAAATTAACAAATTATTTATATTTAATTTTGTAATTATAATAATAAAAATATTAATAATTTTATTATTATTTACTATCATAAAAAAATAACTATGATGTATATGTAAGATATTTATTTCCACTTGTCATGATAAAAAAAGTGTGATAAAAATTAAATGAGTTAACTGAAGAGAATATTTAGTATAATTAATAATAAAAAATTTAAATATATATATATATATATATATATATGGGGTTTGTTAATACCGGATTATAGTAGACAAAAATATCTTCATTTGTTATGGATTCTAAGTTTTAAGGTTAAGGATATTTAAATAATTTTCATTCTCAAACCTAAAAAAAAGAAACCCCCAAACCCTTCCTCACCTCCCTCACCTCCCTCATCCCTCTCAACCTTTTCTTTCTCATCTCTCTCACTCCAACATTTTTCTCTGTCATCCTTACTGTTGCCCCAATTGAAAAAAAAAATCAGAAACTCTTTGTCATCAGATATTTTCTCTCATCTCAACATTTTCTCTGTCATCACTCCAACATTTTTTCTCTCATCTCAACCCAATTGAAGATGGGGGTGGTAATTTGAATCAGAGATATTTTTTAAAAATTGAAAAAGTTTACTCTTTTATAATCATTTTATATTTATTAATGTGTGTAAAATGAATATAAACTTTATTACTTTATGTTACTTTTTCCAAATCTCAAAGGTAAAAGGTAAAACTGTTTTTTATCTTCCACATGGTTAAAGTTTATTCTAAACTTATGTAGAAGTTGATTCAGTGATAAAAAAGGTACATAAGGAAATTAAAGAAATAGGTAAGAAGAGCTCCCTATGAGTACAATTCTTTCAATTCTAGGTTGTAATCTTACATCATGTATCCCAGAGAAAAGAAAAAGAAACACTTTGTGTAAAGGAAAAAGGACAATAGCGAAAAATATCTTGTTCTTTAAAAATATAATGAAATATGGTGTGGATGTGTAAATAATGTATGAAAATTTAATTGATTTATGAAGGTTTTATCTACATGATTTAATTTAATAATAAGAAGGGAAAATATATAACACATCCTCCAAATGAACGAACAGAGCAAGAGCATCAAATTACGATGTCACGGATTGTTGTGTGTGGCTGAGGGAGAGTATGGAGACAAGGGAGAAACAAANTGGATAAGTGAGGAAGGTGGATTAGGGTTAGGCAAGGGTTTCTGATTTTTTTTATTTTCAATTGGGGCAACAGTAAGGATGATAGAGAGAAAATGTTGGAGTAAGAGAGATGAAAAAAAAAAGAGTTGAGAGGGATGAGGAAGGTGAGTAAGGGTTTGGGGGTTTCTTCTTTTTTTTAGTTTTGAGAATGAAAATTATTTAAATATCCTTAACCTTAAAACTTAGAATCCATGACAAATGAGGGTATTTTTATATACTATAATCCGGTACACATTGTTAAAACATACCAACTGAAAAACAGGCGTGTTAACAAACCCATATATATATATATATATATATATATACACATAAAAAATAAACTAAAATTTCATATCATACTATACATTGAAGATATCTTATTGTCATTGTTTACTTCTCCATAAATCTTTTTATACTCTTTAACCATGCTTTTGAATAATATATAATAATAACAATATTATCCGGTTAGAAATAAATATTACTTAAAACATTTATACGGTATTTCTAAAAGGTAAAGATTGAAAGTTTACTTTTAATGAAAAAATAACCTGTTATTATATTAAATAATTTGATAAAAATAATATGATATTTATTATTTACATATTTATCTTTTTGAGGTTATGTTTATACTTTTTTATAAAATAATTTTTTTAGAAAATTATTAAAAAGTAGTTTTCAACAATATGGTTTATAGGAAGTTTTAATTTTTAAAAGTGCATTTGATATATTAATTTTTTCGATAATTAAAAAATGAAAAATCTCGTTTTGGATAATACGTCTTTTATCACTAAACATTTGTTAGTAGATTCATCAAATCATATTTATTAGACATAATATTAGGTTGATCTCACTTTTTTTTTCAAAATATTAAATAAGTAGATAATTATATTATTATAGTTATTCAAAATAACTATACTAATATGTAAAAGATACTATATCAACTAATTTTGAATTTAAATCTGTTTCTAATAATTCTATATTTATATAATTTAAATCTAGTTCTCACTATCTTATATTTATACAGGCACGTCAATATATTTTTCTTTTGATATAAATATATCTAGTTTCTCATTTGTTTGTGCCGATAAAGATAATCATAATAAAAGAAAAACAAATACAAACACAAAAAAGATAAATAAGTTTATAAAAAAAACATATAACAATTAAATTGATTTCGTTATAAAATATTGCATTTTAAACATTCAACAACAAATAAAGCATGCATACAATTATAGAATTTTTAGATTCAATTATCCAAATTTAGACATTAATATATGATTTTTGGTGTTTTTTTTGCATTTATGATGATTTTTATTGTTCCACATAGTCATTACCAATCAATTTCATTCCTTTAAAAGTCATCAGAATTATGAAACTATTCTTAATGAAAAGACCAATTGTCTTTGTCACTATATAAGTCATTCTACTCTACATAAATATGTATGTCTTCATTTAGCATTTAATTTTGTATTGTTAATTGGTTGTTGTGCTTTAAGAAAACATTTCAATTGGGATTTGTTATAATTAAGTTTATTGAATATGGAATACAAATACATATTCAAAATAGTTTTTTAACGCATAAATATTCTCTGAATATTTTGGGGTGTGTTAATGTAGTTGTAGACAAGTTAACTTCAAGGATGTGTGAAAATAAATTAATTAAAATTTCATGACATTTTAAAAATAAATCCAATAATAGCAAAAATAATAAGAAGTCAATTCCAGTATTGCATGAAGAAGACAATAACAACATGAAAAAGTGAAGAAATTTGGCTAAGCCACGAACAAGGAATAGAGCCACGAACAAGGAACAGACAATAACCTTGCGATTTTCTCTATTATTTTACAAAAAGCGATTTGATAATTGATAAACTGAATTATGATGTTAGATGAATAAATTTATTTGTTCTTTTATTTTTTATAATGATTTATTTTTATCTATATTTTTTTCCTTTTAATTAAGTAAAAGTAATGATTTTTACATTGTAACAAGTTATCACGGTGTTAAATGTACATAAACATATCAATCATATGAGAGTGTAAGTATTTTTAATTTTATTGAAATTATACATTGATTAAATTTAGAAACTTTGAGGTGATTGAATGAGTTTTTGTCAATAATTGAGGATGCACTTTAATTAAAGATGAAAACTTTAAAAAGAATTAATCAAGAATATACTTTCCTTAAATATTTAATTGAAAATGTACTTTGGTTAAATTTGCTATAAGTTCTTGTTTTAATTGAAAATATATTAATAGTGAGATTGCCAAAAAAATTAATTGAGAATTTATATTGATTAATTTGAAAATCTAAAACAATAACTAATTGAACAATAGTCTTTAGATAATCAACGATCAATCCTATATTTAAAATGCAATGAAATCAACCTTATCATTGTCTTTTATCTTTTTAAATTTTTATAATTTTATTTTTTCTATCTTTGTTATTTAATCTTTCA
Source organism: Vigna radiata var. radiata (assembly GCF_000741045.1). Classification (NCBI taxonomy): domain Eukaryota; kingdom Viridiplantae; phylum Streptophyta; class Magnoliopsida; order Fabales; family Fabaceae; genus Vigna; species Vigna radiata. The sequence goes on from NC_028357.1 coordinate 47,189,303, forward strand.
TTTATTTTTATCTTTATTATTTTTATTTTACTAATCATTTTCTATATTTTTTATAAGAATTAATTTGTTAAGAATCAATTTCATATTCGTTGGGAGATGACTTTGGGGTCACTTACCCGTTAGTAATCTTTTGGGTGCTATCTAAGCGATATTGAAGTTGCTATAGATAAGTAGCACCAATTTAATTTATTTAACAATGTTGTTATGAATGAGTGCTAAGTGATATTAGAATATTATGATAAACCTCTAGTATTGATTCCTTACATCAATGTATACACTAAATGAACGTCACCACAAAGTCTCCCTACAAGATTCCAGAAATTACGTTAAACTCATACTTTTATCCATAAACATGATTTCACCTTAAAATTTCAAATAGCAAACAATTGCCCATATTTGTATTCATCCATGCTAAGTAATATAATTTCTGTGATCAATTACAATCATAATATATTTTCACACATGTATATTTATCCATGAATTCATCAACAATTCTTTGAATAACAATTTACTTTCTCTTATTCCAAGATCAAACCAAAACCACAAATAAGAAAAGAAAATGTTTTTTCACAAAAGAGAAACTTAAAATAACACAAACACAGGAGACTCACTTTTGTAACTACATACCTCTAATTAAAGATCTCACCTAATCTCAGTTTTTCCAAGATGACACAAACTAAAAAGATAGGTGGTGCCCAATGCTGAAAAAGTAGCAAGTTGTATAGTAGTTTCCAATTTTCTCAAACTTAAAAAGCTTTAAACATTTGTCAAATGTTTCGGTCCGTGGCAGCGGTAAGAGAAAAAGGTGAACGGTAGTTATAATGGTGAGAAATCCCACTGATTTTAGTGCATCTAATGGTCCAAAAGTGACACCCAACGTCCAATTTATTCATTGAATTAAAAAATTTTAATTTTTTCTTCAATGTAACATTCTTCTAATATTTAACCAAAATTTAAAAATTTTAAATTTTGTTTTTCTCGTTTTAGACAATAAATAAATTATTTATTTAAAAAATAAATCATAATTTTAAATCATAATTTCAAATTGAATATAAATAATCTAATATATTTAAAACCGATTAATCTTAACATATCAATTCATACAAATTTAATTTAGTTTGTATTAAAACTTATTAACAAATCAAATCATTTTTTATTCATACTAAAATCCCTAAAAAAAATAATCTCACTAACTCGAACTCGTGATAAACTAAATTAATTTTTAACAAATCTATATATTACTATTAAAATTTTATTAAACATGTCAAGATCTCTCTCATTCAAATACACATAAATTTTTTTTAGTAAAAAAAATCATCTCATTTAAAGAATTAAACATATACATATCTATATATAATGTTTATATAATAAAACATTTTTCACTTTATCGATGCTTAACAATCTCAGTTAAGAATATTATCTATATTCTTTCATGTAACACATGACTAGTTGAGAACTACAAATATATTAAAAGTAAAGCAAGTTATCACATTCTTTCATATAACATTTACCAACTACACCACATTATTCAAATTAAACATTTATCACTACTAATAACTCGTCTTATTTTTTAAAAAAGTGAAATAGAATCAAATACACTTATCATATTAGTTTGAAAACCTATTCCATTCCTCACTTAACCTCATACACTTTTAACTAGCAAACATTTAACACATCTAATTTAAAATTTCACTCATACGACCTATATAATTTAATATATGTTTTATGCGTATATTACTTAAAATTTCACTCATACGAATTATAAATGTAATATCTGGTTTATGTAACTAGTTATTAATATCTATAAGGAATATATTACAAATATAGAAGTACCATCACAATTTTTTCAGAAATCACTAAAAATATAGTTATTCCACACAGATGAGGAAAAAGCTTAAAGGCCACCACGAAGGCGAAGGACAAGATGAAGGGTGGATTCTTTTTGAATGTTGTAGTCTGCCAAGGTACGACCATCTTCCAATTGCTTCCCGGCAAAAATAAGCCTCTGTTGATCTGGTGGTATGCCCTCCTTGTCCTGAATCTTTGTCTTCACATTATCAATTGTATCAGAGCTTTCCACCTCCAAGGTAATTGTTTTCCCTGTCAGAGTCTTCACAAATATCTGCATTCCACCACGAAGCCTCAACACCAAGTGTAGAGTGGATTCCTTCTGGATGTTATAATCTGCAAGGGTACGCCCATCTTCCAGCTGCTTCCCAGCAAAGATAAGTCTCTGCTGGTCCGGTGGAATGCCTTCCTTGTCCTGAATCTTTGCCTTTACATTGTCAATAGTGTCAGAGCTTTCAACCTCCAGAGTTATGGTTTTCCCGGTTAAAGTCTTCACAAAAATCTGCATGCCACCACGAAGCCTCAAAACCAAGTGCAAAGTGGATTCTTTCTGTATGTTATAATCCGCAAGGGTCCTTCCGTCTTCAAGCTGTTTCCCGGCAAAGATAAGCCTCTGTTGATCTGGGGGTATACCCTCCTTATCCTGAATCTTTGTTTTCACATTGTCAATTGTATCTGAACTCTCCACTTCCAAGGTTATGGTCTTTCCTGTCAAAGTCTTGACAAAAATTTGCATACCACCTCTCAAACGAAGCACCAAGTGAAGGGTTGACTCCTTCTGAATATTGTAATCAGCAAGGGTCCTTCCATCCTCAAGTTGTTTACCAGCAAAAATAAGCCTCTGTTGATCCGGAGGGATGCCCTCTTTGTCTTGGATCTTCGCCTTGACATTATCAATGGTATCTGAACTCTCCACCTCCAAGGTTATGGTTTTTCCAGTCAAAGTCTTTACAAAAATCTGCATACCACCCCTCAACCGAAGCACCAAGTGGAGGGTGGACTCCTTCTGAATATTGTAATCGGCCAGGGTTCTCCCATCCTCAAGCTGTTTACCAGCAAAAATCAGCCTTTGCTGATCCGGAGGGATACCCTCTTTGTCCTGGATCTTAGCCTTGACATTATCAATGGTGTCAGACGATTCTACTTCAAGGGTTATGGTCTTGCCAGTCAAAGTTTTCACAAAGATCTGCATCTGTTCAATCAGAAAATAAACCATCAATAACATAGATATGTAGGCATAGTTCAACCACATACTCTAGCCTCAGAAATGACAAAAGAGTTCAAATAACAAACCCCTAATTATAAACCGAGGATGTATATGGGAAGTTTGGCTAACAACAAACCTATTACAGAATCTATCAGACCACAAACTCTAGTTCAAACCACAAAATCCAGCCCCCATAAACGACTGAAAATAATTGAATCACAAACCCTAAATTAAAAACCGAGAATGTATACGGGACATTTTGCAGGAAACAAACAGAGTGCAGACCCTATCAGACCACAAACCACAGGTCCTTAAAAATTATAAAAACAAATTTAGTCACAAACCCTAATTAAGACCGAAAAAGTATTGCATAAAACAAACGGATTAAAGAACAAGAAAAAGTGACATTATTAATTCTAGTTCCACGACAAAAAAAAATCAACCAACAAATATTAACTTAACTAAAAGATCCAAACGTGGATATGATCAACGAAGAAGACCCAACATATAACTCAATAAACTGAGACTAATCAGAATGCGATTTAATGAAAAAACTGAGAAAAAAAAGGAGAGAAGAGAAAGGTACCTTGAGAATAGAACAGGAGTTTTGAGATTGGGATTTGAGATTATAGCGTAGGATATATGCGAAGAAAGATGACGAAGGAGTAGTATTTATAATGTGATTGCGCTTACTGAAAGACGAAATTATCAACGGACTAACTAATAATAATGTGCCACGTGTATGGTTGTTGAGAATTATACGGCCAGATAAGCATTACTTCATGGATTACGTTTCCTTCTACATTAATCTGGCAGATTCTATATTTTGTTCCTGATATCATCAAAGATAAGATCATAAAGGAATTTTCTTACGCCAATATCTCTCTTAATTTTTTTATAGCAAGCTTTTAAATATGTATGATAGCAAAAGTATAAAGAATTTCGTTTTAGATTAAATTTTTTTATATCTATAAGAAAATAGATTAAGCAAATTACTTTTATAAATTAAATATTTATTATATTAACTAACTTGTATAATACGTTAAAAATAAGTATATATTAAGCTTATGATAACTTTCGTTTTTACTTATTTATTTTTTTAGATTTACACTTATTTACTTTTAATTTGAATTTGAATAAAATACAATTTGACAATATAAATAAATTGTTTTATTGTATTCTCGTAGTTGTCTATAATCTGAAAATTGGAACATATAAATATTTATTATAATATCTTTTAATTATTTCATTAATTTTTATTTTAAAAAAATAATTTTATTAATTACGAATAATTATTAATATTTTTTTAACGTATATATATATATATATATATATATATATATATATCAAGTTTATAAAATAATGATGTTTAAAAATTATACAAAATAAAATATAATAAAATAAAATAAGAATCAAAGCAAAAATTTAAAAAAAAAATTGATTAAAATGTTATAAACAAATATAATAACAAAAGTATAAATTAACAGGATCAATAGATAACCAAAGATAATTGAAATGAAATTAATAAATAGAGATAACAGGAGATAAATTAAATGAGATAAATATGCAGAGATAAAATAAATAAAAATAATCATTCCATAACTGAATATACATTAAAAAAACACAAAAGAAAACAATATAGTACTAGTAATATAAGATTCACATTAATTTGTATGCGTTTTGACACAATTTAAAAAAAAAAAAAATCTTGAGAAAGTAGTTTATTTAAGTAAAGATTTGAGTTGTTTTAACTTTTCATTTCCATTATTTTTTATATGTTAATATTTGTTTATCATTGTTTTTAGAATTTCAATATGATCATTTTATTAAATAATTTGTACATGTTAACAAAAAAAAGAGTTAGATAAAATAAAAAAATTACACAACTACTGTATTAAAATAATTCTATTTATTTCATATAAAATAATAGGTATAAAACATTAAGGTTAACATCTTTTTAAAAGAAACATTAATGTCATTGATATTACGCTTCTCAATGACATTTTACTTAGCATCATAAATGTAAAATTTATAAAGTTTGATTTAAAAATAAATAAATGATGACAGTTAATATAACATTAATTGCTATATTTTTTTAATGCTTTTTACTTCCTAACAGATATTTTTTAAATGAATAATTTTTTTAATAACATAAAATATTTAAAAAATGTAATTTAAGTATTATTTATGCAAAACAGATGAAACTACTATCTGGTAACTTTTTTATATTTTTTAATAGGACAATTGTACATCTTTAATGGATAAAAAATAGTTAATACAATGAAATAAATAATTGAATACTTTTACATTTTTAAAAATAATTGCTATATTTTTAATACTATTTTAATAATTATCTAGTTGGATTGTCTGCTCTTCACATGCCAACAGGTGCAGGATTAACAAACTAAATTGCAACAGAAAAAAAAGAAAAGGGATATATACCATATAATATGTTATAAATTTACAATTGAACAAATTACACTATGATCAATCCATCTTGATGAATTGAGATATTTTTTTCTTCAAACAAGTTATATTATGCAAAAGTACCATCGGATATGCTCTGTAAAACATAACAAAGAGTTCTATTTTGAACAATACAAAAGTTGATATATGAATGAGATAAAAAGAATATTGTTAATAGAGATTTTATATAACTTATCAAAAAAATATATTAGTAATGAAAACACGTGCCTGTAGTTTTTTTTTATAAGAGAAAATAATAAAATCATTATTATTATAATTATAATTGTAAATATAAATAATTCATATAGCTTTATTTGTGACATCCCAATGATATACGTCATGCATATAAAATAAGACGTCATCACATACAATACTAGAAAGCAGTTAGAGATGTACTTAAGTATATAAGGATTACAGTCATCCTTAAACAGTACAATTTGGAAACTTGGAGTACTAGAGTTTCTCCCTTAAAATACAGAGAATTTAAAACTTTAAATGCACTAAAGTTCTTCAAAATAATATGAGCTCATGGAAATAAAAGCTAGCAAATCTAAGCTACAGCACTGTCGTCCCCATCAAGAGTTGTTTCCAGAGTATCCTCCTCGATGTCTGCTCCCATCCAAGTAGATGATCATCGCAAAAGAAAAAACATACCACATAGCACAAACACAAACAAGCAAGGGTGAGCTAATTATATAAAAAGCATACAATTAAGAACATGTACATACAATATATTAATTTAAAGAAAACAAGATAAAACATTCATCCTATCATGTTAAATACTAGACTTGACTCGTCCGGACTTTAGAATGATAGTCGAGCTATAGCGGGTCATGCACCCGTGGTGGCTTGTGATACTTAGGCTCTATCGCCTTGGGCTCTACCGCCTTGGGCTCCCCCGCCCGCCACACTCACGAGGTTAGTCTGTTCCACGCCTTGGAGCATGATGGAAGCCTCCAAGACTAAGATCTCCTGCTACTCCTCACCACATGGTTCAATCTTCTGTACGTGAGAAGAAAGACCATTGGAGTGTCAAGAAGACCTCCAAGACTGAGCTCCTACTTTCATTCTAAAACACTAAGAATCTCACCGAGAGATTTTACAATTAAACCACCACCAATAACCTTGAAACCATGTTTATTTCTTTCCTAATTCATATACCTTTGAATTATAATCAAACCATGTGTTTAAGCTTTAAAGAAAGTCATATGTATGAGAACATCCTCCACAACCACTTCCAATCATCTCAAATAAACAATACTGTCATGTTATTACCAATCAATAATATAGACCAAACAGAAATTGATAAAAATCATGATTATATGTGAAAATAATAATATCATAATCTTTGAAAACTAAAACAAATTTATCACTACAAATTTAATATAATGAATAAAATAATAAATAAAAAAAAGAAAACAACTTACACCTTATGCTTTTGATAGATTCATAAAAGTATATATATATATATATATATATATATATATATATATATATATATATATATATATATATATATATATTGTTACATCTTTAATATTTCATACTACACTAAGTATTATTACAGTGGAGATTTTACCTTTTTCTCATCCTTTTTACACCCTAAAATAGTTCCTGTTTGCTAATTTATCTAGCTAATTACCATTACCTGAGACATTTTCCTTTCCAACACTCTTTTCCTACCCAATTGGTCACCGGAGAGGGTTCAGATGTCTGATGCATCAGACTCACCTTCGACGCCAACACATATGACTAGTCACAACGTACTGGACCAGGCCAGCGTTGCTCTATGATCAGGATGTGTCAACTCAAGTTTTTAAGTCCCCTCTATCCTCCCAACAAAGAAAGGCTCTCAACCAGTTTTAATTAATTTATGTATGTTACCTAAAATAGTTTGTTGTGCTCTAAACCTTAAACGTCCAATTTTTATATTTTATCCCGCTCTCACAGTACTCTAAAACAGTACCCATGCATCCAAGTACTACCCCAAACGATGCTAATTAAAGTCTCACCCAAATCCTTTACAGGACATCATCAATCACAGTCGATAACTCATTCAAAAACATATTAGATTCATCAACCAATGCACAGGAAATAAATCACAGGCTCCTCCTTTACGCAATCAAGCTCATACCAAGATCAATTACATAAGACAACAACAAACAATTCCAACAGAACATCATATTATAAGCTTAGCCACACATGAAACGCTGAAACAGATTCATACTCAATAAATATATGAAACAGTGAGAAATGTAATTCAAACAATACATCAACTTCAAATCCAATATGCACATATTTTATAAAATAAATCCACACAAAATAATTAGTTCCCCTTACCTGGGTTTCTCAAAATAAGCTAATTGAAGACGCCCTAATAGCACCCTCCACACAGAACGGAGCTTGACAGAACCTACAGATCGAACGAAAAGGGACAGACACATAGCACACTTTAAGGAAATGGAGAAACAGTAGAGAACCACTTACCGGGAAGGATGAGGAAAATGATCGGTTCAAAATGGAGCCCTTGGTGAGGTGAACGCTAGAGCACCTTTAAATCAAAATTTAATGGGTTCAATGAGCTGGGATTTTAGAGAGAAGACAGAGCTAAGTTTAGGGAAACTGGAAGACCTAAGTTTTAGAGAGAGAATGAAAAAGCAACAAATGAAGAATTTGACTTTTGGAAAAGAACCCCTTCTAAGGTCATATGCCCTTAATCTTTATGGACTGGAATGCCTAAACATAAGACCCATCAGTCCTTGGCTTATTTTCAGGTCCTTATATTATTATTGATAATTATTTAAATTTTAAAAAATAGTTAAAATTACTAAAATTTAATCAAATAAAATATCAATTTTAAAAATAATTATTTTAATAAGAATTAACAAAATAATTACTTTAATTTAAAAAATTATTTAAAGGATAGAAATAAAAAACAAAAGTCTAAAAAAAGTAATCTTTTATATATATGACAATATTTTCATGAATATATTAATTACTTTAAATTTCTTAAGCGTTATGTTACATGTGGTTTTAAATAATTATTAATTATTGATATAAAATAATTAAATATGTATTAAATGACAATAAATGTTTTCTTAAAAAAATAAATGTATGAAGTGAGAGAGAAGTAGCTTAGTGTATAAATTGAAAGGTGTAAAGAGGATGTGAATGTGGTGAAAGAGTGTTTGAGAATGGGGAATGATGAGGTTGTGTTGTTGGATTTCAATCTGAGTATGTTCTGTGTAAGAGTGAAGATTGCTTTAGCAGAGAAAGGTGTTGAGTTTGAGAACAGGGAAGAAGATCTGGAAAACACAAAGAGTGAACTGCTTCTGGAAATGAATCCTGTTTACAAAAAGGTTCCTGTTCTTATCCACAATGGTAAGCCAATATCTGAATCTCTAATAATTGTTGAATATATTGATGAGATTTGGAGAGATAGGACTCCTCTTTTGCCCACTCATCCCTATCAGAGAGCTCAAGCCAGGTTCTGGGCTCATTTTGTTGACAATAAGGTAACCTCACTTTTTATTTTTCAATAATCAATCAGTTTTTATTTTCTGACAACGAGATATGCAGGTGCATGAAGTTGCAAAGAGGATATGGACTGGGAAGAAAGGTGAACATGAGGAAGATAAGAAGGAGTTAGTAGAGAATTTGAAGCAATTGGAAGAGGCTCTTGGGGACATGCCATATTTTGGAGGTCACACATTTGGGTTTGTTGATATTGCTCTCATTCCCTTTTACAAATGGTTCTCTATTTATGAGAAAATTGGGAACTTCAAGCTCAACTTTCCAAAACTCACTTCTTGGGCAAACAGATGTTTGGTCAAAGAAACTGTGTCTAAATTTGTTTCTGATGAGAAGGATGTCTGTGACTTTGTTCTCAGATATAGGAAGAAAATTGGGGTGGACTGAGAGATACAGAGACCAATTAAGAACAATGATAAAATGCTGCTTAGCCAAAATAATTATGCAATAAACTCAACTGAATTCAGCTAGTCGCTTTGGCTTAGCTGTTTAAAATATCTTTGCATTTCTCCTTTGTTTTTTTTATACGAATGCTACTCTTTTTATATGTCCAAATATACGTAAAATCTTTGGCTACAATTCAATGCATGTATAAACAATGAAAATGAAAAACGACTAAATAGTGAACATGAATTAAAAAAAAAGTATTTTCTCAAAATAAAAAATCTTACCCTGTCATGGACAGTTTTCGTTTCCATTTGTTAGATTTGCTTTGTTTTTCCCAGCCACTGTTCGCTTCTATTATTTATTAGGAACTTGGATGAGTTTTCTTCCTAATTTTTTTTTCTAGAAGAGAAAAAAAAAAAACCATGAAAAATTTTCATAAATTAAAATTTATTTATACACAAGCTAAAAAATCGACATTTTAAAAATTTATGTAGAAGTTTTACATACACGAATTTTAATTTATAAAAAAGTAAATTCCAATTTTTTTCTTTTCTATTTCTTTTTCTAAAATATTTTATCAAGAAACTCGCCCGTACATATCCTTCCATAGTATTGGTATATCTAGCTGTTTTCCCTTGCTAGAAGAATGAAACGAATCATATTCATAAAATATTACACTATTTACAATGTAAGAGGGCCAATGACAAATTCCGAGGGATACAACTGCTGATTTTCACAAATCATGTAAACCTTTTCATTTTCTGGAAACAATGACCCCAAAAAATTCTGTGATTAGGCAGCTTCAGTAAATCTATTTGGCAGATTGCTATAGTCAATCAAACTCCGAGTCAAATGCTCCCAAGATAAAAAAAAATCAACAAAGAGCCCTGCAACACTTACCATCTCTGATGAAAGTGAAGACTGATTTGTAATCTCCGACAATTTGTGGAAAATCGGAGGTAATAGGCATCAATAGAAAGTACAAACATAATTTGCGGCATATAAAACTAAATAAATCACCATACTAATTAAAAGTAAAGAACCAAAACATTGACGGATCTTTGATGATAATATCCCCATTTATAAATTAACTTGGTTCGGAAGCCAGACATGTGTCTTCGGCCAAAGGGGGATACTACAAACCTGGGCATTATCTGATGGAAAAACTTTAAGATTAAATGTCATGCTAATCCAGAGTTACCCATTATCATGCAAGTGTTCCATAGCAAACAATCTTGTATAGTCATATCTCATTCTAAAAATAAGCTCAGTCAAAAAAAAATTAAGGAGGAAACAATTACATTGAAACATTGTGTAAAATACAGACAAAATGATGAAAAAATGGGTCCTAAGATTCGAGCTTACAGTGCAAAAACAAATTTGAGTCGATTGAGAGGTGACCTGATAGTAATCTTCCCATAATATTGCGCATGAAGATTAACTGCTTATGTATTCTAAACTTGCTTTACATCCTTATTAACCCTCCCTAAACCTCTGGGACGATCAGCCTCCTTGATCTTTACTGAGCAAAGACTGCTATTGCCTCGATAACCTTCATCAGAATTCGTAGAAGCCAAGGATCTAAATCAGGCCCACAGACACTAATGGATACCAAGCGACTGCTCGTTCAGTAGTTTTCTTACTTGATAGGATACAGATTCAAAAGCTCCTATGGCATTTTCAAATGGATTTTCAACCTTTGTACAAACCTTGCAACGGAGGCTCTTTTAAATGTTGCCCAGTTATGGTTTTATTCTTCAAACTCAACTTGGCCAACTTAATCCTCACATCAGCATTGTATTCTGCAAATCAAAGTTCCATCCCACAGGGTATTTCCCCCGTCTAAGGCTCAAATATGTGCTTTCTTAACTACCATCAGATACTCATCCAAGCCATGCAGATCGCAATCTGACTCTAATTTAATCTTGCAGAAATTCCCCCTCTTGTTGAAATTCTCATCTTCGACCTTTTGTTCCAATACATTCTTAATTACACGCTGAAGCCTCTTCGTCCAGTTGACCTCCAACCTTTCTATTCTGTCCTACGCGTGCACCAATTTGTTATCCATGCTAGAAAAAAAAAATTCTGCTCTCAGTTCAGGCTTCCATTCATTCAAGTTTTTCGTCCAACAGATCCATCCTTCGTGTCGCAGAAGTCATGGTTTATTTAGCAAATACTAAGTCCAGTGTCCTCCAGAGCACAAAGATGCTAGAGAGAAAAAATTAGGGGAACTTCTACCGGAACAAAGGCATCTATGCAAAAGGTTCCTGAACCAGTCCTTTTTTATGACACACTGTACAACAGATGCCAAGTGTTGCTGCCAAGTACATGAAAACATTACGTCAGAGTAAATCAAATGCCAAAAGTTATGCAAAGGTGTTTCTTTATTTGAATCTTCTCAGACATTGAACATTAGTACAAATAATTTTCAAGTACCCAATAGGCAAGGAGGACTATTAGTAACAACGAAATTTTAAACCATCAGGAAAGATTGAAAAAGTCGTGTACCTGTTCAGGTGAAAACAGGAGAATCATGAAAATAATTTGCACAATTCTAGCAGTGCCCACACGTCAATTTTAGAGGATTTGGCCCAAGTAGTTCCTGTGTGCAGCTCTCAATTCGCAATTATCTAGTGAATTGGGTCAGAAAGAAATGCGGGAATCTTTACTGGTCATTGTTTGACTCTTGAATTCATTCGGGATTGTGTAGTTCACGTAGCTTCTTTGTGGAGTTCTGCTAATGGTTATTATTAGACCTTCGTTGTATGTTACTTGTACATACTTCTTCCTTTTTTACATGATATATTTATCTCTTCAATCTTAACGAATTTTGTTTTAAAAAAAAAAAGCAACAAATACGGATCAACAAGAAAAAAAGATAAAAAGATGAACCTTGTTTGTGATTCTGATGGGTTTAATTGAATTGTAGTACATATAACAGTTGACTGAGAGACAGTGCCTACAGATCCCAACCAACTTTATGTCCCTTTCTACAGGTCTGCTCTACCACTTCAATAACATGCAGCATAAGTTGCTGTAGCTATTGAAGAAAATAGACAAGTTTTTTGCCAAACATAATGTTGCTGTAGCTATAGAAAATACGACTACTGATATTCCGAAATACGTCTTGTCCTGACTTTTGTTCACCAAAATTGAACACAATTTATGATGTTGGAGCTGTGGAATAAGACTTGGGCATAAGACATACAGTACAACTTCCATTATTGGCAGGTACAAGGACATTAACTAGAGCAAAGGATGTAAAATGATAAAAAGCCCATTATTATTTACCTCTAAAGTCTAAATGGCATAGCAAATGACAGACATAAAAATGTAGGGTTGAAACAAGTATAAAGGAAAAATAAACGTCTTGTAGAAAGGAAATTGAAAAGGCAAGGGTTGTAATGTATCTACCTTCTGAGATGTAAGTTTCTCTTACATGTTATTTGTTTTACATGGTGAATTTCTCATCTGGAAGAACAGATTAAATATTAACAGCACCCATGAACAGATTAAGGAGAGAAATTGTGGCGAAAAATGCATTATAAACCCTCAATCAATTTATGTATTTAATAGTTTAAAGAGTAAGTCACTAGGCTTGATAAACAATGCTAATATATGAATATTCAAAAATCACACCCAGTAGTTTGACCTATATTAAGAAAACATGTCACACTTCAACAGAAGAAAATTAAAACAAATGAAATATAACATTAAATGAATGTTTTGAAATTTTAGCTTATGTTCTTTATGCTTTTTTGGCAAATGGTGGCCATATTGTGGAATCACATCCAATAACTAGCCTATTGTAATGATAAACAAGCCCAATATAACATTCAAAATCACACCCTGTAGTTTGATCTATAATAACAAAATTTCCCATTCCAACAGAAGAAAATCGAAAGAAATGAAATATAATATTAAATCAATGTTTTGAAAATTTAGCTTATTGTTCTTAGTGAATGATTCGTCATGCTTTTATGGCAAATGCTAGGTATGGTTGGATCATTATTCATTAACATTAATGGCTTAATTTTTTTGGCAAATGCTAGGTATGTTTTGTAAAGAGGCAAAGTACCTTTACCAATGCTTTTGTTAATAGATTTAGTTGTTAGAGCTGAAGTAAAGAGGCAGAGTATATATGCACTTTGCAATATGTGCTACTACTGCCTTTGATGTGACCGTAATGCTAATTTTCAAGGTTTCTTTGGATTAGCATCTGACTTAAGACAATATTTGGCACTTAATTTGATAGTTCCTAGGTTTCATCTTAAAATCAATTGACATTAATTAAGTGAAGTTCCCCAACAAGTATATAAAGTACGCAATGAGGACATTTTTAACACCCCGCTTCACACATGTCTATTGGACCAAACGATACATGAAGAAAACTATGAAAACAATAGAAATCCCCTTCCACAAACCCCAGAATCAACAAAAGTGGGCTATGGCTTCTAATACCAAGTTGAAAAGGAATGAAGTTTCAAATATTATTCATAGATATGAAATACAAGCACTGATATACTAATTTAATCTACTAATATTGGCTAATTCAAATACAGGCTATCAGTTTGAAAGATTTGCGCAGGAAACATTCTGTCCTAAATTAATGCTAATCACGTATTTACAACAGATAGCAGACCTGTGATCAAGCAGGTTAGTCGTAGAAAAAAGGTGAATGGGGCATGCACCTAATTAGGCCCATTAAGGATGGGTTACAGTTATAAACTGTAGATAAGTAGTTGCCTATAAAATAGGAATGACTGTAAATGGATTGATGGGACTTTTGGTGATTAAGAAACTGAAGTAAGAAGTGGGTCCACACCTCACTAAATATCTGGAATCATGCATTACTTCCTGGGGGCTTCTCCCTGGTTTTATTCAATACAGAAATGTTCTTTCTCATCATATTGATACCAGATCCATCAATCAGTACCAGAACATTTCAACCACTTCTCTCAACTAAAAAATGGGCAAAGTTGGCAAGGTGACTGGCATTGCAGTGTCCACCAAACACTAGTCAAAGGGTTAGTGCACAGCTAGCCCGCATGGGCACCAAGGCTAGAGAGCGTAGTGGAATGTCAAGATCCAAATTCCAATTGCATGTTTAGTGTGGTGTTTATAAGGCCCTGGCTCTTCAACTACAACAACTAGCTTATGTGGTGTTGTTCTCTCCAGATTCTTTTCATAATTTCTATCAAACAGTAAGCACATGGCCTCTCAATAACGAATAAGCAACTTGAGCAGAGTGGTGGTGTTGGCGTTGGAGTGTTCACCCAAGACTGGTCAAAAAGTTCGCGCTTAACTAGTTGGGGCTGCTAAACATAGAAAGATGTTAGGATTCAATTACAATTTTAGTATGGGGTCGCCTTGAACAGTGGGATCTCTTTTCAACTACAGTAGCTGGCTTTTGTGGTCTGGTTCTCTCAAAGTTCTTATCATAATTTCTATTCAGCATAAAGTACACTGCCTCTTTAAGAAATTTCCAAACAAATATGAAAATTTGCAAATGGATTAGCAGCTTGCTCCGTCCTTCCAGCAATGCTTTCTGTTTTTATTTGTTGTTCTGATTTTCCTTTTCCACGATGGAGGATCCATTATTACCTGATTCCAGTGTAAATTTGCTCTCTCCATCTTTCCAAGTTCTTCTTTCATCCTCCAGCAAATAAACTTTTTGAGATACAAACACAAATGAGTGCTAATGGTTAACACCACCAATAGTTTCCAATGGATTTCTATTTTTTATAGAACCAGAAACAACATTTCAAGGATTAGTAAACCTTTCCTTTTTACTATGAGACACAGTATTGTACCAGGGACATAATAAGAATTGAAGGGAAAGATAGCAACAAATATCTAGCAGAAGAAGAAAAAATTATATAATTATGAAGGATAAACATGGGGGAGGCAGGAATAAGGTTCAATAATAATCAATTCTCAAATGACTCGCCAAAATTTCCCATACAAGGGAAACAGTTCATTCTATCTTTGACTCAATGAAATGTATTGGGTAGGTTCGGGAGACTAAGGCACTTCTCAACAATATTGCAGGGTTGGAATGAATCAATGCCACCAAATAGGGTAATTCCATTCTCAAGACCCCACCTATCTTCTTTGTTCTGCATCCACCCATTTTGAGCCTGAGTTGCCTTCTTTGTTGTTGGGATTGTTTTACTCTCCTGAGGATACGCATTATCGCAAGATTTTGAGTTGTTGTCCCCGTCATCAAGCTCTTCTATAGCATGTATTTTCACCCACCTCCCTAACCACTTTGACTCTTCCCACTTTTGTTTGGATTCAAGTTTAAAATTTTAATATCATCTCCATATTTGTATGACTTCATCAGGTTTCCGGAAACCTGTGAGCAATATGCTACACTAGCTTTTATGAATAAATTATTTACTAAATTATTAATTACATTTTAATTTAAACAACATAAAAAAAAATAAACAAGCAATTATTTCCTCTCAAAGTTGAGGTGGTTTCAAGATTCTTTCCCCAGTCTACCATCATTATTTCCAAGACACGTGACTCTAAAGATCAAGATCCTGAACAGGTCCTTCACTACCATCATTATTTCTAAGATATGTGATTCTAAAGATCAAAGTTGGACACTATGCTCAGGTTAATTTTTGTAATGCTTCATCCATCTTCTTTCTTCCTGAATTTGGACTCGGTATATCAGACTAATTAATAGAAATTGGGAGAAAAAAACATGAAAGATGGATAGAAAGAAATTAAAAGAACAGAACCTTATTGAGGAGCAGAACAGAAATGGAAAATAGAATTCTCTTCAAGGGATTTCTCCTCCACAAAGGATCACTCCTCCTTTTCACTTGAAAAAATTTACAAAAAAAACTCTCGCCAAATCTAAGTCCCTATTTACAATCAAACTAACTAGCTAACTGGTCCAACTAATTAATGTAATAATGGATTAGCAGCCTTCCTTATTCGTCTCTCATTATGTATCCTAACAACAGGGGGTGATAGTATCTAGTGTCTACCACAACCACAAGAAAGCAGATGGATAAACAAGCAGTTGAACCAAAAGAGGAACTCGCTGAAATACAGCAGTTTGAAGATAAGAAAAACAAAATGAATGGTTGAAATTATCTTTATTAAAAAGTCAGCAAATGGTGGTAAACAATTTTATATACCTGGCCTTTCAAAAGGCAATATTCCAAGTTCATCGACTCATGTTTTCAATGAAGGCAAGAAATAAGTTGAAAACTTATGCATTATATATCCTCTCTCCATCACTCCCACTGATTTGGATTGATCTTATTATGTCAAGAAACCTATTGTGTTTCTTTCAAGGGATCCATTCCCACGGACAAGGGAAGTAGGATTCAAGACACTTATGCAAGAAACTGTGCACTGCACTTCTAGGTTATCATTTCAGTCTTTATATAAAGTAAATCAGCCATCCATTGCATACAGGAAGCTACCCGACAGATTAATCTAAACTGTCAATAGCTGCCTAACCAACATTCTTTTTTCGTTTATGCATGTACTACCACCAAAACTGTGACCAGAAAAGAGAAAAAGGAACAAAAAAAACATGGAAATCTTGAATCCTATTGAGAAAAGGTATAAGAAAGATTTTCCTCTTCTATTCAATCAGAATTCAAGGCAAGGAGTAACTATGGTGGAAATATTATCTACTACTACAACATGTCCACAAAATGGAGGCAACCAGACACAACTACTGGTGAAGCAAATTGATAAAGATAGATCAACTACACAAGAGCACATCCATTCCATACAACATACAGCTAATATCCAATTATTCACTTTTGAAATGACAGATTGTTGCATCATATTATCGTAAGTATCACAACATGGCATGCATTGACTGCATTTGAATTTGGTAAAACACAGGTAACATTGTTTGATATTTCAATATTCCAATGATGCAACCAGTCACCCCACAAACTAACCCTACCCAAAAAACCCACAAGAATCAATTCCACAACACCATAACAACAACCAATTCATCATTCCAAATCTTATTGCAATGTTTAATAGCAATGGATTGGACGAAGAAGTACACTATTAGGCGCCGCGCCGCCGTCCACCAGCAGAAACATCCCCGTTCAGTTCTTCGTCTTGCTCCCGTGCAAGGATCTCCGCGAGATGTTCCAGGGCCTCCTTGGCCCTCTTCCTGGCCACAGCTGCCTCCCTAGCACGGCGCTCCGCATCGAAGCGTGCTGCCGCAGCAGCCTTGCTCATGGAGAGGGCCGCGATCCGTGCAGCAGCGACAAGGACCTTGGCGGATTGGACATCTACTGCTCCAGTTTTGCGGTCGGGAGGACTAAAGAAGGTGAAGTTGGCGTCAAGACAAATAGGACAAAAGAAAGGTGGTGTGGACTCAGCAGCGGTGGTGGAGGGGAAGACACAGGATCGGTGGGCGATGGAGGGGCAGCGGACGCACATGAGGCGGTGGTGCGGAGCGAGCAGAGAGTCTTCGTGGAGGTCGAAGCAGATAGGGCAGAAGAGGCCAGGGTGCTGCTTGAGGACACAGTTAGTGCAGTAGCGACGGGTGTGAGCGCGGTGGCGGATATTGTGGATGGTGAGAGATAGGGTTTGTGTGGCACCACAGATGTCGCAGTTCGACGGAGAGGCTTGCCGGGAGTTCATGGCGGAGACGGAGAGATAACCTCCGTACGGACGTGTCCAGTTCCAACGGTAACCCTAGAAATTCAACACTGAAAAGAACTGGGATTGGGAAAATGGTGGGAACTACTAAGGGATTCTTTCACCAACTGTTTTCTTTTCTTTTTAATCTCTTCCTGTTAGCTTAATCATTATGATTTCTTTATTCTATCTAAAATTGTTAAAATATAGGGTTAATTGTTGATTTAAATCATCATTAACTATAGTTTATATTACATTAATGTGCAAATATTTTACAATCTAACAAAATATGAAATTGAATTTTCTCCTTAAACTGAGTTTAATTCTTTAAACTCAACACAAGCTAACACTTTTTTGCACCAAATTCATCCTAACGGGTTATAAGAGAAAAAAAAAAGAATTTATTTACAAGATAAAAGATAACTTATTTGTATATTAAAAAATAATAATTTAGGAAAACTATATGAAATTTTTCAAAGATTTAACTTTAGAGAAAAATGTGTTTTTATTTTGTCACTTAAAAATTGTTTTATAAAATACTCGTAATTATTTAATTGTGAAAAAAAAAATGACAGCTTGAACTACTTGGCAATGTAACACTTTCAGTAAATATTTTACACTGTCGTCTAGTAACGGGAGTCTTGAAAAATTTTAAAATGAGAATAAAACATAATTTTTCTACTGTGTGTTGAAATTTTTTAAATAGATTTAAAAAATCAAAATAAAATTTCCTTTTTCATAAGTAATAATAACACAAAAATTTAACTTAATGCATGAGTTGGAAAGATTATTTAATGATGTGAGTTATGATTAATTGTCTCTTTAATATTCTTTTCTTATGATGCTATGTAATCATTATGACTTTATTTAGGATGAAAAAAATTAGCATCATTAAATTATTTATATTATCTATATCATTATGACAACATTAATGTTTTATAAGTTTGGTACATCTTAGCATCAAATTGTTGTTTGATTATATATGTGCTTCAATTATTTGTGATATATATTCGTGAATATGAATATTTCATTGAAACATTTTGTATATTAGATTTCTGTATGAATTAATTAATTATATTTATTATATAATCGGTTAGATTTATCATATTTAAGTATATGTTTAATTGTGATAAAATAACAAATCTTAATTGATTAGATTATGGGTATAATCGATTAAAACTCGTGGTTATACCTGTATTTGTTTACTAAATGTATTTACGTGATTTGAATAAATTTTTTTTCAAAATTTGCTTAAATATGATACTGAACGGATTATGTTATTTCTCTAATTGGTTAAAATGTATGTTGATTGAAAACTTGTTTGTTAATAAGTCATAATTTTAAGTGCTATGACTTGTATTAATTGCTTAATCAATTATGCGCTCCATTTAATATGTTAAAATATGAAAAATGTAAATTTGGTATAGGAGAATGAATTGCCTAAGTGGTTACATTATTAAGATAATCGATTAGAATGTATCTATACTGATATTTTTATAAATATATGCATTGAAGAATCAAGAATTCATACATTCGGAGATTTCATCAAGATTCTTTGAAGAATCGAAGAGCTCACCTAGCTTATCACTTTCTGCACATCAAGGTGTATTGTACCAGATCAATTTTCAGTTGCAATAAAGTGTGATTGTTGTTCCTTGTTAGTGCAGCTAGGAAGAGAGCTTAAAGAAGTTCTAGTAACTAAGGGTGTCTCTAAGGGTGTAAAAAAAGAGGATTGCTCTTTCTGGGTGCTATAAGTGATTTGGAGTTGTGAGGAAAGTACATTAAGAAGGTTGTCTCTGCATCTTACTTGTAAGAACTCAATCATTATAGTGGTATCTTTTCAATCTAAGGTTGATTGAAAGAACACTCGACGTAGGCAGGTGAGACGAACCAGTATTAATCTTGGTGTTTATTTCTTTCTCCTACACTCTTACTTTGATTTCATTCATTGTTAATTGCATTCCAAGGAATATCAAAAAAATTCAAAAAGATTTTAAAAGAACTTATTTTTATTAAGGGAAACCAATTTAACCCCCCCCCCCCTATTGGTTGAGAAACTTGACATTTCTTTTTCTACAATTTGAAATAAATTATATCAATATGAATTAACCCTGTCAATTTAGTTTGACGATCTACAAAATAATAAGTTTTCTTTGTTATTTTAGGTTTTACACATATATCACATTTATTACTCATCATCACGCATATTAATTAATTCTGATAACTGTAATTTCATAACATATAAGGAATTCACATATCCTAATATAGCATGCCACGTATAATATGAATCAATAATATAAGCAAAATAACAAGATTTATTCAAAATTTCAGAAATTTTGAGTACAAAGAGACCTTAATCATAATATCATTTCCTCACAAAAACATTATTTGTTGTCATTATAGTCTTGTCAGACTCAAATGACAATTTAAACCCCATTTTTCCCAGTACAATTACAAAGATTAAATTAACCATGACTGATGGCACATGTAGGTGTAACACATCACTCAAGGCCAGAGTTTTTCCAGATGTGAGTTTGAAAAGAACTTCCCATTTTCCCAAAACAGGATTAGTCCTGAAATCACCGAGGTAAACATGTTCTTCTATCTCCCCTACATTGGTGTACGTGATAAAAACACTTCCTTTTTGTACAAACATGTCTGATGACACGTGAATCTACCACCCACTTACTCACATTGGTCATCAAATTTATCTGTGAAACAATCATAACAATAGTATCATCTTCTTCGATTATATATGTCTTAGGAGGATTGTTGTGTCTTGCTCTATGCATGCATATATGGTGCGTGATAGCTCAACTTTATACACATAAAGCAATTTTCTTTCTTCTTAAAGGTGGAGTTAGATCTATTCAGACAAGATTTTTGAAAATCAGTATCAAGTTTGTGTTGTTATATTTTTGGAACATGTGTGACTTCTACCATATTTACTTTTTGCAGACAAAGCTTTGACTTTTGTAGTGACGCATTTTTTCCGGTTAGTATTTTCCATAATTATGTGAGTGATGAGCTCTAGAGGTGACATTGTGTTTTAGTTGTTGTTGTCAATCTAAGATGGTGGCGATTTCTCGATCAGAAGTTCTGAAATAAATTCTTCAGGTACAAGAATGTTCTTTGCTTTGATATCTTCAAACAACTTGTGGTACTCACTGATTTTAGACTTTATGTCCTTCTCTTCAATCATCTCCTAACAACAATAGTTTCCTATGACAAATCTTTGTCTAACAACATCTTCAATATTGTATTTGAGAATCAACAAATCATAAATGTCTATCGCTTCCTTATAGGAACACTAAACATCAAACAAATCATTAGAAAGTGCAATATGTAAAGTATGTTGGCATACCTTGTTTGCATGAATTCAATCTTTAATTTCTTTTGAATTTTAAAGGAGACTGAAGTCTAGTTTTGGAGATGAAAGAGTAATAACAACTTCATACATTTCTAATATGGTAAACACACATTTTTGCCAGCAAAAGTTCTAATAAGAGAAGACTTCTATTTTTGACACATTCGAGAATGGTTTCATGAAGATAGTCTGAGTTTCAGAAACAATGTTTTGTTTCTTCAAGTTTTGATTGTTGATGTCATTCATAAGTTTTTATGATTGTTGTTCAATGCTGACAATAATTATCACGAACAAAGTTTCCTGAGACATGTAGGTTCACTATTCTAAAAAACTTATCCACAAAGTGTTACACAAGTTTCCATGATATAATAGGAATTTTCTGAAAATTTTTTAGGATAACTGAACTAGCAAGTATCTCTTTTGGCAACAAAATAACTCAAGATATTTGAGGAAAATAAAAGAGAGAGAAACAAAGTGATGAGAGGGAATGAACTATGCACATATTTTGTGTGAAACAGAAGAGCTTGAGAAGGTGACCAAAGAGGGAGAGGTTCAAATAGTGTTATAGTGTTTTTGTGAGGTAGAGCTCGAACAGAAAGTGTGGGTCATGATCTGGAATGTGTACCGAGCAAGAAACAAGCAACAGTCATCCATTTCTTTCGAAAACTGATATATATTACAACAAAGAGAGAAAACAAGTTTATATAAAAAAGAAAAACTGTAAAACCTGAAACAACACTTAACGTAAACAATGATGGTGGGTGTTATCTGATAGGTTCAAATTTTTCTTTGTTTTGAGATTGTCTATTCAAAACTAGATCACCCACCACTAATAGTCTCACAAACCTGTTGTTGATGATCTATTTAAGATAGATGATAAGAGTGATGACATCAAGAAAGAACACTTTAAGGAGAAACTAGTCTATGAAAGAGAGGATGTTGAAGCAATTATAAAGATCCATAAAAGTGCAAGGGGTGGTGGGCTAGTGGAGAGTGACCTTGACAACCACCTCATTGCTGAGAATGGAATACCATGAAAGGAAACTTCTTCAACATGTTAGGGCAACCACATTATGTGGGATGCATTGGTTCTTCAGGATTAAATATGTTTTATTACTTTTTTTTATGATAGATATTAGTTTTCAAATTTTAAAAATAAATTAATATAATATTTTTAATATATGATGTTAATTTTTTTTTGTTTTTAAATGATTTTAAATTAATATTTAAAATAGAATGTGTCAAAATAATATAAATAATTCAAATGTCATGTTAACATATTAAAATCATTTAACATAATTAAATTAAAAAAATCTATCCTATTCATTTTTAAAGTTTGAAATGACAATATATTAAAATTTAAGACAAAAACAAATTTAAATTTAGTGTCTAAATTTATGAACTAAAAACATATTTAAATTTTATTGTAAACTCCAAAATTAAATTACATATAGATATTTATTAAAAATAGATAAATAAATAAAAAAATGTGTAAAATAATTCATCAAAGGAATAAAAACACAAAAAATTTTAAACACAAGAATATAATAACAATTACGTGGAAAGTTAATAAATATACATTGAAATTATTAAAAAAATACTTAATTATATTTTTAGTTCGTATATTTACAAAATCTATGATTTTAATTTTTAATTTTTTCTTGTTTTTTTAATTATACCATATTTTTTATTATGAATATTTTATATAAGTAATTTTATTTAATTTCTATTTTAATTTTGAAATTAGAATCATATTATTTGGTATTACAATGTTCATAGGCTAAAAAAGATAAATTTATAATATCAAATTCAAATATTTTTCATTATTTTATATTAAAAAAAGTATTTAAGCTTGTATATTTAAAAAAGAAGCTGGCCATTGGAATAGAAACGAAGGACCCTGGTCAAAAACGGAAGAAAAATTTTCTTTTCAGGTTTCAAAGGAAAGAAAACAGAGCGGGTTTTGAATTTTGAGAAGCATTTGGTTGATTTGAGAGACAGAGGGGAAGCATAGCATAGCTACAGCCTCCATGGATGCGGAGGACTGGGATTTGAGTGCAGAGGACCTTGATTCCCTCGAAAGAGACGCTTTCCAGAAGATTGCTCAACTACGCAACCCTCCTCCTCCTTCTTCTCCACTCCAACATCACAATTCTGCAACGGCAACAACGAATCACTTCCCACCAAAACCCCTTCCCAATTCGCTTCCCCAAACTGTAAAGTTATTATCTTTTCTCATTGCCGTTAATTTGAGAGTCATGGGTCCTTTTTTTTGTATGTCAAGGTTAACTTAGTGATTTTGATGATAAGTATTCATGCCTATGTTATGTCCCATTTAAAATGAAGCAACCTAGAGGAAGAAGCCTAAGCTGTTTGATACAACTATTATTTTACTTTATTTTTATGAATTATGAAGTTATGAAGTATATATGACATTTTTGGGTAGGAACATTGCTGTGTGTCTTAGTTTTATTGCTCCAATCCAGGTTGGTGCTTCGTCTCAAGGAGCAAGAACATTGCCCACGTCATTGAAACCAGGGACAAACAACGGTGTGCTTACCGTCTCTTGCTTACCGTCTCTTGCACCATTTACTTAGTCACTCTTTCTTTTCTCTCTATAGCAGTCTATCTCTTCTATCTCTTTCTTTTAATTGTTTGTCAGCCATTTCTTATTGGTACATTATGCTCAATGGTCTTTGAAGGTTTCTATTTGCCTGCTTAATTGTTATGTTGATGGTGATTTGTGTGTGTTTGTTTTGTTTATCCTGCTTTATGTGTTGCAGACAAACAATCCAAAAATGGACCGATAAAGTTTTCAGTCAAATTTTTTCTTCATTCCAGTGGAAATATTGCAGCAAAGTTTCAATATGACCAGGTTTTACTGACTAAACTACTTGCAGAGTATTGATTTTATTATTCAATCTGGAATCCTTTGCAAACAAGGCTTTCTCTTTGTTTGACCATATACACGTGTCATTGTAGAGCTCCGGGCTCATGCCTTGGACTTTGTTTTGCATCAGGTAGTAATTGCTGCTTTTCGAAAAATCCCTAAATCTTCTTGGAATGCAAAAGAACGGTATGTTTCTCCACCCTTCATCCAATTTGTTTGTTTGTGCACTGCATACCAGTGTGAGTATGTATTAGTTTTCTTGATTGGCTACTTTGTTGGCTTAGCCATATAAACTTTGAGCCTGCAGGTTATGGGTATTCCCACTGTCTTCTTTGTCAGAGGCGGAGAAGTTTCTTGGAGATGTATCAAGTTATAATGTTCAGGTAACGGCTGCTTCCTTATTTCCCTTTCTTTGTAGTTGGGAAATTCATGTTAGTATGCTACTATATACCATCATGAGAGAAACACCTTGACATACACAAAGTTCCTTTTCATAATAATTATGTTACCTTTAGTATGAGTCTTGGATCAATAGTAAGACTGATACCAGTGCCTTCATTTGTGAGGGAGGGCTTGTGTCCCTTCTGATTATCTCAGAAAAACCCTCAAGTCATTTGATGATTGTACTGGCTGTTTGAGTATAAGATAGTAAGTGGTCTTTTTGTAGCTTCCTTTTTCGTTTTGTTAACTGATTGGTTTTTTATGTTGTTCTTCTGAATTATTTTATTTGGAGAGAAACTAGTGGACACGAGTTTCAAACCTTTTCTGTGTAGATTTGAGGAAATCCATGATGCATCTTTTTGCCCTGAATTCTGATATACTTTTTCGGTTTCCTTTTTTTTTTTTTTTAATTCATTTTTGTTTCAAGGCATTTTCGCCCTTTTGCCTGTTGCCAATTACATTTTTCTTCTCCCTGTTTTTTAACAATTGGATGTTTTAATAATGGAAAAATAGATTATTGGAAAAGTAAACCATCCTATGTGAATAATAGGACAAGGAGATTCAGAGGTTGGATCTGGGATCATTGATTCTGTAAATGTTTATTCATCTAGTAAGAAAAACATGTTATCCCAGAATAAGCTTGTATACTCGATTTTTGTGTTTAAGGGTCTTGTTTTTTGGACATTATTTTGTTTCTTAACTTCATCTCTATATCTTTTAGTTTTCTTCATTTATTTAAAAAATCTGAATAATTTTACAGGTTGAAAACTTAGATCCCTTAGTGCAACGTGCCATTGCTGCAGCTTCTGCAGTTCCAGATCTTCAAGGTATATACTGAATATTTTCATCATCAATTTGTTCTCTCTTTTCTAGGTTGGAAGACTTTAGGTTTACTTTGTGTTTTGTTTTTTAATGAAAATTTCTGAAGTTGCTATTTTTGGCTGCTTTACTGAAAGATCGTTACTGCAAGATCCCTAGTTATATTGAATCAAAGCTATTGCCATTTCAGCGAGAAGGTGTTAGGTATGTAGTGACTTACTCACTTTTTTCTCTCTCACTATTCTCATAAATATGGATCAGTACAGTTATTGTCTTTTATTTTCCTGTCTGTTTTTTTCTCTCATGTGTTCATTTTAGTTATTATTTATTATTTGTTTTCAGGTTTATATTGCAGCATGGGGGACGTGTTCTCTTAGCAGATGAAATGGGACTAGGGAAAACTTTGCAAGTAATTCACTGTCTAAAATTATTTCCATATTTGCACTGTGCATCGTGGTGCATAAAAGTGTTTTGCTTCTTTAAAACAAACATACGATTGTTTGTGGTGGAAATAAAATGTTGGCAGGATTTGTGCTCTTCTATTATCTATTGTCGGGTCATAAATTTGGTTAGCTATTTTTCTTCTGTAAATAAAAAAGTGCATCTCAGTGTCTTAAATGTTAATTGACTCACGTCACGATAGAAATTATCCTTAATGATACAGTAACCTGTCTAACTTAAATAACAGTAGTACACATAAATAACATTGCAGTCACAGTAGCACTGGTGTAGTAGTGAGTAGCACCCATTTGTTGTAATTTAGGGTTGTGTATTGTGTCAGAGTTATGATCTTTTCTTTGGTTGTTAATTCGTTATGACGGCAACTCTTTATTTACCAGTATGAATGTAGAATTTATTATTGTAGAAAGTTTCTTAATACATTCTTTTCCACTTATCCAATCAAATGATGATAAATTTCTCATATTTCCTTTTTTATTTCTATTTAATCAAACCATACATCCTTTCAACCCTTTCTTTTTATTTGTTCCTTCTATTTCTTTTCTCCTTATTTCATTCCTCATCCAAACAAAATGTCAAGGAAAGTATGGAATATTTATTCAATTCGACTACCATATTACATAAGTGTTCTACCTTTAATTTTTCTTGACTTCTGTGTCAACAACCAAAACTTAATTGTGACTGGAGCTTAGGCTAAGCTAATTGAAACACTTCTTTGGCAATCTCTTCTAAAAAGTCCATTTCCAAAATAAACTCTTGCCAGAATACATATACCACTAGCCATAATCCGGGCGTCACATATCTAATCCAATAATATTCATAGGAGGTAATAGCGTTTCATAATACCAAAACCTTTTTGATTGGAGGATGTTCAAGATCAAAAATAAAATCAGATTGTCACCAAAACAAGGGAGGTCTGACAAAATTGCTAGAATGATTTCAAACTGTCAGCAACTTACTACTCATCTGCATAGAAATCTGACTGAAAAAATAATAATAGAGATGGATGCTGTGTGGCACAACAATATCCATGAGCATGATGGAGGAGCACAATTGAGCTCTATTTTTATTTTTTTCATTGTTAATGACATACATGCTAGATGACTGAATAGTCTCAATAAAATACGTGCATAGAAACCAATTAATTAATCAATTTTTTTTTTAAAGAAGCAACATTTAAACACTTTACAATTTAAAGAAGTAAATGCCAAAATGCAATGTTAAATGGCAAAAGTTGGAACTCAACAAATTAAATAAATAAAAATGTTTGAGGTCTAACATTTAATATATACATAGGGTTAAAAGCTTATAAAGGCTTTCAATCCTCTCTCATAAACTAGCTTTTGGTGTTGAGTTAGACCTAGCTTATAAAGGTCATCTAATGAATACTCTATTTTAGAAATAACAATAGTATGCCAACAATATCTTATCTCACTTGGAGCAACTTCATCTTGTTGGTCCCTTTGTTTATACACTGGTAGCTCTTTCTACAGATAGTCCTTCCTGGATTATAACTTGCTAATGTTCACATGATCTAACATGGACATCCCAAAAATACGTTATAGAAAATCACTCTCCGTAAAACCAAACTCATTTCCCATGTTGAAAGTCTCAATGTCATGTTTCATAATGGAATTTCATTCATCATAATTAAAATATGATAGGTTCCCAACCTCTATGGGGAAGCCTCTTAATGTTTATGGCCCATATAGAATAATATAGGCAGGTAAGGTAAACTTAGTTATGGAGAGAGAAATTGATACCTAGTGTATTACTTACGAGGAGAAGAATGTAGGGGTGTGGAAGTTTATTGTTGTAGCGTGGTGTGGGTCTAGAGTATGTACTCTGACTTGGGAGGGCCTTCTCCAGTGGGGCCTTCTCTTGTACTTGTTCCTTAATTTTAGAAATGCAAATACATCAGATTTCTAATAGAAATTCTTGTAAAATAATTGCTTCTGTCATATTTCACAAAATATAATCACCTAATTGATCAGAAAAGTTCATATGCAAAAATTTTAGATGGTCAGCAGCCAATACAAAGACTCATTTCTCCTAGCAAATAATATTAGATAACAGTCACATTACAAAGTAATTAAGATAATGATCATAAAAATATTAGAAATATGCTGCCATGGTCGCTATCCACTTAAAACTATGCAGAATCAAACCAAATCACTGTTTTGAACTACAAGATAGTAGTTGGTAGACCTGAACGCTGATGTTTAATTTTAGAAGATTATTTAATGATGATAAATCCATTCCTACACTGCTAAAATACACCTTCAAACGGTGGTTGAAGTGAGGGCCTTATAGTTTATAAAGTTTCATTCTTAAAATTACAAAAGTGGCCGTCCTTTCATTTTCTTAAAAAATTGATTGGTGTGTTTCATTTTGCAGGCGATTGCTGTAGCTTCATGCATTCAGGAGTCATGGCCTGTTCTCATAATTGCACCATCTTCACTGCGTTTGCAATGGGCTTGTGTAAGAATTCAATTTTTTTTCATTTAATAAAACACATTCGGAAACTTATTTTATGCTCCCTGTTTTTATTTATTTCAGATGATTCAACAATGGCTGAATATTCCTTCATCAGATATACTAGTATGCTATCCATGATCCCTTCACCGAATTTTATGTATTGGTTTGGTTTATATAGAAAATTGTAGAACATCCTTCTTTTGGTTGTTCGGGGATTCTATTCTGATAAAGTACATAATTTACTCTTGCATTCTGAATTCATTTCCCATAAAATAGATTGTCTTACCTCAAAGTGGTGGATCAAATAGAGGAGGTTTCAACATCGTATCTTCAAGTTCTAAAAACAGCATTCGTTTGAATGGACTATTCAACATCATCTCATATGAGTTGGTGCCAAAGCTGCAGAATTTGCTTACGACATGTGACTTTAAGGTTAGTACTTTCATGTTATTGGAATTTTCTGACTTTAATTATGGTTCCTATGTCCTTAATCATATATCAGTATTTGATTTTAACCATTTCTTGAAGGCTGGGTACAATGAAAAGAGGAAGTCATCTATATTATTGCAATCAAAGTGTTGAAATTTTGAAATACATGAATTTGATGAAGTATTTAATGTTTGTAAATTATAAGGCTCATTATGATCTGCATGGTTATACTAGGCTATTAAACAGTTGACCACGGGTTGTTAAATAGAAATTGTAGCTTGTGTACTGAACTCTTTCTTGGTAGCCATCCAATGGTGTAGCGTCTTGTAGTAGATGGTTTGGTGGAATGGTAGACTTTTGCAATCATTGTTGGGTATGTTAGTTGGTTTTCTTTTTCTGTTCTATGTATCTATACTTTCTGGGTCCCTTTATAAGGGTGATATGCACACATCCATAGGTGATGCTTCTACTGTAATTGACGTTTGCTGTGTTCTTTTGTATCTCTTCTCTACTTGGTAATACGAGACTTGTTTTTGTCTCCCTTCGTTTGATTGTTTTCTGTGCATTGTTCTTCCAGAAATGTTATATAGATTGATGGAAGCTGTGGAGGTGATTACTGTTTCCCCCTTCTTTGGGTCTGTTGGCTGGGAATTCTATTAGTTATTGGTTATTAAATGAAAATGACTTCCATTATCCATTCAAATAAATCATCTGATAATGATGACGGCATTTGTTTTACATGGTATCCCTTAGTTTGAGGTTGCATGTGATTTTCAGAGTGTCTAGCAGCTATTGCATATGTATCCTGATCATAAAATAGAGAATATACAAATTATTTTTTTCTTCTGTTTCAATTATGACCTCTTGCCCTTTTGGTATATTTTTTCTTTGAAAAAAGTAAAATGATTTGAACAAGGGGCTAAATAGTAATTAATTTTTGTATTTCATCGTTTTTTTTATTATTGTGTTTGTATAATCAAAGCTTGTCCTGAATTTATGTCTGACTATAATTCTTTGCCTGCATACATGGTAAAAACATCGCTCCAATTATTACTGATAAATCACACTCTTAGATATGAACTATTTTTGTCCAGGTTGTGATTGCTGATGAATCACATTATCTGAAAAATGCTCAAGCAAAGAGGACAACTGCTTCTCTTCCTGTCATAAAGGTATTCACTCTTGAAAGTGACAATCAATCTAAACCCATATCTAAATTTCATGTTTAACAGACACAGAAAGCATATAAGGAAAAATATAGGAGAAGAAGTGAGAGAATTGAATGGATAATTAAACAGGAGAAAATTAAAAAATAAGTCTGTAGGGTGCACGGAAGCGTCAGCAAAGGGTCTAGTACTCTGAACCCTTGTTCCCCTCCTCCCTTAAAGGAAGTCTGACTTCATATATGAAACATATAAAGTAAATTTTGTTTTAGCTTCAATTGCAGTATAGACTGTCTGCGGTAGAGTTTTCGGTTAAATTCTCTCATGCTTTCTTTGACAACAAATATTGTAAAATTGTCAGAAAGCTCAATATGCATTATTGCTTAGTGGAACACCTGCTTTATCCAGACCAATTGAACTATTCAAGCAGGTAATTAACTCTTTTTATGTTGATTTATGTTTCATACCTCATTAGTATTTGGCATTTAGAAGTATACATTTTAATAATTTGATTGAAATTGTGCTGTAGCTGGAAGCTTTGTATCCTGATGTATATAAGAATGTTCATGAATATGGTAACCGGTACTGCAAGGGTGTAAGCCATCTCTTCATTACTGATAAAACCCTTTTGATTAGCCAGTCTTTCTTTTGCTTTTAATGGATGAGCATTCATGCTGCCATTATCACATGGATCTTCCAGGGATTTTTTGGACTTTATCAAGGTGCAAGTAACCATGAAGAGTTGCATAATTTGATGAAGGCTACAGTGCTGATTCGCAGGCTTAAAAAAGATGTCCTTTCTGAACTTCCTGTAAAGCGCAGGCAACAAGTGTGTACATTTATTGCCATTGGTTCTCTGCAACATTTTATGTTCTGCACACTTTTGACTGCTTATTTCAATTTGTGCATACTCATGTTTTGTGGAACCTAAGAATTGATTATTATATTTGTTTGGTAACTGGTTCACAGGTCTTCCTAGACTTGGCTGACAAGGACATGAAGCAAATTAATGCTTTATTTCAAGAGGTGATTCAATATATCTGCTGTTCATCTTTGCCTGTAGAATTGATTTTCAATTCGAATAAGTAATTTGACTTCCTTTGGCTTGACTGTTCGTTAGTTGGTTAATGCACATATTGTCATCAATTTACTTAACTTGCTTTTGCTAATAAATGAATTGTATTCTAGTTTGTGATAGAGAAAACTGATACCTTCTTTTACTTATGAAATTGATTTTTCTCCCTATAGTTGAAAATGGTAAAAGCCAAAATTAAGGATGCTAAATCACAAGAGGAGGCAGAATCACTCAAGTTTACTCAAAAGAATATAATTAACAAGGTATTGACGGAATGACTTCCGCACACAATTCGGGTTGCACTATTTGTTTGAAAATTTGTTGCTATTTCCTAGAAGTAGAATATATGTTTCTACTTTATTTTCTGCAATGCATGCTCCCATTCTTCATGTGGGGCAATTTAAATTTTGACTGTTTGTGGTTAAACATAAAATTTTGATTTATTCAATTCCAGATATATACTGATTCTGCAGAAGCCAAGATTCCATCTGTTCTTGATTATCTTGGAACTGTCATTGAGGTACTCCTCTCCTTCACCTCGTTGCAGCAATGGAGGATTAATACTTTCAACACTGCATATGCACCAAGATCTCTATGATATGTTTCCTGCTTTCTCTGTATGAGTATACTTGCATGTATTATGTTTATTTGTTACCTAATCTCATACTATTTAGTTTTGGATAAATTTGTCGTTTTGTGTTTCTTTTATTGTAAATATGCCTTTTAACACTTACTGTAGGTTGATTATTTGAATGAATATTGTGGTAATATTTTTAAGAGTAGGCTGACTGAGTATTAATGGAACTTTCGTATCTAGTCAGCTCAAAATTATATAGTCCCGATTCTACAAGAACATATAAGATACTATTCTGTTGCATATCCTTAATTTTGACAATGACAAGGTTGAGCTGTAGCCTGTGTTCAAGTCTCTATTAGAAAGTATTTGTGGTGATAAAGATTGAGAAAAAAATAAAAAAACTTTTAGTGGGATAGTCTCAGTCCTGAGTACTAAAGGTTGCTTCCCTGTAAGTTATATTTCCACCATTGATTCTGGGTCTCAAGAATTGTGCTCCGGAAAATGGAAATTAATGGATTATGAAGCTTTCTTGTGCCTGCCACCAAGCTATTGGTCACAGTGTACTGAGAAATTTGTAGCCAAACTACACGTTAATTGTATACCAAAATAGATGTGAACAGGTCGTTGTTGAGTTGATTGATTTATCTCATGCTTCACCCCCAAGCAAATGAGTATAATTAATTGAAAAGAATGGTGTCTTCAGTTTTTTTGATCTTAATATTTTTTTAATTGGGTTGTTGATCATTGGAAGTGGTAATGTTATGCCTCTAATTGTCGCAGGCAGGTTGCAAGTTTCTTATATTTGCACACCATCAGTCAATGCTTGATTCGATACATGAGTTTCTTCGTGTAAGTCCACTTAAATGTTATGCATCTCATCCTGAAATGTTAAAGTCTCATAAAACTGCTCAAAATTTCCAGAAGAAAAAAGTGGGTTGCATCCGGATTGATGGAGGTACACCAGCTGCTTCCAGACAGCAATTGGTCACTGAGTTTCAGGAAAAAGATTCTACAAAAGCAGCAGTGGTATGGTAAATTTAGTTACGAACATCCTTGCAATTATTTTTCTAACTCTATTGAACTCTTGCAATCTTGGACTATAATTCTAGCATCAAATATGGTTCAGTTTGAGTTAATGAATTTCTGCTCGTATGTCTGCAGCTATCTATTAAAGCTGGAGGCGTTGGGTTAACTTTAACTGCTGCCAGCACAGTAATCTTTGCAGAATTGTCTTGGACTCCCGGTGACCTAATTCAGGCTGAAGACCGTGTTCATAGAATTGGCCAGGTATCCTCGAACATGGGTGCTTCCTTAGTATAAAGGGAGA
This sequence comes from Vigna radiata var. radiata, assembly GCF_000741045.1. Lineage (NCBI taxonomy): Eukaryota > Viridiplantae > Streptophyta > Magnoliopsida > Fabales > Fabaceae > Vigna > Vigna radiata. The sequence goes on from NC_028357.1 coordinate 47,222,404, forward strand.
GGAAAAAATTAAGATATAAAACCCCCTTGTAGTTCAGATAAGGCATCAATGGTACTAGCATGATAACATTATGAAACCCTGGCAATCTCGGGAAAAGATTGAGAATATCTCCATATGGAAAAGTTCTTCCATACTTGGCTGATTCTTAGTAGCCAACGTTTTATGATGTTCTGATGACTCTTTCACTTGCTACTTCTTGTGTTTAGGTGTCTTCAGTAAATATATACTACTTGCTGGCAAATGACACGGTTGATGACATCATATGGTGTGTTTTGTGCTTTTCTGCTGTTATCTAAAGCTTGGTGGTTGTTACTGACTTGATCTCTTAGATGTTAATAATACTATACTTGTTTCACTTTTCAGGGACGTAGTGCAAAGCAAACTGGAAAATCTGGGGCAGGTAAATCTCTATTTTTTAGGAACTCTCTCGGTCGTAATGAGATTAATTATATATACAGTTTCTGTATAGTAAAATGATATGGAGGTCCAAGTTATGATTTATCTTTCTACCCGTTAGAGAAGATTTATACCCAAGTAATTTTTTATTGTTTGGATTGATGCTTTTTAGATGCATTCTTAATTTAAGTTATTGAAACAGATGTTAGACGGTCATGAAAAGGCCTTGGAGGTCTCTGCTACTCTGCCAGAGAGTAGCCCTTCAAAGCAAAAAACTCTGGACCAGTTTATTAGAAGACCTGAAAACTCGGATAGCCCTTCAAAGAAAACGCTAGACCAGTTTGTTCGAAGATGTGATAAGATGGATGGGTTGGAACATGAGCCCAAACGTCTCCGAAACTGACCCTTGAAACGGTAACCAATTTTTTTCCTTCTTGTATATGTTTGCATGACTGCTTACAATTATTTCTTCAAAAATTTAACAGCCTGTGCTCAAGGTGGCCTACAATTATCGTCCCTTGAGAAGAGGGGCTTCTAAAGCAGGAGGGTGTAGCTTCTCAGCACAGTTTACAACTCTAAACTATGCAGCTGATGACGAAGGAACCGAAAGTTTTGCAGAATATGCATGGGATGAAATCAAGGTTCTCACAGATTTTAGGCTTCAGATTTCCCATCAGTTTTTAGTGGGACATGTACAGAGTACAATATCATGAATGTAACTTGTAAATTGCTTTTTACTCAATGCAAATTTTTTATATCACTGCCATGTCATGTATGATATTTAATTTTATACTAAGTTAAGAACTTGTGTTTTGTAAAACCTCTTGTACGAGTCACGTTAAGAGTGGTTTAAATGAGCTCTATTGTCGAACAAAACTCACCTTTAATACTTATCTCCTTGAATTTTTCTGAATTTTTAAACAATAAAGAATAAAAGAAATGATACAATGAGTAAATAAGTAGTTAAAACCTATAATTTAATGTTAAATATACTATATGTTCGCATGTTGCTGAAAAAATAAGGAAGAAATGTAACGGTTAATTGCCGCCAAATTATTGTAAAGAGTTAAACTAGAACTATCAAAACGGATAATCCGATCCGACCCAGCTTGGCCTATTACGGGTTGGTCACTTAGCGAGTCAACTCAACTCGATTCATTTATTAGCGAATCAGAAAAATTTGAACCTGATCCGACCTACCACGGGCTGGTGGGTAAACGGGTTGACTCACTGACTCAATTAATTTTTTTTTAAATAAAAAAAAATTATAAACTTTCTATAATACAAATCTAAACAAATTTTACTTTCAAATTTCACTCTCGGGTGTTTAATTAATTTTGAAAATAGGTAACTTACATAATTTTTTCAAACAAAAAAAGTAATAAATATCTTTTTACAAAATTAAAATTAAATTTTAATAAAATAAAATTAGGTATGTGGGTTGGTGGGCCAATCCGGTCCACCACAAGTTCAACTTGAATGAACCGGGTTTAAATGAGCCAGATTGAAATCTGACCCGCATAAAAAAAAATAATTTTTTCAAACCCAACCCGACCCGAACCCGTGGTGGACCGGATTGACTCACGAGTTCTGACCCATTTTGACAACTCTAAGTTAAACTATGGAAAGGCATTCCAAATAAACAAGGAAAGGAATATGGCAACTAGTTTATATACAAAGATAATTCGAGAAAACCATTGTTAATAATGTCAATTCCACTCAAAATGTTATGTACAAAAAAAAATCTTCGAATCTCTTTAAAAAAGAGTACATTCAACATTTTGAAATACATTTAAAGTACACTTCTTATCTCATTTTTTTTTTTAATTCTAACATGTTTATCAAAATTAGATTTTGAGTTTATTAGTGGGTTAATTTAAGACAGACAACGTTGATCAATGTTCAGATGTCCATGTATTCATTTCTAATAAAAGCATTCGAAGTCTCGAGGTAATCCAACATTTTTTAAATCTGCATTAATTTACATGAACAATAATGATTTGAATAAGCATTAATGTTTATTAATGATGCTTATCATATCTGCAATTCTATATTTATCTAACTAAAATTAAATATATTTCTTTATTAAAACTAAGAAAATATTACAATGTCAGTAACCGGTAAAAAACTAGTATATATACATTTACAAATAGCACACAAGTCGTTTCCATAGCCACATCAAGTAGCCGTAATTGCCCCTGCCATTCCTATATCTGTGGGATTCTCCCCTAAAAATCTAGCCACAATGGCATCCACATCCTCCAAGCCAACTCCAATGCACAGAGGGTTAGCTGGAAACTTAACAGAATCATCAAGTCCCTGAGCAAGGCTATGATCAACGGAATTCTGAACTCTCACATTAGGAGCAGTTTTGCACTTGCCCATGCACTTGCATGCAACAACAGCACCACCTTCAACACCCACCACTTTTTGAAACTCTTGCAACAATGCAGCAGCCCCTGATCTTTTGCACTTCCCACCCATGCAGACTTCAATCCTCTTCTCAGAACTGGTGGTAACTACAGCACTCTCTCTCTTAATACCACCATCTCTAACACTGCTAACAGAGAGATCGTTGTTAGAGCACAATTCCATGGCATCACGACGTGAATTCCCGTCCTCAACAATGGGGGTGGTCTTGGGTATTGGGGATTCATCCACAGGTGCAGCAGGAGCAACAACACTGACACCAATACCAGATCTGAAGCTGTTCATGTCAACCACTTGATCACAACCACAATCGCTGTCACTTGATTCAGACGATGAAGATGAAGATTCACACTTCTTTTTGGAGGCCTTGAGTTTAGCTTTCTTCTCCTGTTTCCTCTTTTTCTTCATTTCCTTCTCCTTTGCTCTTGCAGCTTCCAACTCTCTAAGTAACACGTCGCCAGCATCCTGCATCCAGTCAAACAACACCATTTCAGTAATATTTTCTTGGGTAAAAAACTTCAACTATCATTATCATCATTATTAGATTTCTGTACATTGTTGTTTCTATTACTGTTAATATAGTTATTATAAAAATTAATAAGCCTATTTAATACGCAAAAACACATTAAAAATTTTGATCTCCTTATTTTTTATTCGCAAATATAGATTCTGGGATTATTTCATCCACGAGCTTAACATCCGATATTTAATAGATGCCCTGACCTGACATCTATAATTTCACAATTAGAAAAGGAGAAATAAAAGAAGAAAAACAGAGCTAGGCCAAATTTGTAAAATACTAATCACATCTAAATCAAAGGCTTAATACCATTGTTGGTTTCAATGTGCAATCAAGACTTGTGGTTGAGGGTTTGGATTTGGGATTTTTGTTGTATTATCTAGTTTTTGTAAATTGAAATATATAGTTTTCATTTCAAAATTGATTTGGAAAATTCTTGATTTTTATCTGTCGTTTTGCGAGTGGTTAAGGATTGTTTGGATTGTTTTTCCCTGCTGGTCAGAGTTTTACAAAGTGGGGGATGAAGGTTCAGATTGGGAATGTTAGGGTTTTTGATCTTTTTTTCATAAATTTGTTTTTTCGTTTTGGACTCATTTGATTGACAGCAATGGATTCAGTAGTGATTGCTGGACAGAGAAGATGATTGTAAGTAGAGTTATTAGAATAGATCACAGCAATTCACCTACTTAGTTTTATTTTATTAAAATTTAATTTTAATTTCATAAAAATATATTTATTTATTTTTTCTTCAAAAAATTATATAAGTTTTAACACCCATGTAAGTGAAATGAAATTTGAAAATAAAATTTGTTTAAATTTGAATTATAAAAAATTTTTATAATTAAGTCAATCAGTGAATTAACAAGTGATATACCGGATCAAATACGAATACAAATTTTTCCTATTCACTAATAAATGAACCATCACTCACTAAGTTATAAATCCGTGATGGGTTGGTTAAATTGATCCACTGAGTAATCCACTGGTTACGTTGACTCACTAAATACTAAATGAGTATCCCGTGATGAGCTGGTTAGGTTGAGTAACCAAGTGAGTAACCAATGGGATTCGTGTTACCCGTTGACAACTCTATAAATAAACTATAAATAGGTGGCCATGGGTAGTGTTTCTGGGTGATTGTTGAATAGAGAAGATGAATAACGATGGTGGTAAGGTGGAACGGTTAAAGTATCACGTCAATAATTAAATTAAATCACATGTCATTCACTCTCGTTGCAAAAGATTAAATTAAGCACAAATTATCATATTTAGGATTACAGTGAACATTTTAAATTAGGACCAACAAAACAATCATATTAAGCCTAAATCAAATTATAATAAAACATTGTTATTATTATTAATATTATCATTATTAAGCAGGAATAATACACGATCATAATTCTCAACAGCAACAAGATGAAAAAGGAAAAAAAATTGTACCGAGGTGAGGTTTTGTTGAAGATCATAGAACATGGAAAGCTTCTGAGGATCCGAGGCGAACCCTAATTTGGAGAAATCCTTCAGCAGTTTCAACTTTTTCTTGGGAGAGAGAACCTTTTTGGTGTTCTGGTAATACTGCAGATGCCCCTCGTCACAGAAGTCAGAACCCGTTCCCATTCTCACCGCAACACGAGGAGCCACGCCACGGGAACGCGTGTGAGTCCCAGCGCCGGAGACGTAGCTGACATGACGGAAAACGGTGCCAGAAATCTCCATGCGTGACGATGGCAACGAACGACGCAAAGTTCTCCTTTTCTTCCTTTCTAATCTTTCCTATGCTTCGATAATCTTCTGTGGATGTTCTTTTCTAAATCAACAAACACGTTTTTTCTTTTTGAATTTTTTCAGCTAACGTGGCTATCTCTTATTGGGCCTTTCTGACGTGGATCGCACTTTCGATTAGCCTATGGCGGGCGCGTGACCGTTTTGGTTTTCCACGGGTTTCTTTCGTTCCGCTCATGAATTTCTTTGATCTCGGCCGTTGGATTAACTTCCCATCATCCTGCGGTGGAGATGCAAACAGAGTGATGACACGTGTTAGCTTTTTGCTGACGCGTCACCATTTTAAAGAACACGTGGCCATAGAAGATGCGTTGTGACAGATAGATCTTAGACGACTCGTTATTATCTATACCATTAAAGAATTTATTTTTTATACATTTTTTTTAATTTATCATATTAATAACCACTTTTCGAATTCAAACAATAATTAACTTTTAAAATTTAAACAATTATTCATAATAAAAAGTTGTTTTTATTTTAGATTTTTAATAAATATTTTCTTTTTTGAATTAAGTAATTACTTTAATAAAAAATATTAAAATAGTAAGAAATTTATAAATTATTTGTTTTTACAATTATTTGTTATAAAAGTTATTTCATAATTTGTTAATGATTTCAATTTTAATAATAAAAAATCATTTCACATTTTAATAATTTTTTTCTGGACAAACATTCGCTGAATTGTTTTTACTTGTTTATATAAATTTTTCAAACTCTTATCAAATAACTTTCCTCCTTTACGGAAGTATATTACATATAAAAAGTTCAGATTTAATTATTTTAAATTTAATTTGAAAATCTATCCAATTAATTAAAATATATCTTTTCGTTAATATACTTTTATTATATTTCAACGGTTTATATTTAATGTTATTAATTAACAGAGTATTTAAAATTCTTTATCTTTAAACGAATTTTAAAATCTAATAAAAATAAAATCATTAAATTTTATTTTTAAAGAAAAATATATAAAGATATATTTAAAATATATCTTTTCGTTAATATACTTTTATTTTATTGAATTTTGAAATTTAAAGAAAAATTTAAATATATATCTTTAAAATATATCTTTAAAATATATTTAAATAAAAATAAAGATATATTTAAAATATATCTTTTCGTTAATATACTTTTATTTTATTGAATTTTGAAATTTAAAAAAAAATTCTTTATCTTTAAACGAATTTTAAAATCTAATAAAAATAAAATCTTTCATCGAATCTTAAAATTTAATAAAACTTTTTCATCAAATATTAACATTTATTAAAGAAAAACATAAATTTTAAGACTATTTTTGAAAATTAAAAAATGTCAAAGGTCTGGTTAATAACAAACAGTATAGAAAAAAAAAATGTCAAAATAGTAATGCTCTGTCAATTAAATAATAAAACAGTGCAAAAATAAAAAATACGGGCTAGTCCACTCAGGACGAATTTATTCTCCAACCCATTTTCAGGTAAGTCAGTCTGGTTCGACCCGATTTGTCATTCTTAATTATTTTTCTCTTAATATCAATAATATCCATTTATTAGTGTTATATACTTTTTTTTTTAACTATCGAATTTATTTTGATAATGAAAAATATCCTCCAACTTTTCATCATTACTTTTACTCCTTAGAAGAATGACTTTTACAAGATTTTCCAATTAAATTTTCATTCTTGAACGAAAAGAACGTAATTGACTATATAATGCGGTGGAAATCGCTTCAGAAGTGTTTTTCCCAATCTCTACAGATTGAACATGACTGTTATACTATTGAAGTAACTCTATAAACATTGATCACATGCACCTTCAAAAGCCAAAGTTTCTTCTTCTTCTTCTTCACGGTCTTCGTTACATGCACCTAATAGAGTTCACTGTTGAAATTTAACTACCCTGAAGTGAAGACCCTATGACCTTACTATGGAGTTTTCTCTCTTCAGAACAGGAAATTTAACATGTTGGGAGCTGACACATTATTAGCCATTTGACCTTACTATTGAGTTTTCTCTCTTCAGAATCTCTTCATGTCTAACAAGCATTGCCATTGGAGATGAGAAAAAGAATAATGAATGTTGAATACCCATCTTTTGTAGCATTAAGTAACAGTGGTTTACCATGATTATGGTATGCCAGCCAAAAGTTCTCGAGAACCTGCTAGGTGTCCTGGTACACGTTGCCGTATCTCTTCAAAACAACACATTGTTTCTGAGTCCAATCCTCCAGCAAACTATAAAAACATGCTAAAATAAGTATGACAGCTTCGTATATGATGAAATTGGTGCATGTGGTCTATGTAATAAAATGAAGAACATGCTGTGAAAGATAAATAATATTTCATTCAGTGAGAGTGGCCTTTTGATAACATGTAAACAAACATGTTTAGGGATTCAATTTATGATGTGCTTTAGTCACAAATTTCTGAACATTTGTTAGTTACACATTTTTCCAACCCACAGAGTCGGAGGAAAATCAGAAGTGATGACAAAAATTCTGCAGAAAGATGCTAACAGTTTACCTGATGGGCTCTGTATGCAAAATGCACACCCTGAAGCAGAAGAGAATCTTGAATAGATTCTCTGTCGGAATTGCGAACAGATTCAAGCTCGATTGTCACTCTTTTCATGTACATCTTGACCAGGGTCATGGAAGCCTGCTTTATCTGCGTATAGATGATATATTATTCACCAGCACATGTTTTACAAGGCAAATTTAGCATGCGCAAAGACAACAACAGAAGACAACAAATCTTCTAAGGGTTTGTTTGAAAGTTTCTCCTAAACACTTCTACGAGAGAAAAATAACTAAAAAAAAAAATGAAATTTGATTCTGTATAAGATACACTTCTATTAGCTTCTCATAATTCCTGCTTTTAATTCATGTACAAAGTAGTTTTAGTCTATGGAGAAACTAATTTCATGTCTCTTTCTTGTTTTTTTTCTCAGCTAGAAGTGTTTATGAAGAAGTATCCTCCAAACAGGCCCTAAGAGAAGACATTGAAAAGCATGAGAAACAATCATGCTCTTATATAAATGCAAATGACTTATGATAAGAAACACATGGATTGTGATCATTGGAAATGTACGGCCATCTCCTGTAGTTGTTGGTGATCATTAACAAATTAGACAGTCACATCTTCTAAATCATGCAGTAACCAGACTCCTGAGTAATACGTCCAAAGTAAAATGCATACTTCATTGAATTTGTTAAACATGACTGAAAGAAAAACAACTCATGAGATTTAACGCAGAAAGTTTTAATCACAGGGACATCCTTGTATGAACATTGAACATTGATCTCACTTCAGAGGTATAGACTACGTTCATTCAATGTTCTCATTTCAAAGATAAAGCATAAAAAACCATACATTGCTCATTATTCCAGAATCAAGCATCCATGCAGTTGGAATGTTGTACACTTGATATGAATGTATGACTGAACTTCTTAGCTTGATTAGCCTCTGTATTCTCCTCTCAGACCTGTTACAATGAGATGTAAAGAGAGACAGAGTTAGCATCCTTGACCTGTAAGTGTCATATCAGTGATTAATGAATAGGAACAACATATCTAACTTGTCTAATAGGCTGGCCATCTTTTTTAAGGCAGCTCCACATGGAATATCAGGGTCATCCTTGTAGGAGGAAATTTCCTGTTCTAGCATTTTGAGTTCATGATACTCAATTGCAGCCTCTCTCAATGCATCAGCTCTCTTCTCAGGCCACTTAAAATGCTTCAAGACAGCACGTTCATCAGCCTGCAGAATGAAAGATACAGTCCTTTGTTTTAAAAAAGAAACCAGTTATAATTTATGTTGTACCTGATTACAACATTACGTGACACTGGCATACTTTTAAGAACCTTGTAGTACAGTCTCATTTTCTGATGAAACTTCATTAGATGTACATTATTAAACTAAACATTAATACCTTAAGTCATGCATTTCTGCATAACCACCTTTCCTTGTAGGGCTCGATGAAGGTTAAACTATATGCAGCAGTAAAGCTCGATGAGCAGATGTACGAATAGAATATACCATTTTTTTTTTCTTGGGAACAGGAAAGGAGGATGACATTAAATGCTAAATCAATGAAGTTATCTTTCAGAGTTCATATAAAAGTATTGCCTCCATTTCTTGTTACATGTCACTTTTAAAGAAATTAAATATTTCTTCTTATCTGTCATTAATTATTATTTTTCTTATTTAAAACTTGCAAAATGAAAAGGACAAATAAAAGTGTAAAGAAAGAATATCAACGTACAGATAAGAAAGATACTAGGAAATTACAAATATATCTTAAATGATAAATAGTTAAACCAATTGGCTGCTCAAGCAGTAGTCATCGTCTGCCAGATAAACAGTTTCGCTAGAAACTTACCAATGATGATAGTTTTCCATCAAGCCAATTAACAAACTTTAAGACCTCTTCAATATCCGTGAATGCTGCATCTACTACTTTCTTTATGAGGTCATTAACGAACTCTCCTTTTGTTTCAATATCTGTCCTTATCTGGAAATGATGGTCATTTATTAGTCTCATTAAATAGTAGTACACATCTCAAAGTTAAAAACACATTTAATGCAAAGCTTACGGCTAACAGATGAGCTGAACGGTTTTGAATTTCTCCCACAATGCTACTGTGTGCACTAATAACTACTGGTCTCTGATGATTCACAGGTCCTTTTGAGTCTATCTTCCCATCTTTACTCTTTAACGAGTGAAATAGTTCAACAATTGCAGCACCCTTTTTGGTGTCAGATAATCTTGCTGAAGGCCGAGATGGAATTGGAGGTGGTGGAGGAGGCGGAGGGGGTTGCAGGCATGTGCTGTGTGCAGAATTTCTTTCTATAATTGGTGGTGGTAGTGGTGGAGGTGGCTGCGGGTATATATTGGGTGGAGATTTTCTTCCTATACTTTTAGTTTCATGAATGGAAAAACTTCTGGTTGGTGAAGGAATTGATGCTTTGGCAAAATTAACTTCAGGATTACCTTCCTTTTTCACTCTAGACAGTTCCAATTTGTCAGCAATGAGTTTCTGTATGTCTTTAAAGTTGGGACTCTGGTGTTCTATTAGTGACTCCTTCTTCATCCAAGAAAAGAAAAACAGATTCAGTTCCAAGATGTGGGAAACATAAATTTTTATGCACAAAACAAACACATGATCTTAAATTTGTACCAGCATAATTTAAGAGTAAACAACTATCAACAACATGAAAAATCCAATCAAACAGTGATTGATGACTGCAATAAACGAATTAACCACACTTGGAATTAAGACCGAATATGAAAATAACAAGAAGGAACTTCAAATATTGAGAAATTATTATATGTTTCTAAGCCTGTTCATGACAATGGTCTCGATTCACCATCAAGAGTGACAGAAAGTCGAGTTTTTCAATTTATGACAAAAAATTAACAAACATGTGAAAGATTAACTGGAACTTTGGTGGTCAGAAAAAATATAATAGCTTCTCTTCAAAGTTCATATTTTCCGAGGTAAAACTTACAAATTCTCACCTTTCCACTGTTGCCAATCCCAACAGTTGCTTGCTTAGCTTCAGCAGCAGCAAGGTTCCGAGTGAGCTTCGTGTTCTGGGACTCAAGCTCCACATTCAAGCTCTTAACTCTTTCCAATTCCTCCTTCAACGCCAGCACCTCAGATTGCAAACTCTTGATCAAATTTTCACTCACTTCGAGCTTCTCCTGTAACTCCTTCCTCTTCTTCCCATCAGGGTCATCATCTCCACTCTTCCTCAAACCGAAATCCCCAAGCCTTCGCCGTGGCCGAGCAACAACAACAACCTCAGCCTCCTCAGCTTCCCTACCCTTTCGAGACCCCACAACAGCACCCCTCTTGGCCCTTGAAACGTCCTTCAAGGCCAGGGGCACTGACTTGGCTCTGGTTGATGACTCTGGTGGTGATTTTGGAGCCTTGGAAGAAGCTCTGAGGCGCGGCTGCGGTGGACTCTGCAGGGACTTGTTGTTGTCACCGTGCTTCTTCAACGCAGTTCCTGCAGTGATTGGGGAAGATGGCGTCTTTTGCTTCATCACTGAAAAGGGTCTGTCTGATGAGAGATGATAAAAAGATGAAAGAGTGACAAAAGAGAAGAAAAGCAGGAATGTTGCAGAGAGAGGCTTTGTTCGTGTGAAACGGTGACGGTGGCAGTGCCATGCAGAAGAAAGACAGAAAAGGAAAAAAAGGTTACGCGACAAGCGTGTCCGTGTGTGTGAAAGAAGGAGTGTGTGGCACCTCGTGACCGAACAGGGTCGCCATAGACGAACAAACAACACCTTCAAACCGAACCAACCGTTGACAACAAAATTAAACTTTGGAAGATTTTCCTGTACTGTTAACTTGACATAACAAAAGCTACTTCTTTTAACTTTAAAAGAACATGCTTCAAATGAAGGCCCATTTTTACAGAGTAACTATAAAGTTTAACTATGGATCATGGGTTATGATAAGGAGAAATATAATAGCAATTTGAAAAGCATATATAAATTCTTAAATGGTGGATTATGAAGATAAATGAGTTGCAGTTGTATTTTTTTTTATTGTAGTTCTCGCAGCTGTAATTTATAAAAAGAACGAATATTTCCCAACAATCTTACATAATTCTATATGATATTTCGTATTTTTAATCAGCACGAACTTTCCTCGACCTCAATTTGGATAACAATACGATATTATATAACCTCATGTCAATAATTTTTTAAGAATTTTATATTTTGTAACATAAACTGGGGAAAGTCAGAAATTTTGTTTTTTTATGTGTCTTGTATGTAACTATATACATGTAAGACAACAGCTAGCAGAGGAGAGTAGGTGCAACAAAGGTTCAACGTACTTTACAGTCATACAAAAAGTTTAGTATATGATTTTTGGGACTTGTTATATGATAATACTAGAGAGAGAAACACTTTTTTTTTTTCAGAAAAAGAAAAACATCATGATTGATCATAGGATTCGTTGGGGAAAATAATAAAAAACATGTTTTCTGCATTATAAATAAGAGATCTAAGTATATCATCATCGTCATGATCATGATTTGAAATAAAATGAAAGAGAAGTTAAAAGATAACCTTACACAGAAAATACAAGTATAAAATGATTAAAATAAAAATAAAGAAAGATATTTAAAGTATATCTCTCTAACTCCATGCTATTGTGTGATTAATAGGACGTGAAGGGGACAGAACGTCATTTGTAAAGGTAGAAGTGTTCTTTTTAGGATATGGATCCCTATGTCTTAAAACTGTCAAAATCAAATTTATTAGACTCTCCCTTCTGTCCTATTCTTTTCCTTATCTTCAATTTCAAGATCCAAAGGACCACAGATTAAAGCTAAGGTCATCACAATAAATTTAATAAAATTATTGTATACTTCTTTATGTTATCCATTTATCTTTTTTATCTAACACCTATATAATCATTTTATTGAAGATGGAAAAAAGAAAGTGAGAATTAATGGAGGACAGTAAATGTGCATCCCAAAACCAAAACTGTTTCATGGTCCATAAAGAAAGATACATACACAGTGTAAACCACTTTTTTTATAAAGAAAATCCACTCACAAAAGGAAGGGTCATTATATGATTTATTAACTACTATAAGTGTGAAGTTTAAAAATTATTTTTTTTAAACTCTAATATACTTATTTTTTTGGACCTGTTAGTGTTTCTGGTGCGTGTTGTTTAAGTATGATTATTACTTCTAAAAGAAAGAGTGAGCAACGGAATCTCAATATTTAATTTGCGTGAAAAGACACAAAACAAAGTGCGTTTCATGAATAAGCCAAGACTTCAATTCCTTAAGGCTCAAAAAGCAGATAGAAAAAGCGTTTCTTTTCAGAAAAGGGCCATTGCAATTCAAAAGAACTCAAAACTTGAAGACTCTTATTTAAGATGCATGTGAGTTACGTATGAGATGACATGAATGTCACAATGGCCCAGCAATTTGTGCACCAAGTTTGACTATTTTGTTGCAGAAAGTGATCCCTCAGATGGGTTCAACCTGAATGTTTGTCAAAGATAGTGTTATAAAATTTTCATATCAGACAAAAACGCATAGTGAAAAGGAGAACCCGTGAAACGTGAAGGAGCTATTTGTGCAGTGTCTACATGTGACAGTTCATGAAAGTGAGAGAAAAATGAGTAGCAGAGCAGCTGCAGCAGCTAGATTTTAGAGCCACCTCATACTAGATTTTAGTACCACATACTGCATAAGGGGAATGCAAACAACATCTTTAATGAATCACATGTTTGTCTTGTTTTGACACTGGAGGACCATCATCAACCATGCACAATAGTACACTAAATGGATTCATGCATAATTTGTCACTACTAAACCAATTTAAGTATAGATTACCTACCTATCTATTTTGTAGCCTTTCAAAAGGTTCCCTTTTAATGACCCCTTTTGACAAGTTTTCCTTTGGATTGTTTCCGGGGTCAAACACTACTATTTTTTAGCTTAAAATTCAAATAACGCAGTTATGTATAGATATGTAGATCATGTGAGCCTGCAGAGGGATGCAGTGTTTAAATCAGTTCTTGTAAAAGCTAAAGTATTAACGAAATACCTTCCAAAAAGGAGTTCACCTTCACCCTTCAGACTTCACAGTAATATTGCAGTCTTAAAGCCTTGATAGCCCATGAATCAGAAGGAAACTTTTTCCAACCCTTGACAACTAAATCTCCTACATGTCATCATCTAGAAAGAATCTGCACATAAATCAGTTTAATGCAAGAACTCATAAACATGCAGAAACAGAGAAAAAAAGGTGTGAGGAAGACACCTTGGCTTTCAGCTTGGTTCCACCATTAATGGAGGAGGGTGGTAGCTTGTGTTATATGCACGTTTCTTTGTGGCAGTTGATCTTGATTATGAAAAATAGAAGGAAATGTAAAGGGCAGAGAAAGGCAAAAAAGGGTGGTAGGGGATTGAGTATATAAGTAATAGGTGATATTCCCTTTGAAGGAATACTTTATATATATAACAAAACCTTTCCAAGTTTGTTGTCACTTCACATCACAGAAGGAGTCATTTGTTAATGCAGTTGTGATTAAGGAAATGGGAATGGCACTTTCATCTTTGAAATCCCTTGTCTTTTTTTAATTTGGCTCTTGAGCACACGTGCTAAAATTCTATCCCCTTTTGCAATTGAGGTTTGAACTCAAAATTAAACCTTTTTCTGGTAGGTACAATTGCCTAATTAGAAGTATCTTAAGATGGCAGACACCGCTGAGGTCCTTATCAAACGGTTTTTAATTTCTTAACAACCTTTTCACTATATCCCTTTTGTTACAAATTTCTTTGTCTCTTTCCAACAGCTAATTGGCTGAATAATACAATTAATTACATTTCAAGTTTCAACCTGTTCATCTTCAGTGGCAGTTGTGAGCATTATAACGAACACTGGTTGTGCATTATTACTGTAACATTTGTGCTTGTTGGAAGCTTGCAGTGTTGGTGCAGCAGCAGGAATCTCAATCATTTGCTCATGGACCCCGTGATTATGATTAGCTACAAACAATTGTGTGTGTAACTAAACATAGGTATCGATTTTTTGTATTTATGTTACGAACTCATGGTTCCTCAGCCAGAAAGTTATCCACTTTTATGGCATTTTTCATTCTGCGTTATTGCATTGATCTTTCTTCTTTGGGTGCCATTTTGTGAAGTTTGACTATGGTTTGTAGAAGTGGGGTTAGGTGTCTGATGTAACCATCAAAAAGTCTACCCTGTTTTTCACGCCACCAAATACACTCTTTATTTATTTTTAAATCATGGTATTGCTATTAATTGATTCTTGGTGATAATTATTTTTTCTCCAAAAAATCAATTCCTTTAGTGAAATCTATCTATCTGTCTATCTATCTATCTATCTATCTATCTCTCTCTCTCTATATATATATATATATATATATATATATATATATGGAACATTTCAAGGTAAAATCTTTATATAACTTATTTTCATCTATAAAAAAAATTTAAAATATTATTTTCATGAAAAATAGTCTTTTATTTTTATTATGCGATTTTTTATTAGAATTTATACATTGAATAAAGAGATAAATTAACCTCAATTTATTCATAATAACTTGTAATATTTTAATTTTTTTTCCAAAAACTAACCATATTAAATAGAATGGTTAGAAAAAACATACTTACATAAATAAAAAAAATTAAAACACATAATTTTTTCTTTATATAATTTTAAATAAAATTTCAAGATTTAGAACTTTTATTATTTGATTTTATTATTGAGAATTTTTATTATATTTTGATTTGTTTTTTCTTTAACAAAGAAAAACAAGTTAATGAATCACTACAAAAAAAAAAAATTAAATGGCCACGGAGCAATGTTATGTAGTAGTCTCAAAATGTAAAGGAAGAATGTTCATAAGTTTTGGTGCAAGTTATGCCCGTTGGCTGTAATATATATAGTGAAAATAATGAAATTAAAGAGATTTTGAATGAACTTTGTTCTGAAGTAGAATATGTCAACCACTCAACTCTTCACAAAAATAAATTGTGTAATAATTTTAGTTGGGGTTAGTGTAGAGATGAAAATGTTTAAGTGAGAGAGATGATGGAGAAAGGGTTGAGAGGAATGAAGGAGGTGAGTAAGAGTTTGAGGTTTCTTTTTTTAGTTTTAAGAATGAAAATTATTAAAATAAGACAAATGTTTCTGATTTTTTTAGATGACAGAAAAAATCTTAGAGTGAAAGAGAGGAAAGAGAAATGATTGAGAGGAATGAGAAAGGTGGGTAAGGGTTTCGAGGTTTATTTTTTTATTTTTTTAATTTTGAGAATGAAAATTATTAATATACCCTTAACCTTAAAACTTAGAATTCATGATATATAAGCGTATTTTTGTCTACTGAAACCCGGTACACATTGTTAAAATGTATCAACTGAAAAACATGCGTAACCCCATATATATAGAGAGAGATAAGCACTAATTTTAATTTAGTATAATTTTTTCTTTGAAAAAAAAATATTAAAATTTTACTTTCTAATAAGTATATAAATTAAAATTTTAATCACTTAATTATAATCTTTTCTTAACTGTTTCATATATATTTTTTTTTTATTTTTTGGAAAGTACAAGTATTTTAATTTTGTTTACATTTCATTATAAAAGAGAGGTGCAGAAAGTAATTATGAAGTGAAGGAAACAATTGCACGAGACAACATACTACAGGCCCACCCCAAAGAAAAACTATAAAAACGGTAGCTTCTTGTTGCTGTAGACAAGAGCATCCTTTGTTTGTGAATTGTAAGGTATGTTATTCGTTTAACCTAAAGTGTGATTATTTAATTTAATCCATAAACTATGTGTTTTTTTCATATTTCAAGTTCACTTTGGATAATTGTTTTGGAAAAGCAAACTAGGTTTGATTTTCTATGAAACAAGGGTTAATGGGAACAGGGGCACGCCATTGGATGCTGCCTTGATTAAATGAGTGTTCGAGTTTTCTGAAAATTACATTATATAGGAAGTAGAACATAGAGAAAGGATCCTTTAACATAGAATGATAGCGTGTTTGGTTTCACGGATGTTTGTCTTAAATGTGATTCCTCCATTTTCAAGGAGTTTCCAAACACGATGTGAAAAACCATTAGATAATAGGTACTAATAGCTATAATGGATCTAAGATGAAGCATGAGTTGTGTGCAAGCCTACTAACGAAGCATAGATACCACCCTTGTTAATCAAAGTGTCATGCTTTCCTTGCTCTGCAATGACTCCATGTTCAACCACTGCAATTGAATCTGCATCCTTTATGGTGGATAACCTGTGAGCCACCACAATTGTTGTTTTGTCCACCCTCACTCGGTCAAGTGCATCCTGAACGACTCTTTCAGACTCAGCATCTAGTGCACTAGTGGCTTCATCTAGCAGTAATATTTTTGGACTCTTTACTATGGCTCTTGCAATTGCCACCCGCTGCTTCTGTCCTCCCGATAGTTGAATCCCTCTCTCCCCTACTACTGTATCGTAACCCTGCATGTGTTGTTTTTCAATAATTTAAAATTTTATTCATAAGGTGTTTAGAATTCGATGTCTAGTTATTTAAAAATTTGCCACATAATTCGTTGTAGCACTAGTCTTAGGAAAATATTGAGCTCATTGAATAGTGTGTAATTTACCTGTTGCAAACTGCTAATGAATTTGTGCGCATTCGCCAGTTCTGCTGCTGCTATAATTTCAGCTTCTGTTGCATCACCACCTTTTCCATATGCAATATTGGCTCGGATGGTGTCATTAAACAGTATAGGTTCCTGGCTTACCAGGCCCATCTGCTTCCTAAACCATTTGAGTTGTAGATTTTTTATTTCAGTTCCATCTAGTGTTATCTGGCCTGAATCTGGGTCATAAAATCTTTGCAATAATGAGATTACTGTTGACTTTCCACTTCCACTTTCTCCAGCTAGAGCAATTGTCTGATTTCCATCAGTATAATCAAACTCTTAGATTCTCCCTTAAGAGAGATGGTAATGTTTGGAAAAGATCATGTATTCTTATGAGAATTGTGCATCAAACAAATAAATGCATCAGTTGGTAAGTTACCTCTCCTGCGTTAATAGTCAAGGAAAGATCTCTGAATACAAGCACATCAGGCCTGGTTGGATACCTGAAAGTGACGTGGTGGAACTCAATCTCTCCTCTCACTTCTTGCAACATCATTCCAGACTCATCACTGGGGTCTATATTTGATTTCTGCTCAAGAATAGCATATATAGAAGCAAGAGCACTTTTTGCTTTACTTGCACCTGGGGCCATGAAGCCAGATTGTGTCATTGCTATTGCTGCCAGTTTGAGAGTGAAAAATACCTGAAAAATTAGAGTGAGTTTTTCAATGATAGTAAAATATGATGAGCATAGCTCCTAAATTATTTATGATGTTTATTTGAAAGAAAGAGAAAACATCTTTTTGATTTATTTGAGATATTAGCTTATACTTTGTCAGCAATGAGTAGAAAACACTATATCTGAAATGGTGACAAGGATAGGATTAACTTACTCGGAAAACATCTGAGATTGATGTTTTCCCGCTCTCGACAAGTCGGGCTGCAGCATAAAAGCCGGCTGCATTAACCGAGAACACCAAGAAGAGTGATATCCCAAAACTTGTTCCGCTGACTAAACCTTGCCTTATACTTGTCTGGATGGTCCCTGAACATTTCTTCTGGTATAACTTCATCATCTTTTCTTCTGCACAGAAAGAAGCTACTGTTCTGATATTCCCTACTGCATCATTTGCTACTTGACTTGCTTCTTCGTAGAGTTTCTGTGCAACATATAGATCACATTAACCATTGGTACAATGGAAATTAGTACGAATTAAACATAGAGACAAAATCCTTTCCCTGCCACATCATTCCCACAACTTCCATTGGATCTAAGAATGGTAAAACTAAAAAAATCCACTTGCAATCAAGTAATATTGATGAATGGTTGCCTTTTTTGTTTCTCTGCAGGGTTACCCGTTTACCCATTTCAATATAAGATTAGGTGAAGGAAACAGGTCTGATTAATTACTTGAAAAGGTTAGGAAAGAAATTCTGATTTAAGAACTTGATCTAAACAGTAGAAGAGGATACATTATATAGAATTTTGCTTCCCAAGAAATACATACAATAGTTAATGACAACTCTTCGTATTCCTCTGCAGTATATCAGTTTTCTAGTTGAAGTGTCCATCTATCTCTATATGTTTTCTCCTCTCGTGCTAAACTAGATTCTGAGCAATACCAATAATTGATTTATTATCACAAAAGAGTGTAGTGGTTCTAAGTGTATCAAAAGGCTGAGAGAAAACTCTAGTGTTGTACAAAAAAGTGTTTAGTGGACACAAATTAAAAAATAAGATACTTGGTACAAGACCTTTTTCCTTTTCTCAAGGCAATAGGTAGGTCATCAAGGTTAGACTCACAATTAGTATTCAAGTAATTTTCTTAAGGTTCAAAAGTACGAACATTTATCTTTGACTCAAACAATTGGAGTTTGGGTTCCTTCTCTCTCCTCTGATGTTGATCTTGATGAGGGGGGAAATTTCCCTCATCAGAAACAACTTCAAAAGCATTCTTATGATATATCTTAGGGGTAACATTAGTATGAGAAGATGAAGTTTCCTACACCAAAGGGACAACGGATGACTCAAGTGATGCATGTGCAATATGGAAAATAGAACAAATTGCCTTTTTTGTTTGGTAGTAACTTGGAGAGCAAAATAAAAAATAAAAATGCAGCTTATGCTCATTAGTGGATCTACGAGCATAGCCTCCTGAATTACAGTAGATACTTCCTTTTGTTCCTCGGTGATTTTACAAGGATGTGTTGAGTATTATTTTAGAGAAAAAATTTGAACTCTTCACAGTATTTTAGAAGTTTAAAACAATGGTTGAGAAAGAGAGTCAAACGGTGAAATAAAGAAGCTTCGGTCTAATAGCGAAACTGAATATACAACAAAGGAGTTTGAAAAGTTCTGTGGTTTTAATGGAATTAAACACTAGTTGACTATTCCCTACGCCTCAACAAAATAGAGTGAGTGAAAGAAAGAAAGAAACAATAATAAAGATGGCCAAATGGGTATCCCGAAGACATTTTAGATTAAAGTAGTAAATTTTTTTTTTGCAAAATATGTTGTCAGCCAAGGCTTTGGAAGGAAAAACACCTTTCGAAACTTGATCTGAAAAAAAAAACTTTATTCGAAAAAAATAGCAGTTTTTGTATGCATTTGATAAGCCTTTATTCTAAAAGCATACAGGGTTAAAACATTTGCATCCTTTTCAACATAAACTCAAAAGGATATCGTCTGTACAACCTCTAGGCAGACATCATCCTCATTAGTAGGGATGGGAGGTTTGATGAACTATCCAAGTGGAATTGGGGTCAGATGCTAGCAAAGAGACCAAGCCAAAGTCTTCTAGACATTGAAAGAACAAATGTTGAAAGTCTAAAAAAAGATGTATCGGATAATGATTTTAAAGTACTTGTTAGGGGGCACCAAACCATTAGAAGATGCCTATGCCAATGTCAACCTTTCCGAATGGGCTACTTGAGGAAGGAATTTTGTTAAACAACCAGAGGGATTTCTGACCAATGATATAAAAGTTTACAAGCTTCACAAAACCCTGCACAGCTCCAAGGGGGGTACAACAAAATTGATGATTACCTTATGAAGCAAAGCTTTACACGAAGTGAGAATCAAGCCAATATGTATGTCACATGAGAAAATAAATTATAACTCACTATCTCCATGTATGTTGATGTTTTCTTGGAATTTCTGAGTGAGTCAGACACTCTAAACAATTTAAAATGAATATGGGGCAAGAATTTGAAATGATGGACCTTGGTCTAATAAATTATTTTCTTGGGTAGGAGATTTGTTGCATCGATTTCCAACCAGACCAAATTTAATTTTTGTTGCAAGCTTATTATCCCGATTCATGCACTCTCAAAGCCAAGTTCACACGGGTTCAACAAAACAAGTTTTGAGGTATTACAAAGGCACGATTGACCTCGGGCTTCAGATCTTGAAGAAGAGTGAAAATCTTTAAGGTTACTCTGGTAGTGATTAGGCAAGAAGTTCTGATGATGCAAAGAATACAACAGACAACTACTGCAGCAAATCAAGCCATTTGGCTTAGAAAATAATTTCAGATTTTGGCTAAGAGGAGAATGAAGGAACTGTTTTAAGAGTTTATAACAATCTACTATTGCAATTCCAAAGAAGCCGTTTAGCATTGAGGAACAAAGAATATCAAGGTTAAATATCATGCAATAAGGGAAGTAGAGAAATCATAAGAAATCAGATTGGTGCATTGCAGTTTTGAAAATCAATTAAGAGATATAATGATGAAGACACTTCCAAACAATAAGTTTAAATTGCTAAGATCAAGACTTGGAGTATTAAAGAAACATAGATGTTAAAATTAGAGAATATTTCTTACCGTTTGATGGTTTTTACTTCATCAAACGATACATTTGCTTCTTCATCATTTATTTCTAATATAATTAAAATAGGTTGCTTTTTACAATGCATGAGAAGATGTATAATTTACTCTTTGTTTTCTATTTTTTTTCTTTTACCAAAACATTACCTATTGTGTAAATTATAGGACTTGTAGTGATTACTTTTCACCCAATGAGAAACATGAATGTACAGGCCTACAAAAGCAACTATTGAGAGTTCATTTGAAGAAGTAGAAATTTTTGTAGTAGTGTAGCATTCTTTTATGACCATATATGAAACATTTTTTCTCCATATTTACCTTATATATGTTCCACCAAAATTTATTCTACATTACTTTGATTTAATCTACTCCATTGTTAACACTTTAACAAACTTTACCACCTTAGAAATGAATACAATAGTTAATAGTAATCTTCGTATCCCCATAATATCTAAATAGACTCAATAATTGATATTATTTCCTCGCAACTCAACATAATTCATTTAGGTTACATTTAGATCTAAAGTTTCACATCACCCTTTTCTCACCATGTTTGAAATTTAGATATTTTCACATGTTTTCATATTAGTTATTGGTTTAATATGAGTTACTTGCAAACCTTTGCATCAGTGACAACTCCTTGCATGGACCCCAGTTGCACTTGTCCGTTTACTAATAATAGTGGTAGCAAAACAAGAATGATGAGAGAAAGCTGCCAGTTTGCCTCAAAGGCAATTGCCAAGGCTATAACTACTGTAGCAATATCTTGAACCATCAAACTTAGTGCATCCCCAACAAAAGTTCGAATAGAAGCCACATCAATTGACAGCCTTGCTCCCAGTACTCCACTTGAATGCTCAGCTTTGTCAAACCAGGCTACTTCCATGTGAATAATTTTCTCAAAACACATTAGCCGGATCCTTTTTATCAACTTCGAACCAGCTACAGCAAAAAAGTAGGACCTTAGTGGATGAAATATGAAGCCAGCGGCTCCAAGGGCTATAAATACTGCAGCCCAAAACTTTGAGTCTTTACGAAGTTCATTTGCTGGCTCAGAGAAAGTATTTATCATGCAGGCGGTAAGAAACCCCACAAGAGGAAGTATGGCCCCAGTTACTATGGCTGCTAGAGTCCCTAGGACTAACACTGCAATTTCAGGCTTGTTAAGATAAGCAAGGTGAAGGAACGAGACTTTTGGAGAGGAATGCGGTGCTGCTGGAGTAAGAACTTCAGGTTCTCCTTCTGATGTTTTCAAGAGATTAAGTGTAGTAGGCATATCATTTGATATTCTGCATGAGTGACGACTGCTGCTTTTTAGCTTTCCCGAGTCATCTGTAACATCTGAGTGCCTAATTTCTTGCAATCTAATGAGTTGGCTGTAAGCCCCATCAGGATCTTTAATGAGGTCAGCATGGACACCTAAACAGTTGAAAGATAAGAATGCAATAATGCATATATGAAGGAAAATGATGACGTGCAAGTGTGCTAGAGACAGAAAAACATGAAAGAAAATTGTCACAATGAGTTCCATTCATGTAGCAACATAGTATATCTACCATTTTCTACTACTCTTCCTTGATGAATAACAGCAATTGTATCGGCATTCCTTATTGTGTTTAGGCGATGTGCTACAATGACAGTTGTTCGGTTTATCATAATTTTGTCCAGTGTCTCTTGGACCACTCTCTCAGACTCAGCATCAAGGGCACTTGTAGCTTCATCAAGGAGTAGAATTCTTGGATCTTTTAGAATTGCCCGTGCTATGGCAATTCTTTGCTTTTGACCCCCAGAGAGCTGTGTACCATGCTCACCGACAATCATATCATGTCCCTAAAATCACAATTTTACACAACCAATGAGGTAATAAATATACTAGATAGACTTTGCATTGTATTATTTGAAATTAATATTATTGAATAAGCACAACATGGCAAATTTCAAAAGACGAATTTGTGAGCTCACATGCGGAAATCTATCTATGAATTTGGCTGCATTAGCAAGTTCAATTGCAGCTCTGATTTCTTCATCTGTTGCCCCCTCCTTACCATAAGCAATATTTTCTTTGATGCTACCAGTAAAAAGGACTGGTTCCTGGCTGACAAGGCCTATTTTCTGTCTGATCCATTTCAATTGAAATTCTCTGAGGTTGATGCCGTCAATGAGAACTTCTCCGGCTTGTGGATCATAAAATCTCTCAATCAGACTAATAACTGTTGATTTCCCACTGCCACTTTTCCCAACCAAAGCTGCAGTAGTGCCACTTGATATTGAAATGGAACATCCATTGAGTATCAATTCATCTGGCCTTGAAGGATAACAAAAGCAAACCTCCCTAAGTTCTATATCTCCAGAAATATCATCTACCTGTCGACCTGCAGTATCATAAGCATCAATTTTTGGCTGCCTGTTTATTGTTTCAAATATTTCAAAGGCGGCAGCCTGTCCTGCAATGAATGCAGTTAAACTTGTAAAAGCCTGTCCCAACAACCTGAAAAATAATATTAACATTGAAAAGCATATCAAGTTTTCCTGCCAAGCTTAGGAGAAAAATTGTAAGATATATGATGGATGCACCGGCGAAATAGATGTTAAAGAAGAAACTAGCTTACATGGAGCCAAAAAATAGCGCGTAAAATATACTCATGACTTCACCTCCTGTATAGCCTTTCTCTAGTACCATCTTCCCTCCGAACCATACAGCCAATGCAAAGCTACTGTTAATAAATAAACGGATTGAACCAAGGCCTAAACCAGCAGCCATTCCGTCTTGCACTGCAGTCCTGTAAGCATCGGTTAAGGATTGACTGTATTGAGCTATGGCTTGATTCTCGCCCGTAAATGATGCAACCTGCATTGGAGGAACTTTATATGCTGCTGCAGTCTTGGGACATGGAAAAGAACAACCTGAAAGTAAAGTTATAATGATTCACATACAGTTCGAATTGAACCAATTGTGCGATCTACTACGGTTGCTGCTTCAGAATAAGCTGCTTGCCCGCGGGATGCCAACTTTGCGTACGCAAAGCTCATTATGGAACCGGAGAAAACAAGAGGTGGAACACAAGATAGAAGGACAAGAGTTAGAAGCCAACCCTTGATGAATCCTATGGCTATACCTCCTAAAAAGCATGCCACACACTCTATGAATTTTCCTGCCTGGTATATCGCACAAAATGAGAAAAAAAAAGTCATTCTTATTTTACTCTGATGAAATGGTGATGATTTGGGTTTTGAAGAACTGTGTCACCCATTAATACCTTGTCTCCCATGGCTTCTTGGATAAGAAATGTGTCACCTGATATCCTTCCAACAACCTCAGCAGTGTTGGTTTCCTTGTCGAAGAAGCTGATATCTTGCCTCAAAATTGCTTTGAGGTATAAGCCTCTTATTCTCGCTGCCTGCCTCTCCCCGGTGGACACCCAACAAGCCACCTCTGTAATGGTACATGTTTGAATTACTCCTTTCATTGTTATCTAAGAATAATTTTCTTTTCTAGTTATACAGTATAAATAATGAGCAGAGAACTGGCATGCTCACGTAGAAAAGCTGTCAGAAAGGAAGCTACACCTAGTACTGCAAACTTCAGAGACACCTGAGCATGAAACAAATCATTTTGTGTTAGGATTTTAAACCAAACAGTTCTTCACAAACTTGAATTAGTTCTTATGCAATTAAGCAATTTCCATAAAATTGTTAAACAGAAAAAAAGGAGTTGGATAAAATAAAAATTAAAAGCATTCCATATCACTATTTTCATTTACCCTCAGACTACTTTGCTTCATAAATTCCTTACATATTTTTGTAACATCGATTTTGAATAAAGTGATGCTGGTGATTACCTTGGAAACTTCATGAACTACGTGTTTAGTGTTACCATTTTGTGTAAAAGCATCAATTGCTTCTCCCATAACTATATTCGTTGAAGCCTTAGTTATTCCATTTCCAACAGCGCTTACTATCCCGACAAACATCAGTAGATAATCTGAAGAGTCTGCAAATGAAAAAAGTTTGTAATAGGGTACTGTTTTGTTGCTTTCATCCTTCACCTTGTTCTTCTTGGAATCTTGCTGCCTTGCCATTTCTTAGGTATTTTCAATACCCACAGCTTGTGGATGACTAATTGATTCTTGATCCTGTTATCTCAGCTGAAGTAACATCCAAAGCTAACTTTGGCCACCATATTCCCAAGGAAAACCTCTGCTGGTACAAACACCACAAGAAAGCAGCTATTGAGGGAAGCTCACTAGATTGAGACTTCTATTTGGTTTTTCCATCATGAGTCACCACTGAAGTAAATTGGAAAATAAGCCGACTTAAATAAATTCAACAATAGATAGAAATGAGGAGGAACAAGGCAACAACAGAATTTAACAGTAAACCTTAACAGGACAGAGGAGACTAAGATGCAACATGATCAAAGAACCTTCAAAACCAGAAAAAGATAAGTTACATTTGTTAATCACAAGCAGAAAAAGAAGAATAGGATTAGATGCCCATCATCAAAGCCAGCAATTAATTTAAGGTTTAAAGTTGTGTTAAAATAATGCAAATATATTACAAACTATGCTCATGCTCTGTTAAAATGTATTCCTTACCGTTTTGTTAGATGTGAAATTAGGCGCGAGAGAATCATATTTTGGTGGGACCCCTATGGCATGAAATTGGAAGAAGAAAAAAGAAATTATAATTTATGAAAGACTTACCCAAAACAACCTATAATAAGAATAAGATAAGTGTTGTATTGGAAGTTCATACTCTAAAGTCTTTAACCGGAAAAAACAGTTACTTAAATTTGAATTTAATTAAAATATTCTAATTCTACAAAAAAAAAAAATTACATTATTGATATACAGAGTATATTTGAACGAACTTCTCCATGAAAACAACCAAGAGAAAAATAATAAGAAAATTAAACGACACTATAAGTCAGAACTAACAATTAATTTGAATTTTAACTACTTTGAGCTGGATTTTTTTTTATATATTTTTCTTCTAAATTCCTTATAATAGTATAATGATTTTTACACGGTTGTTTTATGACATGTTATGATATATAGTAAAGTATTGTCTATTATAATTACTATTTTAAAAGATATATAATATGATTATGATGGATTTTATGTGATATTTAATTTTTAACGTTAATATTTTTAAAGAAAATGCTTTAGAGAATGTTTAGTATAAGTTTCTCCATAGTTATTTATAAGTTAGCTTCATAACTTTTTGTCTTTACATGTACATAAATCAAGTTTAGTTTATTAAAAAAGTATTTATTTATTTTTATTTTTTCAAAGGTGTCAATCATTAGATTTAAACTTACGATTAACCAAAATCTTTACTACCATCATCTCCTTTGGACCACTAGTCATAGGGAAGTGCTTTCACTTTAGTGTTTTTTTTCTTAAAAATATATTAAGGATTTGAGAGAGAATAAATTAAATCTTATATTAATTTTTACAAATTTTATTTTCAAATTTATTTTCACTTAGCTCCAAATCTATTCAAATAAACAAAAAAAAAATTATTTTCAAATCCTTTCAATTACTCTCCTCCAAATTCACTCAAGTAAACAAGGTATAAGAAAACTTACCTTTTTGTTATTCTTTTAATCTGTGAGTGATTTTAACTTCTCATTCAACCATGAAAGTTTTGTGCAATAAAGTGATTTGTATGATAATTACTTGCAGGTTTTGGCAACTTATTGGGATGCCTTGTAGACATGCAACATGCAATTTGTGCAGGTTACTGTCATCTATAGCTTAAGATGCCACAATTTAACTCAATCACAACCATTTTTAGAAGTAATGGGATAAACATTTCAAAATAAAATGCTTAAGAATTTTTGTTAGTCTTCAAAATTTGAAGAGTTAATTAGGAAAGAAAAAAAAAATACTTTTGAGAATTAAATTAATGGTTATGTCAAAATAGCTGTTATGAAAATTAATAATTTTTAGTTATCTATAAGTGTAAGGAAATTATCAGTGTTTTTCAGTTGAGTTTTATAGTAAGTATTCTCTTTTTGACAAGGGAGAGGAGGAGACATGTGCATTCACTTTATTTGCTTTTAAATAGATAGGATGAGATTTGGGAAAAAAAAAGAAGAGGATGATAAGAAAGATAAGCTTTTGAGATTTGTGTGAAATTAAACATAATTGATGTCTTTTTTATTCAGAATTGATTGTGGATATTCCTTTATTATAATAATAAATTTATAAACATAATTTTAAAATAAAAAGTAAAATTGTTTATAACAAATATGCATTACAATCCTCTTTTTAAGATTACATAATTTTTTTCCAAAATATAAACTTCATATAATGAAGAGGAAATATGGAATATACAAAAAGAAATATATACAAATATAGTTTACATTCCTCATACATCTTAGTCTCACTGTTACTTAGGGGTGGACAAATCCAACTGAACTGTACTGCACTGCTAAAAACTAAAGTGAACTGTAAAACAACTGAACTATATTTTGTTTTATCAAACTGAAAAACTGTAATGTAGTATGAACTGAACTGAACTATTAACTGAACTGTAAACTGCATTAACTGAACTGTAAACTAAACTAAACTATTAACTGAATTGTAAATTACACTAACTGAACTATTAACTAAATTGTAAACTACACTATTTTAACTAAACTACAATATAAACTGAACTGAACTAGTAACTATACTAATTTTAAACTGAATTGTACTAATTTTTAAACTAAATAGTATAACAATACATGTTCTTTTTAATTGAAAATTATTTTAATATTTATTTTATTTTATTCATAAATGTCTAATAAATTGATTTTTAATTATTTAAT
>NC_028357.1:47250400-47273355 GCF_000741045.1 Vigna radiata var. radiata
ATTTTTTATTTTTATTGATAAAAATATAAATTTTGTGATAAAAAGTTGTTTTAAAAAATTAATTATTATTTTTTTATGTGAACAGTTATTTTTATTAATATTTTATTATTAAATAAAGTTTTTTTGATAAGATGAAATAATTGAACTGAAATTAGAGAAGATGTAAGAGTAGATACAGTTCTCACACTTAACTGAACTGTAACGGTTATCAGTTCAGTTTTTAAAAACTGAACCATAAGATAGTATACTGAACTGCTGTTAATAGAAATGGATCACTTATTTTTAGTACAATATAGTACAGTTAACTGCAGTACACTACAGATCAGTTATTTTTGTCCAGCTCTACTCTTACTTTGTATTATTTTCTGTTTACATATAACATACCATTATAATATATGGATAAATCACAAACAACAAACAATAGAATAAGATAATCCAATTAAAATAAACCAATACAAATATCTTTATGAATTAAATACTAACAAAGTTAAAAAATCTCATCAAATTACCATTCAATACCCTAAACTTAATTAGTATAGCACTTCTTCCCTAATAGTCACTATATTATCATCATCCACAAAAAACACATTTTATTTCAAAAACTTTAATATAAATAAAATGTGACTATTTTATCTTAATTTGTATTTATGAAAACAATTACATTGAATGATTTTTAGAAAAGGTTTCAAAGAAATGATTTTTATATAATGGAAAACAATCGAGTATCATCTATAAAACTATTATTGCTCTTAATCGATTAGGTCCTTATACATCAAACCATTTCTTTAAAGTCAATGCTTTCCTTTGGCGAACTGGAAAGTTTGAAAGCATGTTATCTCATCTTAAACCCTATATATTATAATCTCTAATAAATATATAAGGCTTCAGAAGCCAAGAAAATGGATTCTCTGTTTTTAAATTTAGATGCTTTTAAGCACTCATTGTGAAAAGTAAACTTAGTTATTCTTTCTAAATTTATATGCTTTTAAGCACTCATTGTGAAAATGGATTCTCTGTTTTTTAAACTTAGATGCTTTTATTACATTAATTCATATTGCTTAAATAGTAAATATTTTGATTATAAGAGGCCATAGTACTCAAAACAGAATTAATTTTCATGTCATGTTATTTTCTTATGATATATGTGTTAACTAAAAAAATGTCTCACATCAGAAAAAATAAGAAAAAATAAGAGATGGACATCAGTTTATATACACATAAGATACCTTTATTGATAAAAAGTTTTTTGGAGTGGTACTAAAAGTAAATCCGTGAGAGCTTGGTCATAGTTACTTATTTATCTTTGTAATTTGTTATTCATTTCAGCTCAACACTTACTATATCATTCAGTTTATTTAGATGCTTGTGGGTGTTATAGGCTTGGCCATAGTTACTTATTTGTCTCTGTAATTTGTTATTCATTTCAGCTCAACACTTACTATATCATTCAGTTTAGATGCTTGTGGGTGTTATACAGTTGGAACTACACCAATATGATGAAAAGATGTGTAACCACAGTTTCATTATGAATGGATGATGAGTGTATATATTCATTATACAGGAATAATGCCTCAAAGAAGGGATTAAGAAACCACCAGATGATTGGTGCGATGAACTAGGATGATTTATGAAGAAGAAGCACTGATATGCAGTGCTACTAAGGAAGCATATGTACCACCTTTGTTAAGTAAAGTCTCATGCTTTCCTTTCTCTGCAATGACTCCATATTCAACCACTGCAATTGAATCTGCATCCTTTATTGTGGATAACCTGTGAGCCACCACAACTGTGGTTCTATCCAGCCTCACTCTGTCAAGTGCATCCTGAACCATTCTTTCAGACTCAGCATCAAGTGCACTGGTGGCTTCATCTAGCAGTAATATTTTTGGACTCTTTACAATGGATCTTGCAATTGCCACCCTCTGCTTCTGTCCTCCTGATAATTGAATCCCTCTCACCCCCACTAATGTATCATATCCCTGTATATGCATATGGTGTTTAAATAGGTAGTTATTCAAAATTATACCATATAAGTTTATGTTGAACAGTGTGCAAGTTACCTGCTGCAAACTGCTAATGAACTTGTGTGCATTTGCCAGTTCTGCTGCAGCTACAATTTCAGCTTCTGTTGCATCACCACCTTTTCCATATGCAATATTGGCTCGAATGGTGTCATCAAACAACACAGGCTCCTGGCTCACCATACCCATCTGCTGCCTAAGCCATTTAAGTTGTAGCTTTTGCACTTCTGTTCCATCCAGTGTGATTTGACCTGAATCTGGGTCGTAAAATCTCTGTAACAGTGAGAGCATTGTTGACTTTCCACTTCCACTTTTACCTACCAGAGCAACAGTCTGCTTTCCATCAAAGTTTCAAACTCTTAGATTATTAAGAAAGTTTGTCTGAAAGAATCATGTCTTCCTATTTAAGCATCAAACCATTAAACAACGTGACTAGTTACCTCTCCTGCATGAATAGTCAAGGAAAGATCTTTGAGTACAAGAGCATTAGGCCTTGTTGGATACTTGAAAGTGACATGGTGAAACTCAATCTCTCCCTTCACTTCTTGTAATGTCATTCTAGATTCATCACTGGGATCTATTCTTGATTTCTGATCAAGAATAGCAAATATAGAAGCAACAGAACATTTTGCTTTACTGGCAGCTGGGGTCAGGAAGCCAGATTGCGACATTGCTATGGCTGCCATTATTATAACATAAAATACCTGGAGAATATGAACTTAGCTATTGAGTTGTCTGTGTTGTTTGATTTAAAAGAAATTGTAATTTATTTGAGGTACGTAGTACCTTATACTCTGTCAGCAAAAAAAATTAGATTATTAAAAAGCTTAAAACCTGAGATTGTTGTAAGGATAGAAACATAGGAAAATAACTCACACGGAAAACATCTGAGAATGATGCTTTGCCATTCTCAATTAGTCTTGCTCCAACATAAAAACCGCATGCATTAAAAGCGTACAGAAAGAAGATTGATAGACCAAAGCCGGCTCCGCTGATTAAACCTAGCTTTATACTTGTCTTGATTGGTCCTAAACATTTGTTCTGGTATAACTCCATCACCTTCTCTTCAGCACAGAAAGAGGCAACTGTTCTTATATTCCCTACTGCTTCATTTGCTACTTGACTTGCTTCCTCATATAGTTTCTGTGGAACATATAAAGCACAATAACATTGGTCCAAACACAAATAATATATAAGTAGTAATAATCAAACAAGGAAAGAAATTAATATACACAAAGATGTTGGATTATTGATCTAAAGTTTCCCTTCACCCTTTTCCCACTATCTATGTCTGAAATTTAGATATTTTCGAAAGGTTCCGTGGAAGTAATAGATAGTTTGATATCAGTAAGGTGCAAACCTTTGCATCTGTGCTGAAACATTGCATTGACTTCATTTGCAAATATCCATTTAGTAACACCAGTGGTACCAAAACTAGAATGATTAGAGAAAGTTGGCAGTTTGCCTGAAAGGCAATTACCAAGGCTGTCAATGCTGTCGAGATATCTTGAATCAACAAACCAAGAGCATCCCCAACCATAGTTCTAATGGAAGCTGCATCAGTTGACAGCCTTGCTCCAAGAACTCCACTTGAATTTTCAGCTTTATCAAACCAGCTCATTTCCATGTGAATTATTTTCTCAAAGCACATTAGCCGGATCCTTTTTATCAACTTAGAACCAGCTACACCAAAGAAGTAGGACCTTAATGGAATAAGTATGAAGGCAGCGATACCAAGGGCAACAAATATTAATGACCAAAACTTTGAGTCTTTACGGAGTTCATCTGCAGGCTCAAGGAAAGTGTTTATCATGTTAGAAAGCAAAAGCCCCATAGTGGGTTGTACTGCGCCAGTTGCTGCGGCTGCTAGAGTTCCCATGAGTAACACTAGGATTTCAGGTTTGTTAAGATAAGCAATGCGGAAAAACGAAACTTCTCGAGGCGTATGTGATGTTGCTGACGGAAGAACTTCAGGCCATTCTTTTGGTGTTTGAAAGCGATCTGGTGTGATAGGCATGGCATTGGACGTTTTGAATGAGTGCTGACTGCTGTTTTCTCTTCCAGATGATTGATCGCTGAAAGTTAGAGGCAAAGAAAATTGTTGGCTCAATTGTTGTTCAGAATCTATTAAGTTTTCTGGCCGGCCTGAGTCGTTTGCTTCATGCTGTTCTGACTCCCTTCTAATTTCTTGCAATCTAATGAGCTGGCTAAAAGCTCCATCAGGATCATTAGTAAGTTCAGCATATGAACCTAATCAGTTGAAAATATGTAAGGGAGAAGCATATGTACATCTCAAAGAAATTGAAGATGTGTGTGGGGAGAGAATGACTTGAAAACATACTGTTATACTGAGTGTCACTTCGGTGGCAAGAGAATATATATTAGTATGTATACCTTTTTCTTGTAGTTTTCCTTTATGAATAACTGCAATGATATCAGAATTCCTGATCGTGCTTAAGCGATGGGCTACAATGACAGTTGTTCGGTTGATCATAATTCTGTCTAGTGTCTCTTGCACCACTCTCTCTGATTCTACATCAAGAGCACTTGTGGCTTCATCAAGGAGAAGAATTCTTGGGTCTTTTAGAATTGCTCTTGCTATAGATATTCTTTGTTTTTGACCACCAGAGAGCTGAGTTCCACGCTCGCCGACCATTGTGTCAAGCCCCTAAACAAACTCACAATGTTAAGAAAATAATGAGATAAACATGCCTCTTGATGAATACAGCAAATTTTAAGAAGTTGAAAGATGAATTGTGAGCTCACATGTTGAAATTCATCAATGAACTTAATAGCATTAGCAAGCTCAGCTGCAGCTCTGATTTCTTCTTCTGTTGCCCCATCCTTACCATAGGCAATATTTTCTTTAATGCTACCAGTAAAAAGGACTGGTTCCTGGCTGACAAGGCCTATTTTCTGTCTGATCCATTTCAATTGAAATTCTCTGAGGTTGATGCCGTCAATGAGAACTTCACCGGTTTGCGGATCATAAAATCTTTCAATCAAACTAATAACTGTTGATTTCCCACTGCCACTTTGCCCTACCAATGCTGCAGTAGTGCCACTTGATATTGAAATTGAAAATCTATTGAATATTTGTTCATCAGGTCTTGAAGGATAACTAAAGCAAACCTCCCTAAGTTCTATATCTCCTGAAATGTCATCTAGTTGTTGACCAGAAGAGTCATAAGCATCAATATCTGGCTGCCTCTTTATTGTTTCAAACATTTTAAAGGCAGCAGCTTTTCCTGCAGAAAATGCTGTTAAGCTTGGAGATGCCTGCCCCAGACGCCTGCAACATAAAATTATACCAGAAAATGTTATCACAATTGCCAGCCAAGCTTGGAACAGAGGTTGAAAGATATTGATTGATGCATCCACAATATAGAAGGTAAAGCAGAGAAGATAACATACAAACAACCAGTCGTTATTGCCCAAAACACACCAATGACTTGTCCTCCTGAGTAACCTTTCTCTAATACCATCTTCCCTCCAAACCATACTGCCAAACCATAAGTGCAGATTGAAAATAGTTGAAATGAAGCCATGCCAAAACCACTAACCACGCCCTCTTGCACTGAAATCCTGTAAGCTTTAGTTAAGTATCGATTGTATTGAGCTATAGCTTGCTTCTCACCTGTAAATGACGCAACCTGCAAGGGAATAATGCATGTATGACACTCTTGTAGCGAGGAAAATAAAAGCAAAATAAGGTATATTCTGAATGTAAGCATACAGTTCGAATTGAACCAATTGTCTGCTCCACTACAGTTGCTGCCTCAGAATAAGCAGCTTGTCCTCGAGATGCCATCTTTGAAAAAGCTAAGCTCATCATGGAACCAGAGAGGACAAGAAGAGGAACAGAAGAAAGAAGGACAAGGCTCAGAAGCCAACCCTTGGTGAAGGCTAAGGTTAGGGCTCCTAGAAAACTTGACACACTCTGTATGAACTTTCCTACCTGAGATATCACCCAAAAAGAGAACGAAAAATTTAACTCCAATAATAGTTTGATGAGATTGTGATGATTTTGGATTTGAAGAGTGGTTCGTTAATACCTTCTCTCCCATGGCTTCTTGAATAAGAACTGTGTCCCCTGACATCCTTCCAACAACCTCTCCACTGTTGGTTTCCTTGTCAAAGAAACTGATATCTTGCCTCAAAATTGCTTTGAGGTATAAGCCTCTTATTCTTGCAGCTTGTCTCTCCCCAGTGATCACCCAGCAAGACACCTCTGCAAAATTTAAGAATGTGTCACTGAGTACCTCTTGCCATATTTATATTAAATTTATTCTATCTTTACAGTAAGAAAAATCAGCTGAGTATTTGGCATGCTTACGCAAGAATGCTGCTAGAAAGGCAACTGCGCCTATGGATGCAATCTTCAGAGACACCTGATGATGAAACGAAACTCGAAAGGTTATGACATGAAACTAAGCAGAATTTCAAGTCTAAATTTTTGCTTTGAAACTTAATTCATGCAAAGACAGTTATAAGCTAGTAAGAAGCTTATATAATATCAGTATTTTTCTCCTTTCTCCTTTTCAGTCCTACAACTTTTTTCTTTTGTTTTCTCTAGCAAGTTTTCAAATCATTCCTCTCACACTATTTTCATAGTTTCTTTCCAAAAGACATTTGACAGCATTGATTATTAATGAACAGGATCTAGGGATTACCTTAGAAACTTCATGAAGTACTTGTTTATTATCAACATGTCCTCCCAAGGCATCAATCGCATCTCCAACAAATATAGCCAGTGAAGGCGTACAGATTCCATTAGCAACAGCACTTATTGCCCCAACAAGCATCAGAAGAGAGTCCTGAGAGTCTGCAAATGAGAAAAGTTTGTAAAAGGGTACTGTTTTGTTGATTTCATTCTTCACCTTGTTTTCCTTGGAATCCTGCATCATGTCAACCATCTTTTCTGTTGTATATTTGGACCCTTGAACTTGTGTTTGATCACTTGTTGCTATCATCTCAATTGAAGTCATATCTGCATCCAAGGAAAACTTCTCTTGGTTTTCAACTTGCAAACACCACTGAAAAACCTCTGCACAAGACTGTTGTGCACTTCAGTGGTAACGCAGCCAAATTTAAAATTAGAATGAAATCCAAAAGTATATCTATGATGTGTTTTCCAAATGCCATGTATTATAATATTTAAATTCTGAGCTAAGAAATCATATGCTGCCACATTAAAATCCTCTTATTCATCAATGTCATTCTTTTTGCTTCCATGTCAAAGCATTCAACTTGCTAACATATAGACCACTACTCCAATAGTGTGGTCGGCCACACTGAAGATCTTGTGTTGCTCCATAATAAGTGTTTTCTAAAATTAGTGCAGCTAATAGTGTGTACACTGATAATGAACAAACGGGCTGAGATTCAACTGTCAGGTTACTCCGTCATCCTAATATGACTATTGCAGTGTGAAAAGGTTTATTAGTCAATTTCTGGATAATTATTTTTCAGAAAAAAAAAAAAAAAACTAATGAACTAGTTTTATGGGAGTATTTTTTTTTTGTCTATAAAACTTAAATTCAATTTCTTATATTTAAGAGTTAAACCTCATTTCACTCACATTACCAACTTGTTAATTTCTTTCTTAGTATTTAAAGTATCTAGAAAAAAATAATTATACTTTTCACATGAGAAGTTTCTTTTGGAGCAATTAAGAAGAGTTTACATCTATAAAACTTTTCTATTTTTTCCTTGAAAAATCAATTTTAACTACCTAAATATATTTTTCTCGTGTGTCTCATAAGTTAAATATTTCAGTTCATTTTTTTTTTATTTCTAAATATTTATTTTGATAACAGTTGGAACATTTTTCATAATATTAGGATAAATTATATTTAAGTTTAATTAAGTTTTAAGTACATAAATTTACATGTTTTTAATTTAATTTTTATTAAAAAAAAATTCATTTTATGAAGAAAATGTCTCAAACTCTGGTGTTTTATTTCTTATTAAAATAAAACCATCCTCTTATTTTATAAGACTTTTTTTTTTCTAGTTTTAGATCCTTAAATTTTAAACTATTCTTTTAAAATTGATCATGTCTAATCCCAAGAGTAATTTATATATCATTTTCTAAAAGACATTTTAAAGCACTCCAAAACTATTTTTTCAATCCTCTTCAAATTATAATTTTGACTAAAATTTGTATTAAAAAATTATATAAAAAAAAGAGTTAATAAAATATAGTTTATAAATTTAGCTCTGTTTTCTTTTTTAATAATTCTCATGTCAAACATCACTATTATTACATGAAAATATATAAAAGAAAAATTAAATTAACAAAACATAATAGGTTGGGTTAAAAGTAAATCGCCGTCTGTGGGGATCGAACCCACGACCACGTGGTTAAAAGCCACGCGCTCTACCACTGAGCTAAGACGGCACTGCTGAAGATTTAGTTTTGCTTATTGTTAATTAATTAATTTAACAAAAACTTTCCATTTCATATTTTATTCACCAAGTTATTCTGCTCATAATAATATGCAAAAAATAAAAGGTAAATGCATTGATATAGAAGTTCTAACTTTGAAGTTAATGAATGAAAAAAATTTAGGATCCATTATTTTGATACCTTATATTTGACACTCATTTGACACTGTCACGTGTCAACATGTTATTGGTTATTTTTTTTTTTTTAAATTTGGTCTGAAAAATGCAGAGGTTTTCAGAGAAATTGTTTTCCTTTTCTACCCCTGGGCATTTTGAGTTTGAATGTGAAGGATTGGTTCTCTCTCAGAATTGGTTTCTCTCTCACATTTATCGTGTTCTCCATTAGCGGTCACAGACTCCTCTTCTCCACTGTCGTCGTCTCCATTGCTCTCCAGTGGTCTGAAATGGCAAGTTCCGGATTGGAGCATCGCTGGACGAAGGTAAGTACCTTTATTGTGGGTTTGGGTATTTGGATTTGTGTTTGGGTATTCGGTTTTAGGTTTGGGTTTAGGGTTTTTTTGTGGTTTCTTGTGGGTTGTGTATGGTGTTTGTTTGTTATTTGATTTTGATTGTTATTTTGTTATGGACAGTTGAGTGTGCGTCATTCATTTTCAACCATGTATATTAGCGCTCTCAACGAACGGTTGACAGAGGACCAAAGGGAAGTCATCTCCAAGACTCCATTTTTTTTGTTTTTAGAGTTCAGCGGTAAAGTGACATTGAATGCTAAACTTTTGTGTGAGTTAACCAAGACATGGGTGGATTCCACCAACTCTTTTTTATTGCAAACAAGCATTTCAATATCAATGAAAATGAATTTTGTTCAAGAATAGGATTGAGTGTAGATGGTGAAAGCATAAACTTGAAGCATTCTCCAGTGGGTAATAGTAAATGTGTGAAGTATTTAGGTCAGGACATAACCCATTTGAAATTCATTTTCAAATTTTTGTTGAAAAAACACAACGGAGCATCCGAGGGAAATCCCTATTGATTGGATTTCCATCAAGGGAAAATCTCTCCAACGCCCAGGCCTACAATATGATGAAAATCTTCACTAACACATATATCAGAATGTACAAAATTCATATAATTGACTTCAACAACTACAACAAATACAACAAATTTTACCTGCAATACCGCAACATTGCCACTTAGACTTAGCGAACTACGGATTTGTCCAGCCAATAATTTTTTCATGCCTTTATTCAAACTATCAACTAGGTGTTTATGTACACCGGTAGCCCAATCATATAAACAGAGGCTATCTAGGTCATCTAACACTCTTGATGGCATGTTTGCTACTACCTTAGACTTTCTAGGAAAGAAAAACACAACCAAACAAACAAATATATACAACCTACAAACAACATCAATGTCTGTGTT
Source organism: Vigna radiata var. radiata (assembly GCF_000741045.1). Taxonomy (NCBI): domain Eukaryota; kingdom Viridiplantae; phylum Streptophyta; class Magnoliopsida; order Fabales; family Fabaceae; genus Vigna; species Vigna radiata. The sequence goes on from NC_028357.1 coordinate 47,260,255, forward strand.
TTTGTCTAAAACAATCACATTAAACGCGTCAACCAAGTCATTCAAAGACGTGNTTTTTCTGTTAAACATTTCTCCAACCAAACCTTCTATACATTCATCAAACGGTACTTCTAAACCACCTATACCTAAACCCGTCGTCATGAAAACATCTAAAACGCTAAATGGAACCAACTGATGACTTAGCCTAAAGCTAACGTCATGCCCGGCCCCCCGACATACCATCACCTTAATTAACTCACAGTTTATGTCCACCTTTTCACGTAGGTACACACACCACCTGAAAGGTGTCTCACAAATTCGTAGAACATGATCTTCTCTCAACAAACGATTCATTGCAATGATATAAGATGTATCCAAAGAAGTACGAACCCTCCACTACAACACATAAAGAAAACATTGTTAATATTAACAACAAATTATCCAACTAAATAATAGTAACAAACTTTATCTTACATTTGGGATTGAGGAAGCCATTCCAACTGAACTCAAAATCAAAACACCAAAGAGGCCAAATATCAATACTTGGTTAGGGTTTACAAAAATAAAATTAACCCCTAAACAGCAACATTATAATGAGAAGCGAACTGATTTATAAAAACCCAAACCACCAAAACGCGACAATGGCAGCAAATGAGGAAACAAACACGACCACCAACCAAACCAAAAACCACAATGCCACAGTACGGGCTTACCTTCTCAATGATCGTCTTTCCCTGGTTGAGATAAAACGAAAGCAATGCAGCAATGGAGAGAACCCAGCAATGGAGATGGTGGCAAACGAAGAGCAAAGACGTTGGAGAGAAGGCGAAAGTGTTCTCAGCAAAAGTGAAACGAAAATGAAACCGCCAATTCCAAAATGATATTCAAAGTTTTATTATTCCACTTCTACCCCCGACACTTTATTAAAAAACCTGCTTCAGTATATAAAAAATCACCCAATAGAAATTTGACACCTGGACAGTGTCAAATTTATGTCAAATTTGGGTGTCAAACAAACATTTTCCAAAAATTTAATAATTTAACCAAAAATAGAAATAGGCATATATCATTACTAAATTATCTATATTACCGAATTTTGTTTTCCCAATATATACAGAAAAACTAATGATCGTAAAATATCCCAAGCATTAAATAAATTAATTAGATTCTGTAACATATTTCGAGAAAATTTCGGTACAAATTAGTTTATAGAAGAATGCAACATTTAATTTTCACAAGTAGTATTTAGAAAACGACCATTCTGTTTATGTAATTAGAATATTTATATGGTTTAAAAAATATTCATGTCCCGACTGACTTTTATTTTGACGATTCAATATTTCTTTTGAGGGTTGAATAATTTTTTCGAGGACTCATTTTTTTTTTAATTTCAAAATAGACATCTAATAAATTAAATAATTGGTTTAAATACATACCAAAGACATATTTATTAATATTTCAACCTTTTTATTATGGTGGTTCTTCTTAAATATTTTAAACTTTTCTTTTGTTATCAAAACTCAATTTTTATTATAACTTATAATAATAATTATTGGGAGAGTAAAAACAGAATGAGAAATACATAAAGCAAATATTTAAGAAGCTATCAGATGATTGGTGCAATGAACTAAAAGTGTCTATGATGAAGCAGCAGTGATATGCAGTGCTACCAACGAATCATATGCACCACCTTTGTTAAGCAAGGTGTCGTGCTTTCCTTTCTCTGCAATGGCTCCATTTTTAACCACTGCAATTAAATCTGCATCCTTTATGGTGGATAACCTGTGAGCAACCACAATTGTGGTTCTGTCCACCCTCACTCGATCAAGTGCATCCTGAACCACTCTTTCAGACTCAGCATCAAGTGCACTTGTGGCTTCATCTAGTAGTAATATTTTTGGACTCTTCACTATGGCTCTTGCAATTGCCACCCGCTGCTTCTGCCCTCCAGACAGTTGAATCCCTCTCTCCCCCACTAATGTATCATAACCCTGCATAATTATTCATATGCTGTTTAGATCGCTACTAATTCAAAATTTACAATAAATGTTTTTCTTGATTGCCATCTAGGTTACCTGCTGCAAACTGCTAATGAACTTGTGTGCATTTGCCAGTTCTGCTGCAGCTATAATTTCAGCCTCTGTTGCATCACCACCTTTTCCATATGCAATATTGGCTCGAATGGTGTCATTAAACAACACAGGCTCCTGGCTTACCAGACCCATCTGCTGCCTAAACCATTTAAGTTTTAGCTTTTGGATTTCTGTTCCATCTAGTGTAATCTGACCTGAATCTGGGTCGTAAAATCTTTGTAACAAGGAGATCACAGTTGACTTTCCACTTCCACTTTCACCAACTAGAGCAACTGTCTGATATCCATCAGTGTAATCAAACTATTACATTCTCATTTAGGAAAAGGTTGTCCGTGATAATGACATGTTCCTATGATGAGATTTATGCACACAAAAAAAAAAAAAAAAACAGATTATTTTGCGAGTTACCTCTCCTGCGTGAATGGTCAAGGAAAGATCTTTGAATACAGGAACATGGGGCCTGGTTGGATACTTGAAAGTGACATGGTGAAACTCGATATCTCCCTTCACTTGTTCCAATGTCATTCCTGAATCGTCACTGGTATCTATTATTGATTTCTGATCAAGGATAGCAAATACAGAAGCTGCAGAACTTTCTGCTTTACTTGCAGCTGGGGTCATGAAGCCAGATTGTGACATTGCTATAGCTGCCATCGAGAGAGAAAAAAATACCTGAAAAATTAGGAAAATAATTGTTCAAGGCTAGAAGAGTGTGATTATCTTAGCTCTTAAACTATCTATCTTTTCTATTTATTTGAGATATGCTTATTACACTTTGTGAGAACAATTGAGAGAATCAGATGAGTAAAACGCTTCATATCTAAGATAATGACGATAATAGGACAATAACTTACACGGAAAACGTCTGAGATTGATGTTTTTCCCTTCTCTACAAGTTTAGCCCCAGCATAAAAACTACATGCATAAACCGAGAACAGAAAGAACAGTGATAACCCAAAACCCGTTCCGCTGACTAAACCTTGCCTTATACCTGTCTGGATGGGTCCTGCACATTTTGTATGGTATAACTTCATCACCTTCTCTTCAGCACAGAAAGCGGCAACCGTTCTGATATTCCCTACTGCATCATTCGCTACTTGGCTTGCTTCCTCATATAGTTTCTGTGAACATGCATATAGACCATTGATCAAATGATATCAGTGTAAGGTCATCTATTTGGATAAAACTCACCATAAGCACTTACACATTTAAACTTTTCCTATGAGTAAAATCAACTTGTACAGGAACTTTACAGTCTATAAGTTGATATTTATATCCGAAATTTACATATTTTTGAAAGGTTTCATGATAGAAAACAATAGTTTGGTACCAATAAGGCACAAACCTTTGCATCTGTGCTGAATCCTTGCATGGACTTCATTTGCAGATGTCCATTTAGAACTATTAGAGGTACCAAAACAAGAACTATGAGAGAAAGCTGCCAGTTTGCGTCAAAGGCAATTACCAAGGCTGTAACCACAGTAGCAATATCTTGAACCAGCAAACCAAGAGCATCCCCAACCAAAGTTCGAATAGAAGCTGCATCAGTGGACAGCCTTGCTCCAAGTGCTCCACTTGAATTTTCGGCTTTATCGAACCAGCTTATTTCCATGTGAATTATCTTCTCAAAACACATTAGCCGGATTCTTTTTATTAACTTACAACCAGCTACAGAAAAAAAGTAGGACCTTAATGGAAGAAATATGAAGGCACCCACACTAAGAGCAACAAATATTAGTGCCCAAAATTTTGAGTCTTTCCGGAGTTCATCTGCGGGCTCAAAGAAAGTATTTATCATGTGGGAAAGAAGGAGCCCCACGGTGGGTAGTATTGCCCCTGTTACTGCTGCTGCTAGAGTCCCCAAGAGTAACAATGGGATTTCAGGCTTGTTAAGATAAGCAATGCGGAGAATTGAAATTTCCTTAGGTTTATCTGATGCTGCTGAAGGAAAAGCTCCAGATCCTCCTTCTGAGGTTTCAAAGTGATCTTGCGTGGTGGGCATGGCATTTGATATTCTGAATGAGTTCTGACTGCTGCTTCCTCTTCCAGATGATCCCCGGCTTAAAGATTGAGGGAAAGAATACCGTTGGCTCGGTTGTCGTTTAGAATCTACCAAGTTTTCTGGCCTGCTTAAGTAATTTGCATCATGCTGTTCTGACTCCCTTTTAATTTCTTGCAATCTAACGAGCTGGCTAAAAGCTCCATCAGGATCTTTAGTGAGGTCTGCATGTGTACCTAATCATTGGAAATAAATAAGCATGCATATGTCAAGGAAAATTGAAGATGTGTTTGAGGAGTGAATGAATGACTTGAAAGCGGATTTGTTATACTAGTTTCATTTCTCGGCAACATTGTACGTATACCTTTTTCTATGACTTTTCCTTGATGAATAACGGCAATGACATCAGCATTCCTTATTGTGCTAAGGCGGTGGGCAACAATGACAGTTGTTCGGTTGATCATAATTCTGTCTAGTGTCTCTTGCACCACTCTCTCTGATTCCGCATCTAGAGCACTTGTAGCTTCATCAAGGAGCAGAATTCTTGGGTCCTTCAGAATTGCTCTTGCTATAGATATTCTTTGCTTTTGACCTCCAGAGAGTTGAGTTCCATGCTCTCCAACCATTGTGTCAAATCCCTAAACTCATAATTTTACAAAATTAATTAGATAGAACAGCCTCTTAGTGAAACAAAAATATATACACTCCAAATTTCAAAAGATGAATGATGAATCCTGAGCTCACATGGGGAAATTTATCTATGAAATTAGAAGCATTTGCAAGTGCAGCTGCTGCTCTTATTTCTTCATCTGTTGCCCGTTCCTTTCCATAGGCAATATTCTCTTTAATGCTGCAAGTAAAAAGAACTGGCTCCTGGCTGACAAGGCCAATTTTCTGTCTGATCCACTTCAATTGAAATTCTCTGAGGTTGATACCATCAATGAGAACTTCACCAGCATTTGGATCATAAAATCTCTCAATTAAACTGATAACCGTTGATTTCCCACTGCCACTTTGCCCTACCAATGCTGCAGTAGTGCCACTTGATATTGAAATTGAAAATCTATTGAATATCTGCTCATCCGGTCTTGAAGGATAACTAAAACAAACCTCCCTAAGTTCTATATCTCCTGAAATGTCATCTAGTTGTTGACCAGAAGAGTCATAAGCATCAATATCTGGTTGCCTCTTTATTGTTTCAAACATTTTAAATGCTGCTGCTTGTCCTGCAGCAAATGCAGCTAAGCTTGGAGATGCCTGTCCCAGAGACCTACAAATAAAATTATCGGAAAGTGTATCAAATTTTCTTGGAAAACTTTCGAGAGAGGTTGTAAGATATCAGTTGATTCATCCATCTTCAATGTATATGGTAAAGCAGAAGCTAACTTACATAGAGCCCGTCAAAACTGCAAAAAACACACTAATGACTTGTCCTCCTGTATAACCTTTCTCTATAACCATCTTCCCTCCAAACCAAATTGTCAAACCATAGGTACAGTAAACAAATAAACGAACAAAACCAAAGCCAAACCCACCAGCCAAACCCTCTTGCACTCCCACTCTGTAAGCTTTTGTTAAGTATTGATTGTATTGAGCTATAGCTTGCTTCTCTCCGGTAAATGACGCTACCTGCGTTGGAGCAATGTGTATCTTTTAATGTAATGCTCACTCGAAACGTGAAAAAGATAAACAATGGAAAGGGCATTCTGAAGGTTGGCATACAGTTCGAATTGAACCAATTGTCCGCTCTACTAGAGTTGCTGCTTCGGAATAAGCTGCTTGTCCTCGGGATGCCATCTTTGCAAAAGCAAAGCTCATTATGGAACCAGAGAGGACAAGAAGAGGAAGAGAAGATAGAAGCACAAGGCTTAGAAGCCAACCCTTGATGAATGCTATGACTATACCTCCAAAAAAACATGCCACATATTGGATGAATTTTCCTACCTGAGATAATCACCCAAAAAAAAACAAAAGAAAAGGCTAACTTCAAAGTTTGTTTGTATCATTGTTCGATGAAAGGGTTTAATTTCTATGCACTGTTAATAAAACAATACACTGCTAGTTCAAAATCACAACATTTATGACTTTTAAGTGGTCTGTTAATACCTTCTCTCCCATGGCTTCTTGAATAAGAACTGTGTCCCCTGACATCCTTCCAACAACCTCGCCACTGTTGGTTTCCTTGTCGAAGAAGCTGATATCTTGCCTCAAAATTGCTTTGAGGTATAAGCCTCTTATTCTTGCAGCTTGTCTCTCCCCAGTGATTACCCAGCAAGACACCTCTGCAAAATTGAAGAATGTGAAAAATACTTGCTATTTTATATAAAGCTAAATTGTATTTCTACTTATGCAGTAGGAATAATAATCTGAGAATTTGGCATGCTTACGGAAGAATGCTGCAAAAAAGGCACCTGCACCTATGGCTGCAAACTTCATAGATGCCTGAGCATGAAACAAAACTCGATGGGTTATGGCATGGAAACAAGGAGAAATTTGAATCCAAACAGTTCATCTCACACTTATTCTTGTGGAATCAGATACCCTCAGGTTTATTGAGCAATAGAATCTCACTAATAAGCAGTGGGAATATGATAGAAAAAAATTTAGACAAAAACTACTTTGCACTTATCCGGTTGCAACAAAAATGTGAGACAACTTAAAGCGCAATACTGTACACCTGATTTTCACCCATCTCACGATTTTCATATTTTCCTTCTGATAGATAGTTTCACAACATTGATTTTTAAATGAAAGGGAGCTAGGAATTACCTTGGATACTTCATGAACTACTTCTTGTTTATTATCAGCATTTCCTCCGAAAGCATCAATAGCATCTCCAATAAGTATAGTCATTAAAGGCATAACGATGCCATTAGCAACAGCACTTATTGCCCCAACAAGCATCAGAAGACAATCCCAATAGTCTGCAAAGGAGAAAAGTTTGTAAAAAGGTACTGTTTTATTGCTTTCATGCTTCGCCTTGCTCCTGTTGGAATCCTGCTGCCTGTCATCCGTTTCTTGGGTATTTTCAGGACCTTGAACTGCTGGATCATCACTTGTTGATCCTGTCATCTCAGTTGAAGTCCTTTGTGCATCCAAGCTGGCCTCTGCCACCATTGCCCCAACCAAAACCTCTCTCGGTTCACAACTTACAAACAACCTAAAACCAGCTGCTGAAGAAAGATCACTGGTTTGAATCAGCAACTCCCTTTTAGTTTTTCCGTCTAAGCTCACCACTCGAAGAACCTAATAGCTCCTTAGATGTCAAAAACTGCAAAAAGTAGTTGACTTAACCAAAGTCAAGAATAGAAACGAATGAAAATTGAAGGATGACACCAGAAGAATAGTTAGTTAGCTGGGAAATCAGAATTAAGCAAAAAGAATTAAGGTGAAAGCAATACTTGCAAAACCAAAAATCCAACATAAGTGATCAAAGCACATTCAACATGAAAACATGTATCATACATAATAAAGCAAACGTCATTCTTATTCATTTGTTATTGTCATTGTTATTTTCTTGAAGAAGCAAAAGCCACCCGAAACGAACCTTTTTGCAAACATGATATACAAATGCTTCCCGCGTTCTCAAAATGCTGCAAAGAACTATAAAGCAACAGGGGAATGAAGGAAAACCACAATATTGATGAAAACCATCTGGCAGTAGCCCACTGCTGCAAGTTAACTAGGCTCATCTTTAAATCATGAGATAAAGAAAAAGAACAAAACAGAATTAGATGCCCATTAGCAAAGGTAATAGTTTATGTACGGTTTAAATGCATCATGGAACAAGAGCTCTCTGTTATAAGCATCACACGTGGAGGTTATAATCACCCCAGAACTAAATTTAAAATATGAGCAATGTTCTAAAAGCAATGGTCAAAAGAAGAAGTATATGTTAGAAGTATAACGTACTAAAACTGAAAAAAAAATTTGCTGCTTGTTAAAGTATATATTCAGATTATGATTCCTTGACAAGTGATCAAGGATGGTTGTTAGCATTTGCCGTAAATATAGTGTGCTAAAATTTAGATTAAACATCAAGTTTAGTACTGTTGTAGATTATCCAAGAAATAATTTTCTCTGATTTATTCGTATTAGCGAAGCAGATGAAAGAAAGTTTGAGGGTAAATTAATTAATATATATGCACCCAAAAGACTAATGAATGTTTGGTTAAATTTGAAATCAGGACTATTAACCAAATTTTGATTGACTTTATATCTCTGGTCCACTGGAAGTGCTTATACGTTTGTTCAACAAGGCATTCATAACTAATTATTATTATGATATCACTAATGGACTATGATAACGAGTTGGCATAAAAAATTAATGAATCACAATTCATCAGTAACAAAGTCAAAACTGTATTCCTTTGTGATGGCTGATTATCGAAAGATTTACAGCATGAGAATTTTTTTCTCTCTCCCATCAACTGTAAAGAATCTCTGCAAGATTGAATACATGATGTAAAATTGAAATATGAAAGTATTTGTTTGTTGACTTCTTTAAGACATTTGTGCTCAAACATTGAGTTGAAACTCAAAAGCTCAGGTTGCCATGTACTTTTATTCAGTCACCAATTCTTTTTCCTATTAATGTTAGTATTATACTATAGGGTAGGTATCCACTTTTGGTTTCATTAGTAAACCTGTCTCTCTGCATGAGAGAATAGATTTGGAGGAATGAAAATGAGCGACTTTAAAGGAAAACTAAGAGACAAGAGAAGTTGTTTCATTTAAAAGAAATGAAAAAGACAAATAAGGTTGTTTGAATTAAGAAAAAGAAAAATCGTATTTTGACACTCAAAAGTTTTCTCTTTCTTTCGTTTGATTATATCTTTTATTAATAAAATATTATATTTAATAAATACAAATATAAACTTAAAGACTAACAAGAACCCATGAAAATGGAGAGGCTCAAAAACACCTCAGAATTCTTATAATCAATTCCATGAGACAAGTTGAACGAAGGGGAATTGATTCCATAAAGCTGTGCTGGACAGTATAATCGATTAGGTAACCAATTTCATGAGCTTGAAATCGAATAAGTGGAATGTGTAACCTTGGTCCAAATGATACATCATGGATCAATCACACAATGACACGTATGATAATATTTAAATAATTGTAAAAAAATGTTGTCTAAGCATCTTTATCCGTAGTATTAAGATGTATAAAGAGTAACAGTAATAAGTTTATAGAAAAATTAGTGAATAAAAGTGTATTTAGTTTAACCTATACGTTGCCTGGATGGGCATTGAATAAGGTCGGAATGAATAGACAAAGACATAAAAGTAGGGAGTAAATGCAGCTGCTGTTTTTGTTTTTGTTTTCGTCCTTTGCTACTCTCTGATTTGACCTCAGACAGATACTTGGGGACCGCATCGTCCTTCTATTTTTATATAAACACCTATTTTTAACGTACAATCTTTGTTCTCCTATAAATATGGTACTGCTGTCTTATTTTATGGGTAGGACGGCTACGTCTACCACCTTCCAAGCTAAACAAATAAATACATAAAAAAATAACCTAATTTTATACTAATCTTCACTCTCAATCTACCATTAAATTAATTGCTTCCTTATAATTCCAACAGATTATTCAACAAATATCTCAATCGGTTATCTTCTCAAGAATTCAAAACTTCAATATCCCTATAATCATATTGCTATCTTTAATTATTCCTATTTATTACTACAATTTTTTTTATTTTATTATTCATATTATTATTTATAATTATTTTGTATTATTATTATTATTATTATTTGTTATATAAATTTATTTTTATTGTTAGTATTAGTGAAAAAGAGACCTTTTCGTGTTACTTTTTAATTTTAAAATATAATTAAGAGTAAAACAGTTCTTTAGTGAGAGAAGAGTTGTTGAACTTGGATTAATATAGGAACTAAATGCTTTCAGTTGCTCATAATTGTTTTGGCATTGTATATATATAATTGGTTCAAATATATAGTTATTTCACCATCTAATGTTTTTAATATTCATACAAGATCCAAATTATTTCCTAGTTAGATTAACTAATTGGAAATTGAATAGGTAATTATAAACATAATGCTCCGCATTAAGGTTATGTACGATATATATGATTCTCACAATCTATTAATATATATATATATATATATATATATATATATATATATATAAAAGTGGTTGAGACACCAACTCTTTGAAACAAAACCTAAACTTCTTAAACTTATATTATTTAATCACATAAGCAAACTTCACATATTCTCTTTCCCTAATTCATTGCTTTCTTTATAACAACTCTTAACCTTATACACAAATATAAATCATTAACTTCAATTCTTAACATTATTTGTTTATAATATTTTTTTTTTACATTATTGTATATTATGAACCTATATATTAAATCATAAACAAGTTGAAAGAATTTGAAGTTACAAGAAGATCAACTTTCATTCCATCAGAGTAGGTTCTCTTAAGTCTCGTGGTTACAATACATATGTTGGAACTTTTTCCTACATTTTTGTTTCCAGTTTTACAACATTTTCCTAATTTATTCATTTTACTAATTCTATAGGGTCTATCATCTACTCAACCTACCCAACTTTTTTTAAAAAAAATTGTCTTCAATTTAAATAATATTATTACTTTTTTATTTTATTTGACAGGGCACAATATATGTAGTAGCATATAGTAGGGTAAATTTCTATTGCAACATTTACTTTTATCTTTTTGAAGATATTATACTATTGTTAAAAACGCTTGTCATACGAATTGGATTTGGAGTGCATAGAAATTATATGCATTAAATATTTTTTGAGGGACAAGACAGAAATCTAAAATTATTTTAAAATAAATTAAGATAGTCAATATTAGACAATACAAATTGTATTATATGACCACGGGCCAGTCAAGAATCAGACTGTTTGATCCTCCAACAAAGAAATGACCCATCTAAAATAGTCAGTGATAATTAATCTGACCAATAATAAGAAATGAATAGTTATTGAAAATAATAGTTATTAATTAATTATTAATAGAAATAATCAGACTTAATAATAAGCTTAATATAATATTTATAAATATATGTATGATAAAAAAATAAGTAATTTAACTTTGATTGCTCATGCTTATTATAAAATTTATTGAATAAATTACTGACTTGAATATTAGTGTCTTTTGTTGGAACGAAATCTGAATAATGGAACGAAGAAATTTGAATATTTTGAGTCAAAGGATTTCAACCTTACCAAAACACAAATAAGTATATTTTTTAAAAATTTAAACAAAAATTTTACAGTTTATTAAATATCGAGACATTTAAGATAGAATGTCTCAAACTTACTTAAACCTAATAACTTTACAACATATATATGGTAAGATAGAAAAGAAAAAGATAATTTATTAATAATAGATAGATTCCAGTTTTGGTTGATGAGCCAGGTGTCCAATTGGTGTGTTATTAAGGGATGAGAGGGTACACTCTTCTGCAGCATCCTACTATCCAATTTCAACCACTTTATTAGCATTGTCTTTGTTTTTGTTGTCTCCATCTTTCTGGTTTTTGTGCTTACCAGTTATACCAAAGGAATAAGATCTTGTCTTTTAAGGATGTTTGGGTCTTAAACTACTGCATTCGTAAAAATTGTAGTGCCTAAGACAAATTAAGGAATCAGTTGGTAAAAAGAATTACAAAGAGTGATAGAGATATATATCACATATTTCTTCTTCAGTTTTTCGTCAGTTGTTATCTTCCTTTGATCTGTATATAAATCTATTGTGCTTCCCCTTTGTACACATTCAATTCTCTTCAATGATAATGAGAATTTTTCTCCAGGGCATTCTGTCAAATAGTAACCAAGAGTTTGATATTTGTTCACATTTACACAGTCCAGCACCTGCAGCTGACTGACTTCTGCAAATTAGTAACCAATTCTTGAATTAGAGATTTCGATGTTTATGAAGTCATGCAAACAAAGAATCAATTAAGATTTAACTTCTTCGTAAGTTTGATTACTTCTCATTAAGTTTTTATTAAAAAAATTATTTTATCGTGCATTCATAATTTTTATAGATTTTATTAAGTTTTTGTTGTTTGATTTTCATGTCCACATGATCATAATTTTATTTTATGTTGGGGTTGCTGACATGTTTCTATATATTAAAAAAAAGAAATACATAAATTAAGTTTAAATTTCCCCTATTAAAAAAAATTAATATCGATTTTAATCTTTATACTTATAGTAATTATTCAATATTTCTTTTTAATTTATTTTTTATTCAATATATTATATCTATGAGAGTCTAAAAAATTAGATAGAATATTTTAAATAATAAAATTAGTTTATTTTAATATTAAAAGTTTAAATATATAAATAAAATTTTAATTAACAAGTATCATTATATAAAAGAATATTATTTCCTTAAAACGTAAAAACTTTCTATTATTTCTAAGCCTTCTCGTCTTTTATTTATTTGTTTGAAATTAAAAAGTGTTTAAGTGAGTATTGAGATAAAATCTTTAAATCTATCCAATCAATTGAAAAAAAAAAATTAGTTTCTATTATTTTTATTTAGTTGCATTTTTTTTTATGCATGTGAATATTGTTCTGTCTATGTCTCATTTGAGTAATAAAACTTTCGGTCCGTGGTGCTAACAAAAATAAATTTTTAAGACACCGTTATTCTGTTTCTTTCAACACTTAGTATATGTGAACATGGGTGCAGAGTGAGTGAAGATAGAGAGTTGCGTAATTATTGAGATGGAAAAATTCCACAGTGGTCTTTTTCGGATAAAATCAAAAGGATGTAGAAGCACTTGTGTGCAATGCTACTAAGGAAGCATAATCACCTTCCTTGCTCAGTAATGCTTCATGTGTTCCCTTTTCTGCTATCACACCATTTTTTACTACTGCAATTAAATCCGCACCCTTTATAGTGGATAGCCTATGAGCCACTACTATTGTGGTTCTGTTCACCATAACACGCTCTAGTGCATCCTGAACCACTTTTTCAGACTCTGCATCAAGTGCACTGGTCGCCTCATCTAG